>NW_006159555.1:4861640-4913404 GCF_000334495.1 Tupaia belangeri chinensis | reverse complement strand
CTCTTTCCTCTGGGTCTCCTTCTCTCAAATATGGACACTGTGGAGTTGAGGTGACTCATTCTGTAACTTGGCAGGCAGTCATCTCTTATAAACTAGAGATGGTTTTACATGTTACCATATCTTATTTCCCTCTTATGTTCCCATAAACTTCATTAAAACTTATCCTGAGGCTTCCATATTAGATCTCACCTGGAATATCAAAGGAAAGGGTATTGGTGCCATTCCACTGCTTGGAACCTGCTGGCAGTGGCTATAACAGAGGAGGGTGTCGTCACCAGGGACTTTTGTTTAGAAGCGACAGCCCTTTCTCTGGCTGATTCTGCTTTCCTTCCTCATCTATTCAAGTTGTCTAGAACTTTAGTTTGGAAAAGAAATAACACTGATTCATGCAATACCTTTTGGTTTCTTACGGATAAATAATTTTGGAAGAAATTTTCCCATCAAGGAGATTATAATCACTAAATTTTCCTTTCTTCACCTGTTTCAAACCCTGAGCCACCTGCCTGTCCATTCTCTCTGCCCTTGCTTCAGATACATGTCTTTGCATTTCTCAGTTGGTTTCCTGCTAACCCTCCTAACAGTGTCCTCTGCCTCTAGATTTTCTCTGCCACTGTCCCAAGGCATCCCAGTCCATTGCCTGTAGCCAATGAGCAGGCTGATGCTGGACTTGTCCACATGAACTCCTAGAAAAAGTCAAGTGCTTTCTCAAGGCATATGAGGCCCTTTGTGCAAAGTAACATGAGCTGTATTCATTTCCTGAATGCATGTTGCTTTCTTCTGCTATAAAAATTGGCTTCCCAGAGCCTGCCACTCCACTCTGCCAATAGCCATCTCAGTCCAAAAGGACTTGCCTTCGATTCCTTTCATTTCTCCAGATTTTTTCACAACCTTTTCACGATGTGATTCAATGGCCTTACTCAAGATACAAGCCTACCACATATGGCCCCTGTGTCCTGCACCTAGATTTCCAACAGAAGATCCACTCATCTCTCCAGCATTCACTCTGACCTCCTATCTACAGTTGAATCTTGGTCCCATCTGTGATTGTCTCTATAAGGAGAATAAATGAGGCAAGACTAAGGAAAAATAAAGAAAGAAAGAAAAAGAAAAGAAAAGGAAGGGAACAGAAATTGATTTACATTAAAGGATACCTGGTCCTTTCTGAAATGTTTCCTACACTGAAAAAAGGATACTTGGTCCTTTCTGAAATGTTTCCTACACTGAAAACCACTATACATTGCCTAGGGTCCTAAAGGAAACCAGACTTCAGGACCTCAGAACAAGAGAAATTCTATGAAATTATATACCAGATTCCCTGACCACTACAAGATAGGGATACTTGTTTATTATTTTCCATTCCATTTTCCCTGAACCTGAGCAATCAGTCTTTCAGTCTTTTATGCTTCTTGCAAGGCCTGACTCCTTGGCACCCTCAGCCCTATTCTCCATCCTCTTATCTCTCTCTCCCTCTCTCCTCCCCTGCCCACTTCTTCTCCCTGGGTCATTCAACTGCCTCTCATGTCTGTTATCCTTCATCCTGGGATAATACAGATCTCCACTATCTCATTCTGTCCAAAATCCTTCCTGAACTGTATCCCACTATGTTAAATCTCTGCCAGTCTTCCCTAAATCAAATTTTTATCACATAACTAGAGTTGCCAGTCCCTGCTGGTGACTGTCAGGCTGGCACCAAAGCCTGCCTAGAGGCAAGTTGCCACAGGACCAGGAGCTGGGAATTGGCCTAAGACCAGTCCTCTGTCCACAAAGCAAGAAAGAAATGCTCTATTTTTGTTTTGTTTTATTTTTTGTTTTGTTTTGTTTTGTTTTTATTTTTTCCTCAGAAAGGCTTTCTTTTCTGGTGTAAAAAGAAAGAATAAAAAGAGAAGAGAAAAGGGATGAAAAGAGGATCTGAAGAAAAGGGGGGAAAGACTTTTTTTTTTAATTGCTATTTATTTTTCTATGTTTATTTATTTATTTATTCCATGAATGAGAGACAGAGAGTTAGCACCTCCTTGGGTCTTTTTTTTAGAGAGAGAGATTTTATGCTATAAGGCATGTGCATTCACCAGAGAGACAAGAGAGACAGAAAGCGAGAAATCACCTCCCCCTGAGAGACAGCCATGCCACAATCCTTTCTCCTCCATTCTCCTCTCGGGATTTTGGGCACGCACACACACACACACACACACACACACACACACACACACACATACACACACGGCATGAGTTTTAAGCTGCTAGGTCCGGGACTTGAACCACAGGCTACTACGTGGGAGTTTAGTTACATAACCACTATGCCATCTATTGGTCCCTCACAACAGAATCTTGACACTGTAATCCAGCCAGCCCCAGATTATAGACACACACATGGTCTGTGTACTCAGGGAGGTCTCTGGATATATACCCAGAACCAACTCATGTGAACCACTCTCAAGAGTCCATTTGACCCATTAACCACTCTCTAGCCCCTCAAAGTGATTCTTCTAAAAAGTAAAGGGGTTAAACTAGATGATCTCTAATTTCTTCTTCTTGTTCTTCTGATGGGCACATACCATGAAGCCTATTCACGAAAGGGGAAAGAAACCATTTAAATAAACATGTCCTGGGACCAGCAATTAGTGTAATGGCTATGTCTCTGGACTCCCATGTAGTTGGCCACAGTTCAAGTCCTGGACCCAGTGGCTTAAACTCAAACCAGGTGTGTGTGTGTGTGCATGACCAAGATCCCGAGAGGAGAATAGAGGAGAATAGAGGAAAAGGGATTGTGGCATGGCCATCCCGGTAGGGGGGGCGGATTTTTTTTCTTGCTTTCTGTTTCTCTGTTTCTCTCTGTCTTTCTGGCGAGTGCTCGCACCCTATAATAACCAAAAAAAAAAAAAACTTTCCAAAAAAATAAATAAATAAACATAACCCTGTTTCCGTTTTAAGCACTCTAAGTACAGACGACTATGTACAGATGAAGACGTCTGACACAAGGGACCCTGGAGGAACAGCTGCAATACATCAAACCGTGGGTACTCAGTAGGTTCTGTGCTGCCTTCAGCATATTTTGTCCCCTTGAGAAGTACAGTAACAGGACCCCCACCACCATGCTGCTTCATGCTTCCCTTTACTCTACTCCCAGGAGCATGAAATCCATGACTTCCCAATCATGCATCAATGCAATCCACATTCCTACCTGCTTTAGTGAAAGTGACCAGTGCTGACCTCCAGACTCCAGGGCAGCTTCTCTCATCTCCTCTCCTTTCAGTTACTTCCACTTTTGACGACACTTCCTGGTTGAACTGGAAACCAATCATTCTTAAAAAAATTATTTAAGGGCTAAACCTTAAGACCCAGAGAACCTTGAGCTGATACATTCTTTTTTTTTTTCTTTTTTTTTTTTTTTGAGAGATTTTCACTGTAGGGCGCCTGCGCTTGCCAGACAGACAGAGAGAGACATAGAGACAGAAAGCGAGAAATCACCCCCCGGGGGGATGGTCACGCCGCAATCCCTTCTCCTCCATTCTCCTCTTGGGATCTTGGGCACGCACGCACACGCGCCCAGCGTGAGTTTTAAGCCACCGGGTCCGGGACACGAACCGCGGTCAACTACGTGGGAGTCCAGTGACATAGCCATTATGCTAACTGCTGGTTCCCGAGCTGATACATTCTTTTAACTCAGAGATATATCTGATCATGACCCTCCTCTAACTGCGAGCATTAGAATTTGCAATATCTCTCAAAGAATTTCTGCTTACATCAAACCAGTGACACCTGCAGTCACAGTGCATTCTGAGGATCACAAGGTCAAAGACTCCAACCTCATCTATGGTACCATCCTTAGATAAAGCTGACACCCAGCAGACTTGTTATTCTCATCGGCATCGCCAATTTTCCTGCTGTAAAATTGCTCATTAACCTACACTGGGTGTCTTTTTACTGCAATTGCATTTAAGCACAAATATTTTCCTGGATTTCCACAGGATTTGTGTCTCTCTCTGCAATTCCTTAAAAATTGACCCCAGTCTTCATAAGAAAAGAACAAGGAGTTACTGAACAGAGTAAGCAACATCTCATTTAGGTTGCCCTAGTCAGGGAATAAGTGCAAAGAGCCATTATTCACATATTCAGTCACCATTTCCTTTTAAGCATTGTCCAGAAAAAAAAAAAATCCATCTCTGGTTGCACAGGTGTTATATTAAGGAACAGTAAAACAATGAAATAGAAATTTACCTACATTCTCTTCACTCTTGCAAGGTTTCTACTTTCATTTTTCTAATCCTAATCCTTATCTCTATATGAAAATGAATGCTATGCAGTTGGATGAAGATTTAATACAATATCTGTAAGTTTTCTTTCATTTTATATTCCAAATATTTTTTCCACTATTACTACGAAGTCTTCAGTTGTAACTCCTGATGGTTACAGAACAGTCCATTGATTTGAGAAGCTTAACTTAGTTCATGCTTCCCTAATATTGAACTTTTAGGCACTTTTCAGATTTTCTCCAAAGCAGACAATGCTGCAAAGAATATCATGGTTTTATCGGATTATTTCTTTAAGAGCAATTCCCAGGAGGAAAATCCTGCATCAAAGTATAACCCTTTTATGGTTCTCAGAATATTTCCTCCTACTCCTTTCCAAACAGGTGGTATCTTGTCTTCTGCCAATGTAATTTGTAAGCATGGAACTGAGGAAACATCCACACATGTGAACTCTCTTAAAACAGATGGAAAACCCATTTCTCCAAAATAATGATGAAAGATTCGAACCAGCCAAGGCAGGTTCCATCCATTTCTCTCTGCTTCTTCCCCACCCTCACTGATGCCAAATGATGCTGTTCTAATCTTACACTTCATGGACCCCCACCATGACCAGCATTAGGAAGGTGGCACCCAGTTATCCTTCCCTCAGGCTGGGTAGCTCTGATTAGCACTTGAAGGGTTCATTTTCTGATTCTGGGTCTTTCTGTCCTGACTTTTCACTATGCCAGTGCTTCCCTACCACTAGCATGCATAGAATCCAATAAGGCTAAGATTTTCTTTTCAATTGTCCTGGCAATTTCATCTCTGATGTTGTAAAATAGAACTGCTCTTTTTTGGTTTCTCCACCTTCTTCAAATCCTATTGTCTTCCCCCATTACCATTATGTCATAGTTTTCCCACCCCACCACTCCCAAATGAGCCTTTTCCAAAACAGTAAAACAAAAACAGGGCACTTAGAAGTATTATTCAAACTAACAGTAAAAGCAAGAGAGGACTGAGAAGGACATTCACAACAAACAAGACTGATGCCTCCCCAAGCTCCCAGCCAAGAATATTAATGAGCTGCTTTCCTTTAGGAAAATTAGTAAGTTTGAAGATTATATTGCTTTTGTTCAATGTGAAGTCACATGCCAGTGAGGCAACAACCATCAGCTAGTGATGCTCTCCACATTCCAGAGTCCTGGAAACTGGACAGTTCTGGAAACTGGACAGCCCTAGAGAACATGAAAGAGTCATGATCACCTGAATGAAGATCTCCACAAATATTTTACCATCATTTCTTAATTGATGGACACTCATAAAGTCAAGAGTTTGGCAGTATAGGAGTAGAGTTGTCTTCTCTAACTATAAGGCAATGCTCGGGCAGTACATGGGATGAGGCAAAAGTCAAGTAGATGATTCCATTTCATGGACAACATAGCACCAAACCTTCAAATTGCTATACTGCAGCTATCTAAGCTAAGAGGGAGGGAATCTTTGATGGTTATTTGTGTGTTTAAGTTTTCTATTCAACCCATCCATATTAAAAATTAACTCTTGGAGAGGCCGGCAGTGGCACGGTGGTTAAGGGCGCTGTACTCAGACGTGGCCTACCGCCATTTGAGTCCCAGACCTGGCAGCCCTCTTTCTCTCTCTCTCTCACACACACACTCTGTCCCTCTCTGGTCAAATTAAAATAAATTTAAATAAATAATATAAAGTTCAATAAAATTATTTAAAAAAATAATAATAAGCTCTTGGAACCATGGCATGGTGGTTAAGGCAACTGAATCCTTCAAGATTAACTGCATGCAGTTCCAGTCTTAGATCAGGTGGCTTGAAAAACATGCTGGGTACAAGTGTGTGCATGCCCCAGATCCCAAAAGGATGGAGAGGTAGAGGAGAAGGAATTGTGGCATGACCTTTCTCCATGAGGGGTAGAGGTTCTTTCTCATTTTCCCTCTCCCTCTCTCTATCTCTCTCTGGCAAGCATACACACACCTTATGGCAAAATAAAATAAAGTAAAATAAAATAATGGCAATAATGTTCTTCTCATATTATTGGGAAAAAAAAAAAAAAAAAAAAACCCTCTTGGCTCAGCTGCAGCAGTGCACAGTACTTGAGAGATTGAGGCCATATGGAAGGCCTGGCCCAGGTTTGATTTCTGGCTCGTCTTAAAGGCTGGGCACAATGGTGTGCACTTATAGTCCCGGTGATAAGGGGATACTGAGGCAGAAGGATGGTGAGCTCAAGTCTGACTTGGACAATACAGCAAGACCCTGTCAAAAAAAAAGCTGAGTGCAGTGGAGCATACCTCTAGTCTCAGCTGGAAGGCTGAGGAAGAAGTGTCAAAATGGCAAGACACTGTATTAATTTTAAAAAATAAGAGGGGTTAACAAGTGCCATGATGGTTAAAGTAATGCATCCCACATGGCCGACTCCAGATTTGGGTCCCAGACCTGGCAACTTGAAAAACATGTTAGGCACATGTGCATGCGTGCTCAAAATCCCAAGAGGAAAATGGAGGAGAAGGGATTGAAATATGGCCATCCTCTGGTGGGGGAAGGTGGGGAGAGTAATTTCTCACTTTCCCTCTTTCTGTCTCTCTGGTGAGTGCATGTGCCTGATAGCAAAAACTGAAAGGAAAAGGAAAGAAGAAAGAAAGAGAAAAAAGAATAAAGAAAAAGAAAAGGAAAAAAATGATTTATCTCATTTAATTTCCACATTTCTCTGAGGTAGAATTTATCTTCATTTTGCAAGTAAGGAAATGGGTTGAAAAGGGGAAAAATTTGGCCAAATTTAGACAACTCATGTGTGACAGAACTAAGTTTTACACCCAGACCTCTACCCCCAGGGTCTGGGCTTTCAACCATTCAATTTCTCTGCCTCCCATCAATGGAATTTTGTTTATAAACCACCTATCAAAGCATGTGATGCAGTTTAAAAGAGCAAAGGATGGATAGGTGAACTTCTTCACATAAAGTGATGAAGTTGCTCAGTGGAGGATCTTAGAGGTGGAGAGAAAACAAAGACTTCCAGGGCAGGAGGCTGCTTGGCACAGTTGAGGATTTAGGCATGTTATTATTGATTATAGTGCAAACCTGAACTATTCTGGGACCCTCTGGTATACTTCAAAGGCAACATGATTTTACAAAGCTTGTAGTCCAAGTGTGAGAAATAGACAGAAATTCGCCAAATCTGAAAGCAAGAAGCGGAATGATTTCAAAGCATGATGGTCCCATGGGAGTCCTCAGACCTAGGTAAAAGGTGGACCCTTTTACTTTTAGTTTACCCAAAGAAATAAAGTATGAATCCCATTGGTCACAGAGTTTTACAAGAGATGGCATTAAAAGCAAAGACCAAGTTTCCACCAAGACAGCCTGAAAGAGAGAAATATTTCCACTCAGGCAAGAAGGCAGGAGGGAGAAGCCAGAGGAAAGGTGTCCTGCATTGTCAGTGAGACAGAGATCAATTATACCTGTTCCATAGTCTGCATGTTGAATACAAATACCTGCCTCCCCAACCAAAGTCAGAAACAACAGAAAGGGAAGACTATTTCAAAAAAGAAAAGATGCAAATGAAATATGCAGTGATAATAGAACTCCACTAAAGAGTTCGCTGGAATCGCTGCAAGAGGGGCACCTCACAGCCAGCCCAAGCAGAAAAAGGAGAGCAGGCAGAAGGAGGGATGTAACAGCAGTGTCACTATCATCTGGCAACAACAAGGAACTGGAGAAACCATATTAGAGAAAGCCAGGGAGCAAAGTCACAGAAGTGCCTCTGACAGGTGGTGTCCTTAGGGGAGAGCGACAGGCCAAAGTACAAAGGAGAAAATGTTATGACTTAATGCCATTCACCCTCCAGACCAAAAGTCACACCATCACACCTAAGGAGGATTATAGATGCATAAAGTTTAGCACAGTTGTTCCTCTACTTCAAAAGTGAGCTCAGGCATTTGACTAAAATACATAGATATATATGCTAAAAAATGAAACATGCTATGACATTTAAATTTATTAGCTGACAAACATCGTGTTGTACCATCTGCCACTCTGTACTAAACTTCCTGTAACTAAAGATGCATAAACCCTGGAGAATAAGCATTAGGTAAAATAGATTCATTTTATATAATTGAACATAATTGTGCATGTAATGTTTTAACGTAATATTGCTCAGCAGCTGTGCAAATAATAGAAGGGTTATTCTACATAGACCATATGCTGGCAATGAGATATGAAGGCACCACCCGAACCAACCAGTGAACCCACAACCTCACTGTGATGATGTCTGACTTGCTTTGGAAAAAAAAGTCCAGGTTGAAGGCAGAGGCTGATGTAGAGCATTCCAGAACTAGAAGCAAATGCGCAACATTAACCCCTGGTTCCCACTGCAGAGGGCAGGGCTCTAGCTTCCTGACAGTCTTAGCTCACATCATCGCTCTCTGTTCCTGAGGTTGGCTTTTTCTACATGGTCTTTTTCCTTTCCCATAACCTTTATGATGCTTTCAATATTCTTCCTTTACAATCACGTATTCATCAGCCACAGGTGAACATACTTTCTCTTGCTTTATATTTTTCTTTAAAAGAACATGGCAAATGCTCTAGAAGCAGAATTCTAAATCCCTAAATAGCTATTGTTTACCACCTCATTAAACTTTTTCAAGTTTCTTCATGTAAGTGGTAAATTTTCTTCATTATATGGGTAGATGTAATAATCATTTCAGTTTCAGAGATGAGAAAACTGAGGCTGTTTTTCATTCAGCAACTGAATTCCTAGTATGAGACCACCTCATACGAGTCATCTGCTTTCCATGGTACAAACATGTAAGGCAGAGCTGAGAATTAGGGCATGATGCTTTGTTCTTTCATTAGTTCCTTGAATGGTTTCCTATTAAATGGCCTTGGACAAGATAGTAAATATGTGACTCATGTTCACAAAAATCAACTAAGTCCCATGTATTACACATACCTCTTTGATCAGTTAAACATTTAACCAAAATCAGTCCATAAATATCAAGTACTTGTATTTTGTTTGAGCCCGAATTCTATTCATTCTATTCTATCCTCTCCTTTAAAGCTTTATAGTCACTTTTTTTTTCTTCAAACCAGCTTGGCTACAGTGGCCATTCTGAGTCAGTTGAATAAGAGAAGTTGTACTTTTTTTTCAATATATTATGCTAAGAAGTGTCTTACCTGCAAGCTAACTATTGTAAATTGCTTTAGCCTCCACTGTATTATACATTTCACATTGTTCTGCCTATACTATTAAAGTTCGGTCTCTTGGAAAATATTATAAGGGAATTTAACTATACATAAATATTAATAGGTGCAATAAAATAAGAACAGCATTAAAGTATTTTAGTACTAAAAGTTAAATGTGTTGGAGCCTGAGGAGAATTTTTTACTTTTTCTTTTTGTAAATGACTAAACTCATAGAAGATGATGAAATGATAAAAATGAAAATAACAAAATACAAAAAAAAATTATTACAATATACTAAGAAGAGTTAGCGGCCTAGAAAGTCCCAGGATAACAAAGACGAGTCTAGAATTGAAACAAGTCATCACAACTGCTCAAATACTATTCTCCCCCATAATGTAATGACATTTTTACTAACATCCAGACAAATATAATAATCTCAAACTATTTTAAGGTTGAGAGAAGGTTATGAGAATGAGTTACCAGAGCCAATAAATATCAAACTACGGGCTGACATTTGGTCTCAAATCCCCAGTGTTTGCAAGAATTTCAGCACAGGTGGTAAGTACAATCGCCGTATGTTCAAGCTGGAGACATTTGCAGAATCAGAACCAAAAGATTGCCAACTTAAATGCATGTTCTTTTTGGTGAGGGAAGTATCTATTTTAAAATATAGTGAGAATAATTCAGCTTAATCCCAATTCACTTGAAAAACTGAAGATTAATCCAAACTGTCAAGTAGAGTTCTAATCACCAAGTTTCTTTTCTAAATTCATTCCAAAAGGATCAGTGTAATTTGGATAAGGGATTATGGTTAAAGATATAATTAAGTTAAAAAGAAAGATTTAGTAATACCTTAATCTCTCTGATCTTCAGTTTCTTTTTTAATGAATTGAGGAAGTAGAAGTTGGATTATATCTCTATAACAATTCTACAATTATCTGAAAACCATAAATAGCCAAACAGAACATAATCCTTCCAAGGTAGTTTACACATCTAGTTGGAAATGAAAAAATTGGTTAAAAAAACAAAGTCTCAGTCCTTTGTCCAATTAGTTTCAGGAGACTCTGCTACAAAAGCAAGCAGCAAATCCTGTCAAACCAACTTTCAAAACTGTCCAGTTTCCATTATCACTTCTTGCAACTCACTCTTTATCTAGTACCAGAACAATCCTGGTTGAAACATACTTTTGGAAATGGCTACCCATCCATGAGTCCCCTCCTTATCTTCATTCAACTCCTCCCTAGTCATAGTTGATTGGACACTTGATTCAAGTTGAGTCAATAAGAGCCTGCAACTCTGAAGTCTGAAAGTAGAATTCATAGCTCCAAATTATTCTCCACTTGTCACTTGATATAAGACCTATACATTTATTATTTATACAAGTAGCCACCTTCTATTACATGCATAAAGAAGAAAAAAAAAAGCCAATATCCAGATAGAGAAGCAGGTGATGCTGAGAGAGAGCAAGTGAGAGAACAAACTAGCAACTTGGTTTCTGATGACTTGTCGGTTACTTCTTCCAGGCATGCCTTGTGGCCCATTGCTCCATTAGATACTGTGTCCCCATATTATCTTTGCTAACCAGCAGCAACTTGAAGCCATTATTAGAGATGTACAGGCAACAGCATTCCTTAGGCTTTACCAGGTCCCATAATTGAGAAAGAGTTTTTCACTTTCCTTCTATTATATAATCAAGCACAAAGACCAATTTAAAAAATAGAATTTAGTTTAAACCACTTATACCCAGGAACATACATCAGAATCACCTGAGGAGGTTTGTAAGCATATTAACCTCCAGGCCTGGGTAAGACTACAGTGGAGCCGGGACCAAGTATTTCAAAAAGCACTGACGCTTCCTCCTCCAAATTTACTCATTGACTTTAGGTTGATTGAGGCACATGGTGTTTTTTGGGGCCACCATTTGGGGATGTGGGGAGCTTTCTTTGCAGATTTACTAGAAATAGCAAAGAACTTGTCCCTGGGCTTTTTTGGAGTCTGTCTTGGGTCATTTTTCCCCAGTGAAAGATTTCTTTTTTTTTTTTTTTCCCTCCATTTCTTCACTGTTTGGCTTCTTCCCTAGGCCTTTATTTGGAGTCTTGGGCTCTGCAGTTTATAAGGTCTCTAAAGTTGGCAAAATCTTTCTTTTCTTTCCACGAGGTGTGTTGGGACAAGAACTCTATTGTGGAGTTGTCTTTTCTGTGCCATGTTTTGGCATCTCTGCATTTCCATTAGTTCAGGTTTCTTCTGTAGGTACTACCTGTGGGATTTCACCTTCAGATTCATCTTTCACTTTAAATTGGACTTTCATTTGGCCAGTCTTTTTCTTCTCCTGTTTGCATTGGGATCTAGAATTACTTACTGGAGGAGCACTGCCAATTTTAGTTGCTAACAGCCATCTTTAGTTAGGACTGATGTAGCTTGCTACCCTCTTGGATTATCTTTTTTGTTTTTCTTCTCCTCCCCTTCCTCCTCTTCCTCTATTCTTTTTTTCTTCCCCTTCCTTTGCCTCCTCCATTTTTCATATTCTTTTCCTTGGTGTTTCTCCTTTGCCATTTTTTTGTCTTCTGAGTAGGAGTGGATATTCTCTTGGCTCCACCCTGACTGCTGACAAATGAGAAGATGGGAAGGGAAACAGGTTTCTCAGTTTTCACGAACAAGAGTTTCACTCTCTCCCTTTTCTCTGGCAATTTTCCTGAAAGTCTTTTTGTGACAAGAACATCATTTTCAACCTTGTGCTGGACCTGCATTCTAATGTGACAAATGTGTCAAGTACTGCAAGAACCACTTTTTGAGATGTTTAAGATGGTTCTGCCTATAGAATTGCTGATCTCTTTTGATAACTTATTGGCCAGAAGGCTCACAGTTACTGGAACATTCTTTGATAGAAATGTCTCCCAACATGTGATGGTAAAATCTACCTAAACCTTTCATTAATAAGGAAGAAGTCAAAACTACTTAGGAAGTGAAGCTTGGCTGCATGGATTTTATGTTCCTTTTTAAATCTGAAAAGGAATAATCTGAGAGATGATTTTAATTCCATGCTTGTTCAAAAGCCTTCTATAGAAACGTTACCTCTTTTCAGGAGTCGAATTGGGTACATTGGTAAATAAAGTGGGTAAAGAAAAAATTTCTGCTGGGACCAGCAGTTAACGTAATGGCTGTCGCTGGACTCCCACGCAGTTGACCGCAGTTCGAGTCCCGGACCCGGTGGCTTAATCTCATGCCAGGCACGTGTGTGTGCGTGCCCAAGATCCTGAGAGGAGAACGGAGGAAAAGGGAATGTGGCATGGCTCTTTGCTAACCAGCAGCAACTTGAAGCCATTATTAGAGATGTACAGGCAACAGCATTCCTTAGGCTTTACCAGGTCCCCTAATTGAGAAAGAGTTTTTCACTTTCCTTCTATTATATAATCAAGCACAAAGACCAATTTAAAAAATAGAATTTAGTTTAAACCACTTATACCCAGGAACATACATCAGAATCACCTGAGGAGGTTTGTAAGCATATTAACCTCCAGGCCTGGGTAAGACTACAGTGGAGCCGGGACCAAGTATTTCAAAAAGCACTGACGCTTCCTCCTCCAAATTTACTCATTGACTTTAGGTTGATTGAGGCACATGGTGTTTTTTGGGGCCACCATTTGGGGATGTGGGGAGCTTTCTTTGCAGATTTACTAGAAATAGCAAAGAACTTGTCCCTGGGCTTTTTTGGAGTCTGTCTTGGGTCATTTTTCCCCAGTGAAAGATTTCTTTTTTTTTTTTTTTTCCTCCATTTCTTCACTGTTTGGCTTCTTCCCTAGGCCTTTATTTGGAGTCTTGGGCTCTGCAGTTTATAAGGTCTCTAAAGTTGGCAAAATCTTTCTTTTCTTTCCACGAGGTGTGTTGGGACAAGAACTCTATTGTGGAGTTGTCTTTTCTGTGCCATGTTTTGGCATCTCTGCATTTCCATTAGTTCAGGTTTCTTCTGTAGGTACTACCTGTGGGATTTCACCTTCAGATTCATCTTTCACTTTAAATTGGACTTTCATTTGGCCAGTCTTTTTCTTCTCCTGTTTGCATTGGGATCTAGAATTACTTACTGGAGGAGCACTGCCAATTTTAGTTGCTAACAGCCATCTTTAGTTAGGACTGATGTAGCTTGCTACCCTCTTGGATTATCTTTTTTGTTTTTCTTCTCCTCCCCTTCCTCCTCTTCCTCTATTCTTTTTTTCTTCCCCTTCCTTTGCCTCCTCCATTTTTCATATTCTTTTCCTTGGTGTTTCTCCTTTGCCATTTTTTTGTCTTCTGAGTAGGAGTGGATATTCTCTTGGCTCCACCCTGACTGCTGACAAATGAGAAGATGGGAAGGGAAACAGGTTTCTCAGTTTTCACGAACAAGAGTTTCACTCTCTCCCTTTTCTCTGGCAATTTTCCTGAAAGTCTTTTTGTGACAAGAACATCATTTTCAACCATGTGCTGGACCTGCATTCTAATGTGACAAATGTGTCAAGTACTGCAAGAACCACTTTTTGAGATGTTTAAGATGGTTCTGCCTATAGAATTGCTGATCTCTTTTGATAACTTATTGGCCAGAAGGCTCACAGTTACTGGAACATTCTTTGATAGAAATGTCTCCCAACATGTGATGGTAAAATCTACCTAAACCTTTCATTAATAAGGAAGAAGTCAAAACTACTTAGGAAGTGAAGCTTGGCTGCATGGATTTTATGTTCCTTTTTAAATCTGAAAAGGAATAATCTGAGAGATGATTTTAATTCCATGCTTGTTCAAAAGCCTTCTATAGAAACGTTACCTCTTTTCAGGAGTCGAATTGGGTACATTGGTAAATAAAGTGGGTAAAGAAAAAATTTCTGCTGGGACCAGCAGTTAACGTAATGGCTGTCGCTGGACTCCCACGCAGTTGACCGCAGTTCGAGTCCCGGACCCGGTGGCTTAATCTCATGCCAGGCACGTGTGTGTGCGTGCCCAAGATCCTGAGAGGAGAACGGAGGAAAAGGGAATGTGGCATGGCCATTCCCCCTGGAGGGGGATTTCTTGCTTTCTATCTCTCTGTCTCTGTCTGTCTGGTGAGCACACATGCCCTATAGCAAAAACCTCTCAATAAATAAATAAATAAATAAATAAATAAATAAGTAAAATTTAAAAAAAAATCTGCTAAATCTGTTCAAATACCATCAGGCAAGGGCAATCTGACCTTCAGTTCTTTACTAGGAATTTTCTCCATACCGCAATCCTTTCTCCTCCAGTCTCCACTCAGGATTCTGGGCACACATGCACATATTCCTGGCATGAATTTTAAACCACCAGGCCCAGGTCTAGAACCTCAGTTGACTCCATGGGTGTCCAGCAATGTAACCATTATGCCATGTGCATCCCCACTGCCTTTCTTATCTGCCCTTCAAAGAACTGTTCCAGTGAGGTGGGGACCATAGGAGTTGAGGGGGAGACTGCAGCCCTGCCAAAGTGGTCGCTGAGGTGGAAGTGGAGTCCTTCATGTTGTTCTTCCCTTGTGCAGATACACATGCAGGACCCTGGAGCCAGAAGTAGGGGCAAGAAAAATCTAATCCCTACATTAATTTTTTTACTCCATATCTCTCACAGTGACTCTGCTTCCCTGATAGAACACCAATTAGTACATGAAGGATCTGCTATTAGACCATGTGTTTCCTGCAATTACTAGCTGTGTGACCTCAAGAAAATCACTTATTTAAGCTTAAAAATTTTGTCATTTGTGAATGGGGATAATAATTTCCACATTATAGACCTCTTTGAAGGAGAAATATATTGAAGGATGTACTAAAAAAAGGGATATATGTAAAATGTGTAGCTTATAACATTGTACCTTTATCATCATTGTCATCATCACCATTTCATTTATTCAAATAAACCTATATTTTAAATATACCATATGCTACAAGATGAAATTATTAATGAAAAGTTATAACGGTTGGCATGTTCTTCTGGAAGATTCATTAGGAAATAGAATTTAGGTGCTATTGTTTTTGCTTTATCTTAATTCAAAGTCAGCTATATCCTGGCAAGTGATACAACATCCCAACATGGTAGCTTTTTTATAAAATTATTTTATTTAACTTTATTTATTTATTTATTTTTATTTTACCAGAGAGAAAGAGAGAAAGGAAAAGTATGAAAGCAAGCTGCCAGGTCTGGTACTCAAACCGTGGTCAGCCATGTGGGAGTCCAACACTTTAACCACCACATCACCTGCCAGCCCTCCAACATAGCAGCTTTTTAACACTTAGAAAGATCTCATTTTAAAGACCAGCAGATGGTGTAATGATTATGCCGCTGGACTTCCACATAGTCAACCGCAGTTTGAGTCCCAGATCTGGCAACTTAAAACTCACAACAGGCCCCTGTGCATACGAGCCCAAAATCCTGAGAGGGGAATGAAGAAGAAGGGATTATGGAGTGCCCATCCCCTCTAGGAGGTGATTTCTCACTTCTATCTCTTTGTCTATCTCTGTCTCTCTAGCAAGCACATACACCCTATAGCAAAAATCTCTCAAAAAAAAAAAAAAAAGACCTCATTTAGAAAGTTAAGATGAAATGGTAATTATGCTGTACTATGACTTCTAACAAGTGTTTTATCTTTTTGCTGTTCTTCCTTAATTTTTCACGTTATCAGGACTGCATTGTGGCATCTGAGGCCAAGGAAAGGAGGCCAAGGAAATAATAGCAAAAAGTGCTTATATGACAATCTGGAGTGTGAAGCAACAGCAACAAGCACAGTATTAGGAGGGTTCAGCCAAAGGGCAATGTTCAACCCAGGAATGTGCTAATGGGTGGTCAAGACTTTGTTGTTGGTGGCAGATGGACCAGTCATTTCAGACATTGCCTCCAAGGGAGTTAACAACACACCCTGTGTTACTCTAACCAGTGAGGTAGTGTTTGTGCAGTTCCTTTTGAAGAAAGTGTTATCCTGGCAAGGCTGCAACTCCACGGAGGATATCCTCTATTTTTAAGCTCATGAATTTCACTTTCCTAGCGTGACAAAAGGTTCTGTATTGGATGACACATGAATGTGGGATGATTACACAGGAACCATCGGAGAGACAAGACTGTCTGCTCTTATTAGATTTGATGGCTAGGCAAGACATATGCTGCTGATCTATAAAAGCTATCAGGACAAGAAAGCTTTAAATTGGGTTAAGGTGACTTAAGACAGAATTTGAGATGCCAGTTGCTTAGGAAATGAAATTGTGCCAATGTCCCCACCAGGGAAAGAAGGAGAAGCAGGTGCTTGAACCACAGAGACACTCCACAGCACATATCTGAAGGTCATGCAGTAAGCAGAAATCCAATATGAAGAGAAAGGTGCAGGACAGAGTGAGAAGGTAAGCAGAGATTAAAGTCTGTGTTACCCTAAGAGGAAGGAGTCTTTTACCGTGTAACGTGGTAAAGCCACCAAGCCACTCCAGACACATTCTAGGGAGAGGAGTACAATATGCTGCTGCAGTGAAGATAGGAAATAAATTAGGGAATTACCTCATTCAGCAAACAGGTACTAGGGTCTAACTATGTGCAAAGCACCACATTCAGCCTTGTTAGGACCATCATGACTAAGACTCCTATATAGAAATAAGTCTCAAGGGATTCAAAATAAAGGTCAAACTTTCACTCAAAAAAGATAACTTGAATGCATTCTAGCAAAAACAGAGATTTTAGAGTCTTATATGACATAAAAGGGCTAATTTAGATCTGAAAGCACAAAGAGAAATTGTAATAAATATGCAATTTCTAGCACAAAATTTTACTCTAGCTCTTCCAGGTGGCTGGCTTTAGGTAGATCTGTATCCCTGAGGATCTCCAAAGTTGATTTATACCCTAGTTGGGAAGACATTTTCTCCAGAAACTTTCTCAGCAATTTATATCAGCCATCCAGTCACAGCATTGGATTGAGCTACCTGCCTCAAAAATGTGATGCCTCCATGAACAATCAGCTTTGTGTGAGTTCACCTTCAGTTTCCTCTACTAAGACATGAATCCTGGCTTGAACTGTGTGACCCTGAACAGCCAGGACCAGAACAGTTTCAGAACACTCTGAGAAAACACTTTGATGTTACATTTGCAGGTCAATTGGAAACACAGCACTGTAGCATGTCTAGTGACAAAAGTGTCTCTCCACACTCTATGACAAAACACACACTGCTCAACAAACAAACCCTCTCCCACCTCCTTGTAACCTTGAACAGGACCTTCTGAAAGATTTCTTTGCTACATGTCCATTCTATTTTTTTAAAAGAATTACTTTATTTAACTTTATTTATTTATTCATTATTTTACTTTAATTTGACCAGAGAGGGATACAGTGAGAGAGAGAGAAAGTGAGAAAGCAGACTGCCAGATCCAGGACTCAGACTATGGTCAGCCATGTGGGAATTCAGTGCCCTTAACCACCACACCATCTGCTGGCCCCATCCATTCTATTTTTAAAAAATAATAGATAAACTTTATATTTTAATAGTTAAAATATAATCATTTTTAAAAATGTTATTTAAAAAGTTGATTTTCGAGTCAGTCCATCACCTGGATCCCACATGGCCTACCTCATAGTTGGAGTCTCAGCCATTTGAAAAACACCTCAGGTGCATGTACATGCGTGCCCAAAATCCTGAAAGGAGGAAGAAATGGAAAAGAAGAGATTGTGGTGTGGCCAGACTCTATATCAAGTGTGATTTCTTGCTTTCCCTTTCTTTCTGTTTTTTTTTTAAGAGATATTTTTTCTATAGGGCACATGTGCTCACCAGAGAGACAGAGAGAGAAGGAGAGAAACAAAGCGAGAGAACACCCTTTCAGGGAAGATGATCATGCTGAAATCCCTTCTGTTCAATTCTCCTCTTAGGATTTTGGGAATGTGCACACACATACCCAGCATGAATTTTAAGACACCGGGTCCAGGACTCAAATCGTGGTTAACTGCATGGAAGACCAGTGATGTAACCATTACACCGTCTGCTGATTCCTCCTTCTCTTTCTTTCTGTGGTGAGTACAGGTACCCTCTGTCAAAAAACAAAGACAATTCTCTCTACAGCCTAAAAAAATTATTCTTAGTAAATGTATATATTTTGTTCCAGTATATTACCACATGAAATTTGTTGTGTGTGTTTTACCATCATTACGATTTTCACATAGATTTTTAAAATATTTATTTATTGTCATAGGGCTTGTATGCTCACCAGAGAGAGAGAGAGAGAAAGAGAAAGAGACCGAGAGAGAGAAAGAGACTGAGAGAGAGAAAGAGACTGAGAGAGAGAAAATAAGAAAGCAAGCCACCAGGTCTGGGACTTGAACCACTGTCGGCAAAGTGAAAGTCCAGCACCTTAGCCACCATGCCACCTGATGGCCCCCTTCATGTATATTTTTAGAATCTGGTTTCATTAAGTTCTCATTAGAGCAAAAATAATTGACCCTATTTTCACATCATCTTAATTTGAATCATTTTTTCATATCTTGCAAAATATTCCATTGCTATTTTCCATTTAGAAAATTCCAGATCTAAATATTAAATGGCTACATGGGAATATCATTAGGAATTATTTTTCTGTTACATGTGTCTAGTGTTTTATGATGGTGTTATTTTTACTGTTCTTTCAGTATTAGTTCTCTGCCCCTACCTTTTTTCCCTCTATTAATCCCTTCTTTCTTCTCTTGCTTTTTACAATTTACATTTTTCTGTGGGAAAAGTGACCACCATTGGAACAGCTCAACTGAAGCTCAGTCTCAAGACTGCAGAGATTTGTAATTGAAAACATAAAAACATTTCAATCTTTCATGATGTTGGGGAAATAAACTTGGATAACCCAAAATATTAAATATTTCCTTCAACCTTGGTGCCACAGTGAAGTGACAGATGACATTTATACTCAGTTCAGCACTCCACAGTTGAGGACATAGAACTAAGCCTCACTATGAAGTTTATCATTCTTAAAGAGAGAATTCATCTTTTCCTCCTGGATGGATTTAAACTTTGGATTTAGCTCCTCAATTCTACCATTATTTGTTTATAGATATTAATGACCCAAGTAGAGTGATTCATCCATTCGTAAAAATATGGAGCAAGACAGAATAAATGGGTTGAGCAACAATATACCACACTGAATGAGAAAAACAGACTTTCTCTCTCTCACACACACACACATAGTCATATACTTGTTGAAAATGATGAATATGGTATTATTCTTGATTTGATTGTCACACACTCTGTGCATGCTTTGAAAAATCCATGCTGTGCCCCATAAGATGTACAATAGTTAAATATAAATAAGAAATTATAAAATAAAATAAAACAATGGGGAAAATAACTTTGAATCCACTTTAAAAAAATGCCAGTTCCTTCTCCAGTCCCATGGCCTGTAAGGGATACTGAGGTAGGGCTAGTCACTGACCCCAGCCCCAGCTTCAGCTCCAGCCCCAGCCCAGCATCCTCACCCCAGAGCCCACCTCTGTCAGAAAGGACAGCCCTCAGCTCTCTATCAGAGCCCAGTTCCATCTTCAGTCCCCTGACCTATAAGGGACACTGAGGCAGGGCCAGTCACTGGCCCCAGGCCCAGCCCAGCTCCCTTACCCCAGAGTCCCCATCTGTCAGAAAGTATTGTGAGGCCCCCTGGTATCCTCTCTTTTACTGAAGCATCTGCAAGAAAGGAGAAACT
This sequence comes from Tupaia belangeri chinensis, assembly GCF_000334495.1. Taxonomy (NCBI): domain Eukaryota; kingdom Metazoa; phylum Chordata; class Mammalia; order Scandentia; family Tupaiidae; genus Tupaia; species Tupaia belangeri. The sequence goes on along the minus strand of NW_006159555.1, from coordinate 4,893,302 downwards.
GCTCTTCAGACACTTGAATAGAAGACTCCTCCTGTGGAGACCACATAGCTAAACACAGCAGAAGAGAGACTTGGTCACACATCAGTCCACAGCAAAAAGGAAGAACACTTGTTCCCAGTCAAAGAAACATCCTCCAAAAAGGTATCCAAAAGTGAATACATCACCCAATGGCTAGAAGTAGAAGAAGAGCCTCAGGTCTGAATAAACCAGAAAATATATCTCCATCAAAAGAACACAATAACTCTCCTCCATCTCTTGAAAAAAAAAATCATAAAAAGTTACCAAAATGTCAGAGAAAAAATTTAGAACATTCATGGTGACAAAACTCTATGAGTTGGAACAGAAAAGAGACAATAAACTACAGGAGTTTAGGAAGTCCTTCCACAATATGAAAGGAGAAATGGACACTATAAGAAAGAATCAGATGGAACTATTAGAGGTGAAGTCTGTAATACAGGAAACTTTCTTGAAAGTATTAAAAGTCGACTAGACCATGCTGAGGATTAAATCTCCAACATAGAAGATAAAACCTCAAACCTAGGAAAAAAAAAAAAACACCAAAATGATACAGAAAACAAAACAAAACAAAACAAAAGGAAAATATATGAGAAATACTGGATTTGATTAAACGCCCAAACATCCACATAATTGATATAACAGAAGGTGAAGAAACTAATAAGGATATGGAAATTCTATTCCATGAAATCTTGGAAGAAAACTTCCCAAGTCTAGAGAAACACTCACACATCCAAACCCAAGAAATACAAAGGACCCCATATAGAATCAATCCAAGAAGATCTTCCCCAAGTCACATCTTAGCCAGACTGGCCAAGACCACAGATAAAGACAAGATACTAAAACTGGCAAGAGAGAAATGACAAGTTACTTACAAAGGTCATCACATCAGGCTAACACCGGTCCTTTCAATGGAAACAATGCAAGCAAGGAAAGAATGGAAAGGAAGACATAGTAAAAGTGTTAAGAAAGAAACAATTTCAACCAAGACTATTATATCCAGCAAGATTATCCTTCATATGGGAAAAAAAAGGTTAAAATCTTCTCAAACAAAACCTGAAAGAATTTGCCAACACTAAATGAGCTCTTCAAGACACTCTGGAGAGGGACCAAGAGTTGGTGTAATGGCTATGTTGCTGGACTCCCATGTAATCGACTGCAGTTCCAGTCCCGGACCCAGTGACTTAAACTCACGCCGGGCATGTAGGCATGTGTACTCAAGATCCCAAGAGGAGAATGGAGAAGAAGGGATTGCGGTTTGGCCATGCCCCCACGGGGGCAGGCGGTTCATTGCTTTCTGTCTCTCTGTCTTTCTGGTGAGCACTCACACTCTATAGCAAAAACCTCTCAAAAAAAAAAAAAAAAAAAGAAGAGGAAGAAGAAGAAGAAACTCTGAAAAGAGTCCTATTCCAGGAAAACTAAAAAGTAAACAGCCAGAAATAAGGGAATAAAAGGCAACCATGACAATGGCCAACTTAAAGGTAGAGACAAGTCCAGAAATATCTGTAATAATATTGAATGTTAATGGATTAAATTCTCCAATCAAGAGACACAGACTGGCTGGCTGGATAAAAAATAAATTAAAAAAAAAAACAGAAATCTTCTATCTGTTGCCTAAAAGAAACACATCTCATGGATAAAGACAAATATAGACTAAAAGTGAAGGGCTTGGAAAAAAGTATTCAATACATATGAAAAACAAAAAAGAGCTGGAGTCACGATACTAATTTCTGACAAAACAGGGTTTAAAACAAAAACTGTTTGAAGAGACAAGGTCACTACATTATAGTAAAAGGGTTAATCCATCAAGAAGATATAATGCTCATAAATACCTATGCACCTAACACAGAAACACCCAAATACGCGGAGGAAAGACTGTTAGATTTAAAAGGAGAGATAGACTGCAACACATTAATTGTTGGAAACCTCAACACCCCACTATCTCCTCTGGACAGATGATTTAGACAAAAAATAAGTAAAGAGATAAATTATCTAAATGATACCATAAATCAAGTGGATGTAACAGAAATCTATAGAACTTTCTACCCCAAAACCATGAGATATATTTTTTCTTCCCCCACATGGAACCTTTTCGAAGACTGACCACATGACAGGGCACAAAGTAAGCCTCTACAGATTCAAAGGCATAAAAACTATATCCAGAATCCTTGACCATGATGGAATTAAACTTGATTTTAATTTCAAGAGAAATCCTCAAAAATACACAAATACATGGAAACTAAATAACCTACTCCTGAATGACTTTACAACTACTGAAGAAATAAAGACTGAAATAAAAAGATTCATGGAAGCCAATGACAATGAGGACATGAGTTTCCATAATCTTTGGGACACTGCAAAAGCAGTCATAAGAGAGAAGTTCATAGCAACTAGTGCGTATAAGAAAATGGAAAGAAGACAAATGGATCACCTAACATTGTGCCTCAGAGAATTGGAAAAGCAACCGCAAAAAAATCCCAAAAACTCCAGGAGAAAGGAAATAATAAAGATCCAAGCAGAAATAAATGAAATAGAAAATAAACAAACTATACATAGAATAAATGAAAGTAAAATCTGGTTCTTTGAAAAGATAAACAAAATTGATACACCACTAGTGAGACTTATTAAGAAAAAGAGAGAAAGGAACCAGGTAAATCAAATTTGCAATGAAGCTGGCAATGTAACAACAGACATAATAGAAATACAAAACATCATGAAAGGATTCTATGAACAGCTATATGCCAAAAAAACAAGAAAATCTAGATGAGATGGACAAATTCCTAGACACATATAATCTACCTAGATTGAGCCAGGAGGATATAGAAAGTCAGAATAGACCCATAACAAGCCAGAAAATTGAATCAGTAATAAATAACCTCCCAACAAAGAAAAACCCTCATCCTGATGGCTAGACCTCTGAATTCTACAAAACTTTTAAAGAAGAATTAACCCCCATTCTACTCAAGTTATTTCAAACAGTTCAAAAGGGTGAAACTCTCCCAAATTCATTCTATGAAGGCTCCATCTGCCTTATTCTTAAAATAGATAAGGACAGGACAAGGAAGGAAAACTATAAACCAATATCTCTGATGAATATAGATGAAAAAGTTCTCAAGATACTAGCAAATCGTATCCAACAACATATAAAAAAGATTATACATCAGAACCAGGTAGGCTTTATTCCAGGGATGCAAGGGTGGTTCAACATATATAAAAAGAAAGAGAAAAAAATATGATAATATCAATTGATGCAGAAAAAGCATTAATAAGATACAACATCCCTTCATGATCAAGACTTTCAGCAAAATCGGCATAGAAGGGTCATTCCTCAACACAATAAAAGCTATCTATGAAAAATCCATAGCGAACATCATCCTGAATGGAGAAAAGATGAAAGTTTTCCCACTAAAAACGGGTACAAGACAAGGATGCCCATTTTCTCCACACCTTTTCAATATAGTACTGGAAGTCCTCGCCAATGCAATCAGAAAAAAGAAGAAAAAAATAAAAAACATTCCAATGGTAAAAGAAGAGGTGAAACGATCTCTTTTTGCAGATGACATGATTGTATACATAAAAGATCCAATGGTATCCATGAAAAAAATTCCTGGAAGTAATAGATGAATACAGTAAAGTTGCAGGATACAAAATCAACATTTAGAAATCTATAGAATTTTTGTATATGAACAGCAGGCAGAAAGAGATAGAACTGAAAAAAGTAATTCTATTTACCATAGCCACCAAAAGTGTAAGATACCTAGGAACAAAGGAAGTTAAAGACCTCCACAAGGAAAACTACGAGAAGCTAAAAAAAGAAATTGAAAATGACACAAAAAAGTGGAAGGAGGGAACCAGCAGTTGGCATAATGGCTATGTTGCTGGACTCCCACATAGTCGACCGCGGTTAGCGTCCGGGACCCGGTGGCTTAAAACTCACGCCAGGCGCGCGTGCGTGCGTGCCCAAGATCCCGAGAGCAGAATGGAGGAGAAGGGATTGCAGCATGATCATCTCCCCTGGGGGGTGATTTCTCGCTTTCTGTCTCTATGTCTCTCTCTGTCTGTCTGGCGAGCGCACGCGCCCTATAGCAAAAACCTCTAAAAAAAAAAAAAGAAAGAAAAAAGTGGAAGGACATCTCATGTTCCTGGATTGGAAGAATTAATATAATCAAAATGGCAATTCTACTCAAATTAGTCAACATATTTAATGAGATCCCAATCGAAGTGCCAGAGACATTTTTCACAGACCTAGAAAAGACAATCATGCAATTTGTTTGGAATCATAAAATACCTTGTATTGCCAAAGCAATCCTGCACAAGAAGAGTGGAGTGGGCAGCATCTCACTCTCTAACCCAAAAATATACTACAAAGCTGTGGTAATCAGAACAGCATGGTATTGGCACAGAAAAAAGACAGGTAGACCAATGGAACAGAATAGAGTCCCCAGAAATAAACTCCCAAACATACAGCCAATTGACTTTTGACAAAGGGTACCATTTAATCAAGTGGGAAAAGGAAAACCTCTTTAGCAAATGGCACTGGAGAAACTGGGTATCCACTTGCAGAAAGATGAATCTGAACACCTACCTCTCACCATTGACAAAAATGAACTCAAAGTGAATCAAAGATCTAAACCTAAATCCTCAAACTATAAAACTGCTGCTGGAAAACACTGGGGAAACTCTGGGAGACACTGGGGTAGGCAAAAACTTCTTAATAAAGCCCCCAAAGCACAGTCAATAATCCCAAAAATAGACAAGTAGGATTACAACAGATTAAGAAGGTTCTGCGTAGCAAAAGACACAATAATTAGTGTGAATCAGCAACTTGCTGAATGGGAAAATATTTTTGTAAACCATGCATCAGATAAGGCACTGATAACCAGAATACAGAAGGAACTCAAGCAGCTGTCCTGAAAAAGGATGATCAGCCCTATTAGAAGATGGGAGAATGAGTTGGAAAAAAAAAAAAAACACTCTCTAAGGAAGACATACAAATAGCCAAAAGGGATATGAAAAAATGCTCAACATCCCTCATTGTAAGGGAGATGCAGATCAAAACCATATGAGATACCACCTAACTCCAGTCAGAATGATTACGATAAGGGGATTTGGTGAAAGGGGAACTCTCCTGCACTGCTGGTGGGAATGTAAATTGGTCCAGCCACGGTGGCGAACAATTTGGAAATTCCTCAAAGATCTACAACTAGAACGACCATATGACCCAGCAATCCCACTCCATGGTATCTACCCAAAAAACAGTAGAATTCTTAATTGGAAAAGTGCTAGCACATTGATGTTTATTATGGCATTATTCACAATTGCTAAGACATGGAACCAACCCAAATGCCCATGAACAGATGAATGGATTGAAAAAGTGTGGCATATATACTCTATGGAATACTACTCAGCAATAAAAAACAAGACCCTAGCTCTTGACAAAAAGTGGATGAATATGGAAGATTTACTGCTGAGTGAAGCAAGCCAGGCTAAGAAGGAGAGACATTGTATGTTCCCACTTAATATATACCAAGTATCTGCACTCTGTGACTGAAACTCAATGACTAAAGGATATAGAAACATATTAAGTGGCTATAAATACCAGATACAGTGTAGGAAGAGGGAGGGTGAAGTAGAGAATAAGGAAGGACATTAAGGAGAAAAATACAGAGGCAAGTTATTTGGGACAAAGAAATGGGTTATTATTTATTGGAGATAATTCTATAGTATTGTTAACTGGACTGGTGGGAAATGTACACATGTTGGAATACTCGCTTTGCAAGCTAAGTAACATGTCATTGAATGTATAAAAGAAATTGAAATTAAACAATTGAAAAAAACATACAAAGCACTGTGTACAAGACATGGAGCCTAGTACAGAGTAGGCAACTGTGAACGTTGAAATAAAAGACCCATAAACAAATATTCATTTAGTGTCGACTATGAGGAACTGGATTGGGACTAGATTATATCACATTGTATTTTTTCTTAGAAAAAATATAGAATTGGTTCTTGCCAAATACAAAATAACAGACTTGAGCTTTATTATCTAGTAAATGTGGTCTTACATCTATCTCCTTTGTACAATAAGAAAAATACCTACTTCAATCCTTTCTCTTTGTGTCTATGTGTAATAGAGCCAATAATTTAAGCCCAGTTGGTAAAGTAAAATATCTTGAGCAAAATTTAGACTAGGGAGGCACTATTAAACAGCAAGCCATAAAATAACTATAAACCTGTTTATGAACTACCTTGAAAGTAATTTCAGGATAGTAGAGAAGGAACCGATTACCAGGAACAATAGCTGCCAGGATCTTTCACACCAGTTCCTTATAAATGGAAGTCACCTTAGCAATCTTCACCAGCCTACCACTGAGAAAAAAAATAACTCATAATCAAAGATTTATAATGTCTACTTGAAGGTGACCTGGGATAAAATTTGCTACGTTTAACATCCAACTTCTCTAGATTAGTAATCATTGTGACACAATGGATTCTACCAGCTTATCTTAAATTGCCTTTCAAGCCGCAGCAAGTAAACGGTCTTTCAGTTCTCAAGGCCAGTTTTAGTCAAAATCACAGTGGTCCCTATTTTTTGACTAACAGAAGGTTTAGAGGGTTCCTAAGTCATACTCCCCAAATTTTAAGGATTTAGGTAATGTCAGAGTTCAAATGAAGGTATATACATATTAATACATATTACACTGTTATATACATATTAATACATTGGGACAGATGTCCAATAATTTTATCACTATATTTCTCAAGATGGCAGCAGGACTTGCCACAAGTCTATCATGTAGGTGATGAGGCTTTTGACCAAAGTGAGCTTCAGGGGCTACTTCTCAATATCCCTAACTATAAGAAGGGAAAAGATCAAAGTCCCCTCATATCTTTCACAGCCACCATTTCCAAGACCTCTTCAGATAGAAAATATCTCCTCCAACATTCCAATGGTTTATATTGAAGCAGTCCCCTAACAGCCAATCATTTCATTTCCTCAGAATTCAGTAAGATATACTTCTCAACTAAACATAGTATTGGCTGGGTTTTCTCTTTGTTCATAATCATGGCAGAAAATTTAAAATATATGTTTTGAATTTATGTAAGTACACCATCATCATGCTGTAATAGAGTAAAACATTGGAACTTCATCACTTAATCTTCTGTATTAAAGCAGACACAGAACAATAAGACTTCATAAAGTTCATGGAAAATTGAATTAAAGTACTTTTATTTAAAAAGAAAACATTTAAAATCCATATGGTTTTGTCACAATGTGCATTTTTCCATAACTTTTTGAAGAGTCTCCTTACATGGTTGTCTGACAAAGATTCTGTTCCTAATGATAGGTACCCCATCCCTCTAAGTCTAAGGGATGTGAGAGTCAGATCAGATATGTGTCTTACTTAGATTCTTTTTTTCTTTTACAGAATCTTGATTCTGTCTGCTGTCCCATCAACTGTCAAGCACATGGATCTGCCCTACATAGTAATTGTCTTGTCGAGGTGCTTGGCAGCACTGGTAACCCTCAGCTCTCTCCTTTTCAATGATTTACAAAAGTTCACTTGACCAAATTAATATTTATGAAAGATCTTAAAGCATATTTGTATATCTATTGCTCTAAATATTCTAAAATATGTGTTAAAGTCAGTAGTTCTCTATCATATTAAAATGCAAATCAGAGTTGTTTCCAAAATAAGTAAATAAAAGTTGGAAAAGGCAAATTGAATATAGCTTGTCACTACTAATTATGGACATCTGGTAACTTTAATCTCCATGGATAGCTCCAGGCTACTATAGAATTACACAAACTCCAATTGACAGGAACAACCCTAGATGAGTAAACAGTAAAAACAACCGACACATAAATTTTCAGATGCTCTCTTGTATCACAAATGGATTTTATGGTAACATTAGATGTTGTATGGTAACATACAAAAAAATATGTTTAACCTCTCAGTCTCATATTCTACATGTATAAAATAGAGATAAGACCTTCCTCACTGGTTTTTGATGGTAATTAGAATATCGTAAAATTAGTATGACCACTTCTGTATTATATCAAAGCCTGCCCCAATCGCTAATCTCTAGACTAGATTATTAGGTGTAATCAAACATACTATTTATAAATATATATTAATTTCTTATATAATTGTTCATTACCTATCATCCATCCCTAGTAGATTTTGAGTTCTGTCAGGGCAAACACCATGCCTGTTTTGTTAAAACTATAGACCTAGAACCTATAATATCCTCAATGATACTTTAATGACTGATAGAATAACTGAATAAAGAATAAATGATTTAAGGTTATAATACTTAATACAAACATTAAGTAATAATGATTTCTATTATTTTATCATTACAAAATCTTGGCCATTTGACATACCATCCATGAAAATTTCAGTGGTTTGATTATTAGCTAAAATATTAGGCATATCATTTGTAACATGAAGATCAAGTTCACCTGTATAACAAAGATGTATTTCAAAGTTCTTTAGCCTATCTTGGATTAAGTTATTCTTTTCTTTTATTACTACTTGTGTATTATTTAAATAAAGTTTATAAGACCATGTTAAGTGGTAAAATCAGGTAAAAAATTATGTAAGACAGGTCACTGGTTTTATTTATATATATAAAACATATATTGTACATATGTAACATGATCCATATAAACACAAATATATATGTTTCCTATATATTTAAAATATTACATGTTCATGACAGAATACTTACAGTGGTTGTCTCTATATATAGTATTTATAATAATCTTTGGATATTTTTCATTGGTTTATTTTTATTGCCTCTTTTTCTATAAATATCAGAAATTACTTATATATTTAAAATTTTTAATCTAAAGGCACATGTTAATTTAAAATTATTTAAATGTATCTATTTTAGCATGCATTTAAAATTCATAAAATACTTCTTTGTTAGAGTTATATGCCTTTCTTTCCATTTATTTAGAAAAGAAGGTTAATACAACCTTAAGACCTTGGAGATGTCATTATTTTTTCTGCCATATTCTCATATACTTCATAAAAAGCAAAAACATTTCCACTTAAAAACAAAATTTCAGGACTAGCAGATGGAGTAATGGTTACATCACTGGATTACCATATAGTTGACTGAGGTTCAAGTCCCGGACCCAGTGGCTTAAAACTCATGTCGGGCATGTGTGCATGCGTGCCCAAGATCCCAAGAGGAGAATGGAGGAGAAGTGATTGTGGCATGGCCATTCCCCTGGAGGGTGATTTCTCACTTTCTGCCTCTCTGTCTCTCTGTTTTTCCAGCAAGCACATGTGCCCTATAGAAAAATCTCTTTCTAACAACAACAAAAAAATTCATTTTAATGAAGACTGTGTATACATGAAAAGGGTCCTTACTCACTTAGATCTTAGGATTATAGGACTTCCTCTCTTTGACTATGTTTTACCCCTCAGTCTGGTAATCAGCAGGACTAGAAAAGACCAGATTTTCATCCAAATCACCTGGAATAATGCTCATATCACACATGCGATTTGAGTCCCATCCAACCATATTATTCCTCTCAAGTGTACTGATGTAAAAGTGATAGCCAGGGTTTCTTGGAAGGTTCTTGATTCATTAACTAGTCAATATAAATAACCATTTAGAAGGAATAAGGGTAGTGCTGGAAGATAACCTTTCATTGGGTACTTACCATCTGCAACAGACATGTACTAGTTCATTTAATCCTCAAAAAAAATTCCTGTTTAGTAGTAGCAATTATTATTTCTACATCCAGATGAGAAAAACTAAGGCACAGAAAAGGAAATGTTCTGCCCAATATTATACAATAAGTTTGTGCAGGAATAAAGATTAGAATATAAGGACTGACTCCAGAATTTGAACTCTTATCTGCTACTCTCTACTGCTTTTCAATTTTACTGAAACCAGTTTCATTGAAAATATAAATTATGTATGAAAGATTAACCATGTTTTTACATAGTACTAATGACTTTGCTTAGACAAGAAGTGCTTCATATACTCACCGTAGTTATTTTAACAGAGACATACCATGAAATTTTAACAGGTGAATGCTCCTCCCTGGATATTTCCCTTTCTCTTAAAAATTGTTAGCTTGTCTATTCCATTGCTTTAGAGATGATAAAGGTTATCAAAGACTTAAGCCCTTGGGGGAGCTGTAAAACAAAATACCAGATACCCAGTTAGACTTGAATCTCAAGTAAACACCAAGTCATTTTTTGGTATGATATATCTTAAGCAATATTTGGAAATTTCTATTTAAAAAACTACTATTTTTGTGCCAGCAGGTGGCATAAAGTTTAAGGCAGCTGGATCCCACATGGCCAACTGTGTGGTGTCAGCCTTAGATCCTGTGGTTTGAAAACATGCCAGATGATTGTGTATGCATTCCCAAAATCCAAAGAGGAGAAATGAAGAAGACAGGATTTCAACCTGACCATCCCCCCCATTGGGTGGCTGACTTCTCACTTTCTCTCTTTGGTAAGTACTCACACCCTATACCAAAACTAAAAAGCATAGAAAGATTTGTTGTTTATCTGAATTTTGAATTAAACTAAGTATCCTCTATTTTTATTTGCTAAACCTAGCAACTTTATCATTGAGACCATTTATATTTACATAGTTTATGGAGGAAGTAAATGAAAGAAAATTAGCACAACAGGCAGAATATATTAGAAAAAGCAGGAGGGAAAGTGTCTAAATAGATGAGCCCAGAAGCAGTCTAGAAAAGGCTCCCAGTGCCCAAAGATGACAAGGAAGGAGCAAAGAACTGTCAACCCTGAAGCACAGTAAGAATAAATGGACCTTGGTTATTTTTTTCCAGCCTCCTGTTGATATCATTGCCATGCTATAACAACAAGGTATAAAAGATACAACTGAGAAGCCCAATTCAGAAGGCTGAGACCAAAAAAAAATGGGACCAGCAGTTGACACAATGGCTATGTCACTGGATTCCCATGTAGTTGATTGTGGTTTGAGTCCCAGACCAGTGGCTTAAACTCACACTGGGCATGTGTGTGTGTGTGTGCTCTCAAGATCCTGTGAGGAGAATGGAAGAGAAGGGATTGCGGTGTGGCCATCCTCCCTGAGAGGTAATTTCTCACTTTCTGTCTCCATGTCTCTCTCTTTTTGGTGAGTGCATGCACCCTATAGCAAAAACCTCTCCAAAAAAAAAAAGTTGAGGCCAAAGAGAAAAGCTATTATATAAGAAAAACATAAATACTCTCTACTTTTCAGTATTAATCTCTCCAAGATTAATACTAAACTTCAATTTATTAGGTCTAGGAAAGTTTAAAAATCTTTAGGCATGCCCATCTCATAAGCTAAAACAGAACAAATGCACGAAGAGGCAATTATGAGATCAATTTCTGAACAGTAAGTTCAAAGGGCTAATTGAATGGCAAGTATCCTGCCCTGTACAAAAAAGCAATGATGTGAAATGAGAAAGCCACAATCCCTGCCCTTCAGGCACTTGAAGTCTAGTGAATAAAAGCAACAGGAAAACAAGCAGAGAATTTTCTGTGCTCAATGTGAGTGGTCAGAGGAGGGCAGGATTAACTGTCTAGGAAGAGACAGGGAAAACTTTACAGAGGAAATTGTTCCAGAAAAAGGCCTTAAAAGGACAACCTGGCATTTGCTACAAGGACAGCGTTGAGATGAATAATCCCTTCAAGGTGTGTTTGATATTTTCGGAACACACAATGCCCAAAAGAAGAGAAGTGGATTGAAACCAGATCATAAAAGACTTATGACACATAAGCGCTTCTCAAACTTCATTGTAAACACAAATAACTTGGAGATCTTCTAACCTGAGGTTCTGATTCATAGACTGGAGGTAGAGCCTCTGAGATTCTGCATTTCTAACAGGTTGCCAGGTGATGCAAATGCTACTGGTTTGAGAATCATCTTGGAGTAGGAAGGCTATATGCCGTGCTCTGAGGAAGACTATATGGCATACTGTGTTTGGGTTTTGAAATTTTTCCTGTGGTGATGAGAAGCCATCTTGTGATTTTTCTAGCCTGAGAGTGACTAGAATTCAAAAAAAGGTAGAAGTAGGCACAAGATTACTTCTATGGTCCAGAGAAGAAATGGTAGGTAGCTAAACTGAAAACATTGAAGATAATGAGAAGAGGATGAATTTAGTAATATTGAAAAGGTAAAATTAACCTGATTTGGTATTCAATGAAGGCAGAAATAAGGGAAACACAGGAGATAATAGTCTCCTAGATAATTACTAAGGTAATTTTTTTCACAGTTATATGATATGATTTGAATCGCATTGTACATATTTAGCATTTTGGATGTCATACTAGGATTAATTGTGACATTCTTTTATCTATAAGATATGGCCTTAAAATGATGAGTTGAATTTTAAGTGTATTTCAATATATTGTAGATTCAGTCATATTACTTTAAAGTTATTCCTGATATACATCCTGACTTTCCAGATAGAGTTTGAATTCCTCTTGGGCAGGAATTGGCATCTTCATGTCCCACAGCACTGAGTATGTGCCTGGTACATGAAGCTTCCTCCCTGATTGTGGTTTTATTAATATGCAGACATCCCATTCTTGATCACTTTGCTTCACAAATATGAAAGCATGGGGAAATACAAAAACATCAATCCCAACAGTTTCACCATTTATTTTTCCCTCTTCTCATTTCTAAAATCTGAAATAATATTTCAATGCCATTACTATAACTGAGACTTCATTCATTTCTTGAGTTCCGGAATAACATCCTAAGTTATGAATCCCAGTGGTCCCTCTTAATGGTTGATTAGAGTTCTTTTATTTACCTCCTACTGATGATTACTTGTTTTAATAAGATGCTTAGTGTGTTGACTTGGCACCTGTGCTAATTGCTTTATCCTGTTAGAACCTGATTTTCAGTATGTTAAAACATTAGCTTAAGTCAATGTTTCTCACTGGCTACACATGAGAATCACCTAGGATCTTTTCTAAAAGCACAATGCTCAGGCTCCACCCCCAGGGATTCTAATTTAATTGGACCAAGGTGGGTCCTAATTATCAGTATGGTTTAAAAGCTCCCAAGGTGAAACAAACCCAAGTGGAGATTTTGTTTTCCTGACTCTGCATCTGAAGCTGCCTCTATCACACTACAGTCTACTCAAGAAAAAGGTAAATGAAAGCCTCAATAATTTCATTTATGTCTTCCTAAAGAAATCTTAGCTATCAGGAACACCAATAAGAATAAGGAAGGAATTCAAACCACCAAACATGGAGTAGTATACATGAATGACCTAAAGTAGAAAGAGCCTAGAGCCTAGATTTGACAGCTAAAATATTTTTTTTAAGTCTCTATCATTTTAGTGGTAATGTATTATCGGAGAAGTTATTCTGTGCTTCTCAGTTTTCTCATCTGCCAAGTGTGCCAAAATCTTCCTCATGAAGTTATTAAATAGGATCCATGAAGGCCTGATATTAACTTACCTGGGAAATGGTTTGCTCACGTTTCAATTCATTTTGAGATTTTTACATCACTCCAGAAAAGCTCATTTTCTTTTCTGCCACATCCCCAGCATGTGAAGGATAATTTTAACCAGTTAATCAAAAAACATTTGCAACTTCATTTTGCTTTTCTAATGAGTACTTACCAAATGTTTAGTATGATATGAATGTGTGTATTATTCTTTACCTTTGTGGATATCTTAATCTCATGGGTGTATTTTAAATACTTTTACTTTCAAGATCTCTACATCAACAAGGAAATACTAACCAGGAAAAATTCAGCATACCAAACAATAGTGCCCATGGAGAGTTCATGAGAACTTTGTGATATTTCTCTGTTCCAAATATCCAGCTGTGAAACAAATCCTGGTCAGGATATATGTTTATAACATAGTAATAAATAATGTTCAAAAGAATAACAAAATTTTATTCCTTACTCATAGAAGATCCATCACAATTTTGGAAAATTCTCCATGACATCTGTCTTTTGTGTGTTGGCTCAATCTTCTAGACTAGTAAGAAAAGCAGGCTGAAAAGTCTAGCACCAGAAATTATATGCTTTGATATAGAAATGACTCATGTCAGGACCAGCAGTTGGCATAATGGCTATGTTGCTGAACTTCCATGTAGTTTATTGCAGTTTGAGTCTTGGAACTGGTGGCTTAAACTCACGCCAGGCACGTGTGTGTGTGTGCACATGCATGCTCAAGATCCCAAGAGGATAATGGAGGAGAGGGGATTGAAGTATGACCATCCCCCTGGGAGGTGATTTCTTGCTTTCTGTCTCTCTGTCTCTGTCTTTCTGGCAAGTGCACATGTCCTATAGCAAAAACTACTCAAAAAAAAAAAAAAAAAAAAAGAAAGAAATTACCCATGTCACTTTCATTCATAATTTGTTGGCTAAAGCAAATAACAAGGTCATACCTATCTTCAAGGAGGAAAGAAGTACAGTGCCCCATAGGCTCAGAAGAGTGGCCATGAATATTAGTATACTAGCAATGTCTAATATACCACTGGTTCCCTCTACTCAGACACTTAATTGGGGGTCTCATAGTCTCTGTCTCATCTCTGGGGAGTTGACCCAAAATAGGGACTGAGTCCTAAAACCAGTGTGTATTTCTCTTTATTAGTTTCCCACTTTCTTCCTCTCTTCAGTTAGGAACACCTTTATCCAGAGAAGGAAAATGTGCAGAGAGGAGAGATGAAGAAATACTTAGCAAAGATAAAATTTTAACTTTAAAAGTCAGGAATTTGACATTTGTTTCTCTGTCCTGACAACTTCCACTGTCCTGTGACTCCACCACACAAGCCCCCATGTGGAATAGCAGTCTTGCATGTCTTCTGATGCAATGAGACAAGGTCATGGGATTAAAATTCAATAGAGCTAGGTGGGTAGTGATACTTCACATATTATCTTTCTACCAACAATCATGTATTGCTTTTCCCTTTTGTAGACCACATGATTGGGTCTGTGAAGTCTGGATAGAGAAATCTAATGTGTTTAAGTGTTCGATATGTATATAGATCAGAGAATTGGTCTGGGAAAATGTGTACTTAAGTGTTGTGATAATTTGTGAAGAGGTCAGTTACACAAGCATTCTTTCTGGCACTTGCTGAAAATGAAAGGGAAGATAATGGAAGTTTAAAAAAAGACTAAATTTTAGATTAAAAACCTCAAACAAACTGTTAAAGTGATATCTACTGAATAGCACCACACTTTTATGAAGACCTGCCACAGCAAACCACAGTGCCACATTCATTTCTCCTTAACCATTGAAGGTGATTCAAGAAGTGTGTTACCCACCAGAGAGGCTTTTCATGCTGAAGAGTCTGTGCATTTTAAAACACAGTTTTAGAATTTTAGTTATTAATTCCCTAAATATTCATTAGTCACAAAATTTTAGTTTTGCCTCTTTATAGTACTTTTCAGGATCTTAACCTCTGAAACCGCTGTTTTTATTTGTTTTTAGAAAGATTTTTGCTATAGGGCATATGTGCTCCCTGGAGAGAGAGACAGAGAGACAGAAAGTGAAAAATCAGCCCCTGGGGGGAATGACTACACAACAATCCCTCCTCCAGTCTCCTCTCAGGATCTTGGGTACACACACACACGCGCCCAGCATGAGTTTAAGCCACCTGGTCCAGGACTCGAATCGCAGTAGACTACATGGGAGTCCAGTGACATAGCCATTATACCATCTGCTGGTCCCCCAGCATGATTTTTAAGCCACTACATCCAGAACTCAAACCATGGTGGGCACATGGGAATCCAGTGATGTAACCGTTATGACATCTGCTGGTCCCAAGACTACTATTCTTAAAGTCAGGAACTCAGATGGTTCTAACATCTAGTGTATTTCTGTTCTATTGCTATAGTCACAATGTGTAAAACCACAGTTTCAAAGCCATACAACAAAAGATGTGTATGCTTTATGTGTTGGAAACCAGCTGGGTGTTAGCTAGGTGTCTCTTTCTGATCTTGGCAGGGGTTGTGTATATATACAGAGTCTGCTGCTTATTGACTAACTTAGGTAGACCTCAATTAGGGTGACAAGAACTCCTTCCTCTGGTCTGTGTGCCCCTATTCTCCCTCATGGGACCAGGCATCTATTGGGTTGTTGGAAAATTCAGGATGCATTTTTGCATAGAAAAAATATATCATGACTTTTCCAACAACCCAATAGCCTGGACATGTTCATATGGCATTATCAAAAGCATAATGGGGGGATAACAAGCATAATGGAGAGCAAGCCCAGTCAAAAGCCAAGGTTTCAAGGTTCTGTTTCTATCACATCTCTTAATATCCCATGGACCAATGCAAGTCACACACCTTCACTCAGAATTAGGGCAAAGACTGCGCACAAGGAGAGGTGAAGAATGGAGGCCAAGTCCTACAATTTACCATTTCGAGTTCTGTCCACCATGAGAGCTTAGGCAGAACTGGAGCACTGACTAGCAGAGGCAACTTCAAAGTGCTGAAACTGAAAATAAGGACCAGTTTCCGAGTGCTCAGAGGACTGAGAAAAGGAAGTGGACATGCACTGAGACAAGCAGAATCAAGAATATAAAAGCCTTTCAATTAGAGAAAATTGCTTTAAATGTTAAGGCTGACTGTGAATGACCAGGGCATATAGTCTGTATCTCCATATCCCCTGAATACACAGTACCCTCTGTTTCATTCAGATTTCTATGTAATTACAAAGCACTCTGCACAGTTCATCCCCCATTGCTCCTGGCAGCAGTCCCTATGCAGTGCCATGCTAGGCATTGCTATCTCAGTTCAAACTGAGGATACCGTAGGATGGCAGAAATAAATCGAGGTATCCTGAGAAACAACTAGTTAGTGATCCAAATGAAATTCAAACCTAAGCCTAGTTCTTTTTTTTTCCACTATATAATGAAAAATTAAAAAAAAATACTTAGAAATAGTAACATTTAAAATATCCCTCTTATAATTCTTCGATATAAAAGCCAAGGTGCCAAGTGTCCTCTAGCTTAGAAAGCATTAAGTGAATTGGTGGTTGCTATGGAGCTACTTTAGCACTTTCTTGCTTGTGAAGTTGGGGTTGACACTGAAGGCTATTAGTTAAAGGGAAACATAAGCCAGTGCTTACATATTTTCTAAGTAATGACAAAAACATGACATGGTTTGCATAGAACTGGAAAAAATTTATTCAAGATGCTATTAGAGAATAGGAAGTTTCCATAGGGGAACGAGAATCAATTATTAGATGGAGCTTTTGATGGGAAATGGTCATGTTGAAAAATGAGGTAAAAGTTATAAATTATTAATAAATTAAATATCAGAGCTGGACCCATTGCAAAGATTAAGCCCTATGAATATGGATCTGGATCCCACTTGGTCATTGTAATTTGAATCCCAGTCCCAGAGTATTGAAAAACATATCAGTTACATGTACATGCCCCAAATACTGAAAGGATGGAGGGAAAAGATTACACTGTGAGTATACCCCACTGGGGGTGCTTTTTCTTTCTCTCTTACTTTCTCTGTTTTTCTGGCAAAAGTATGTACCCTCCAGCAATAAATTTTTTTTTTATTTAAATTAATATAATAATATTCCACTTTTTTTCCAAAGAGGAAAATCAAAAATAATAAAATATTATCAGGAAATCATGACATATTTTCTATGTTTTTATGCAAAAATGCATCATGACTTTCCTGACAATCCAAAATATGTAGGAGACCCAAAAGGTTAAAAATTATCTTCATTGGTCCAGCTGGTGGCATGGTGGTTACAATGGCTGAATCCCACATGGCCAACTGCATGACTTGAGTCCCAAACCTGGCAGCTTGAAAAACATCCCAGGTGTATGTGTGTGTTCCCAAAATCCCAAAGGGGAAAAGAAATGAAGGAAAAGGGATTGCAGCATGACTATAAACCATGGAGAATGCTTTCTTGTTCTTTCCCCCCACCCCATATGAGCATGTGCCCTCTGAGAAAATTAGGAAAAAAAAAATTTTAAAGTCTATGGTCAGTTAAGAATCCATCATGTTGAGACCAGCAGTTGGCATAATGGCTATATCACTGGACTCCCATGTAGCCAACTGCAGTTTGAGTCCCAGACCTGGTGCCTTAAACTCACGGTGTGCACATGTGCGTGCGTGCCCAAGATCCTGAGAGGAGAATGGAGGAGAAGAGATTGCGGTGTGGCCATTTCCCCTGGGGGGTGATTTCTCGCTTTCTGTCTCTCTGTCTCTCTCTTTGTCTTTCTGGCAAGTGTACGCACCCTATAGCAAAAAAACATTCTAAAAAAAGAAAAGAATCCATCATGTCTCTGACACTCACATTCTTATGACTTTGAAAAAGTAACATGACCTGGGAACCAGCAGTTAGTGTAATGGCTATGTCGCTGGACTCCCAAGTAGTTGACCGCAGTTCCCGTCTCGGACCTACTGACTTAAAACTCATGCTGGGCGCATGTGCGTGCGTGCCCAAAATCCCGAGAGGAAAATGGAGGAGAAGGGATTGCAGCATGACCATCCCCTCTGGGGGGTGATTTCTCGCTTTCTGTCTCTATGTCTCTCTCTGTCTGTCTGGCGAGCGCACGCACCCTATAGCGAAAACCTCTCCAAAAAAAAAAAAAGTAACATAACCTCTTTCCACTTGAGTTCTCTCATGTGTAAAAGAGATAATAACATCAGTACCTTTCTGCCCTTCAGTGTTCTTGTAAAGGATTCATAAAATAATGCAAGAGCTTTCCATTATTGTTATATACTCATCATTTTTATTATATTTGTAATGTTAATTAATTATATGTTAATTATATATATGTACTTATCATACATAAAATTATCATATATAAGAAGGTTGTATCTCTTCCTGTTTCCTCCTATTTTCTCTATCAAGACCTGTAAGGAGAAGTTATCCACTATCTTTTCCATCCTACTGAAGACAGAACAGAAAAGTGATCTGAATTTGGCCTCTGGTGTCAGGCAGACACAGTGACGACTTGGCCTTGTATAAACATAGACACATTCTTTAACTTCTCTGAGTCTGTTTATACACCTTTGACAATCTGAAGACACCTATTCCAACTTCACTGGGTTGTTGTAAGGATTAAGTGAGCCAAGTGCATAAAAGGTGTTTCGGGCAGCACCTAACCCAGGGTAAATACTTGAGCTATTATTGATTGATCAATCATGTTGATTTTAGTGGAGAGAGAGGCAGGTTACATTGTAATTCCCCTTATCTCCTCATCCTCTTGGTTAATGTTTCTCCTTTCATACAATTTTTTATCTTTTCAAAAAAAAAAATGTTGCCTGCATTTCTCTATAGACATGGAAGAAATAGAAAAGCTAAATAGTTAGGGTACATGTGATCAATGGACTGCCAGAAATGAAGTACTGGAGCCCTTAATATCATCAGTTCATGATATTAGACACACACCCATTGATTTGTTCCCCGTCTTTGACTAGCAATCACTAGCTCCTCGTCCCTCGTTTGATAGGCCAGAGTGGTCGTAGAACAACTTCCCATGGATTGAGGAATTCTTATGCTTGTGCAAAGAGAGAGAGGTGAGAATTAGAATTGGCCTCTATTTGTATCATCCTCAATGTCCCACACAGTATAGGTATTCAGAAAATACCACAAATGAACAATTCATAAAACTCTCTCCACTGAGTGCCTAGGTAGTCCATGATTAATTCTAGAAGTCATTTTAACATCACATTTAACGACACAGGACTAATGCAGGTAGCAAAAAGTAGTGAATAGAGTAAAACTACTTGGATCCTGGCTCCACCATATTGGTAGCTTTAGGCATGTCACTTAACTTGCGTAAGCCTTATTTTTTCATATCTATAAAGTGGGAAGGATAATGGATGTATCAAAATGGTAGGAACCTCATGAGATTGAGTGATATAATGCCTATAAAGAGTTAAGACTGGTCCTGCAGGTAGAGTGAAAGTTAAGGCACTAGATCTTATGTGGCCGACTGTGTGGGTCAAGTCCTAGACCTGGCAACTTGAAATCACACTGGGTACATGTGTGTGCAAGTCCAAAATCCTGAGAGGAGACTAAAGGAGAAGGGATGGCAGCATGATCATGCCCCTTGGGAAGTGATTTCTCACTCTCTCTCTGGCAAGCACATACACCTTATGGCCAAAAAAAAAAAAGAAAAAAGAAAAACAAAGAAAACGTTCAATAAATGTTATTATTTTAATGTAAAAATGACTGTTTCATAATGTTATATTGTCTTAAAAAGCACAAACAGGAAATTATAAAGGTAAAGATCATCACAGCACTTAACCAGGTAGATATTTCATAGACAAGATAGGTTTCAAGTTGGACATTAGAGAATAAATATGTTTCGATTTGCAAAGGGCTCTTCCTATGGACAAATGAGCCAGGAGAGAAAGACCCGTGCGTATGCAGAAGACCAAATGAATGGAAGTTTGAATAATTGCTCAAGAGGCTAAAAGCGTACATTTCAGTCTAGAGTTAAAGTGTCCTGCAATCTCAGAGAAAAAAAGCAAGCTACCAAGTGGTAAGAATGCTGCTCAAAAAACATGGTGTGGTAGGTGAGCAAAAGTTTAGCAGTGGAACATCCTAGTAATCTTCAGACAAATTATCTAACATTTCTAAGTCTTTTGTTTTATCTTCAATACAGGGTTATTTTTGCCTACTTTACAAAATTCTGAGGTGGATTAAATGAGCTATTAAAGATAAAACCATCATCTCAAGTCTGACTCCATGTTAGTATGATTATCTGGTGATATCCTAAGAAAAGCAAACACTAGAAGGAATTATATAATTGCACCTGGACAAACAGCAGGATAGAGTTGCCTACCTACAGAGGAAACAGAAGGTTTACCTTCATCCAGTGTCCCAAGAGTCCAGTGTTCTATAAATGCAAGGTATTGTTGTCATCAGAGATTAGATAGAGCTTGTTTCTCTATTTAAACTTCACAGAACCTTGGAACAAAGATAATTTTATTTGCCCTGTTTAAAAAAAAAAAAAAGTTTAGAGAGTTTAATCACTTGTTAAAGTTCACACAGAAAATAAGTGGTAGAACCAGAATTTGAACCAGGGAAGTCTGGCTCCAAAGAGTGTGTGCTTGTGTACCTCTGTATATTGACAGGAGATAACTGAGACCTTTAGACATGTTTCTGTTGATCCAAGTCTGCTGTAGCAGTGTGGACCCACTACCTGGATTCAAGATGGCGTAACAGCCCAGCAGAAGAGAGTGGACACGGTTAGCTAGTTAGCTGGATAGAGAGCAAGCTGACAGAATCACCTGCAATTTTCATTTCACTCTTTCTCTGTAATTTAATTCTTATTTTAATTCATAGTGTTTGAGCCCTTACACATTAGTGGGCTGCTGATATGGCCTCTGCTGTAGGGGAAAGTGCTTGTTGACTCTGTTGTCCTATAATGACAGAGATAGAATGTCTCCAAACAACAAAAATCCTTAAGAAATAGGTCCAGTTTTGCCAAGGAACATCAATTGCACCACCGTACTAGCATTATTAATGGCACCCTTGTCTGAAAGAAACACTCACCCTCATAGGTACTACTTAGAAACTGTTCCTTCTCTCAGCCAGAAATCACTGAAAATCATATTAGAGGATGTTATGGAAAATCTGAAAAGGATCAGTAAAAAGGGGGGAAAATTAAACTCTTGGTTTTCATTTTTTTCTTATCAATTCTCTTCAGGTTTCCTATGTTCAATGTAACCTTCTTGTCCCTAATTTCTTAAAGGGTGTAGAGGGAGATGGCGTGCATGAGAAAATATAAAAGAAGGTGGGGGCTGGGATTGAGCAGGAAGGCAAGAGGAGCAAAGGAAATCTGGGAATCCAGGAGGTAGATGTCTACAGATTGAAAGTGTTTGTGAGATTACAAACAAACAGCAGCAGATGTAACCATAGCTAGGATAAAGGACCAAGAGAGCAACAGACAAAGTTGTCAGAATTTCATTAAAGGAACATCCCTATATTGACAAGGCCCAAGAGCATGAGTAGGGTTTTTTTTGTTTTTTTGTTTGTTTGTGTTTTTTTGGAGAGATTTTCGCTATGGGGTGCATGCACTCGCCAGACAGACAGAGAGAGACATAGAGACAGAAAGCGAGAAATCACCCCCCCGGGGGGATGGTCACGCCACAATCCCTTCTCCTCCATTCTCCTCTCAGGATCTTGGGCACGCACGCACATGCGCCCGGCGTGAGTTTTAAGCCACCGGGTCCGGGACACAAACCGCAGTCGACTACATGGGAGTCCAGCGACATAGCCATTACGCTAACTGCTGGTTCCCAACATGAGTAGGTTTTAAGTAGTCAAAATGGAACCAATTAGAAAGGATGAAGTCAAAATTTACAATGAAACCATTTTGGACTTCCCCAGGCAGAACTGCAAATTCCATCCGCTGGCTTCCCATGGTTTTTACAATGGTGCCTGTAGGGTGAAGGCAGACTTTGGGCATAATTCATGCCACAGTGAACTGTGTTTATTTAGAGGCTGGATAGAGTCCCCTTTGGAGCAAACACGAAATTTGATTCATATATGAACACAGTTGGTGTTTAATAATGTTTGCTGGATGGGAGGTAAGAAAATTAGGAGTAAAGGAACAATGACAGCCAGAGAGACATTCAGGGAACAACTCCTTATCTCAATCAGCTAGTCAAATGGTAATTTTGGTCTGTGTCAGCTATTTCATTCTTTAAAATCTAGCCTATATTTGCCCTGACAATTAGGACGGTGGGGGCAAAGTGATTCATATTGTATCTTTCTGTTTGAAAGTTTGAAAATGAGCATCAGCCAATATTGTGAATAACGAAAACTCAAGGGCAGATATTATGAACTTAATAAACCATTATCTCTAAAATAATTGTTCTGAATGAGCTTTTAAAAATGATTTTATGCCTTTTACATCCCCATCTGTCCCGTACTAAAATACCCTCAACTCTTTAACATTTTGCCTTTGAAATCTTAACTATGATATTCACATCAATTACTGGTAATTTTCCACTTCCTAAAAAATAGAAAATGCAGCAGTAGCAGCACGTTATAATCTAGCCATGTTCCTCCTTTATCAAACTAGTTTCTTTGTCTCCTTTGAGCATCACAACAAGGGTATAGGGTTGGTAGAGCAAGTACCATTTTCTCCAGCTTATACACATAGTCACCAAGGAAGGGGGAAAATAGCACAGTAACTTGAAGCCTGAGCAAAAATGAAACCTACTGTGTGAACTCAGCTCTCACCCTGCAGCCATGCTGAAAATAGGGTTATTCTAGAATGATTTTTGACTATTCTGAAGCAGAGAAAGGAGCAAAGTGTTTCCCAATTTTTGATCAATCTGTCATATTCTTACATATGCGATAACTTGAATTATAAGACAGATCGTTATTCTCACACAGCTGTGGTTTTCAAAGTTCTCTTAGGAGGCAGCACGCTACTATTAAATGTCATGCGAAAGCCTTCTATATAATAGAGATAAAAGTGGAGCCACCCTGATTAGAAAGGTTTGGTGATAAGAGATTGTTGGGCTCAGTCTCAACACCAGACACATGAAGAACATCATGTGGAATGAGAATAGCAATGACTTTACAATCCAGTGATGCCAGTTTCAATTCTACCACTTGCTTACTTGGTGCATCAAGGAGGTTTCAACCTTTCAGAGCCTCAGTTTCTTCCCCTGTATTAGTCATAGTAATGCCTGCCTGGTGAGTCTGTTATGAGAATTAACTCAGATACTGCAAGTGAATCATGATCACAGTGCTCAGCATGCAGTCAATACTCAGGTAGTTTCCTTCTGAAGGCTCCTGCCAAACCTACATACTTTCTGACAAACCAGATGTGTTCTTATTTCCTCAGAGGGTATAAATTCCATTTGTTTTCTTAAGTCCAGCTCATGCCGTTAGCAACTGAGAGCTTGCACTGCTCCCTCAAACATTTAACATTTTCTATTCAGTTAGCACAGCATCAAGACTTTAAAAGCAGCTTGAAAATAAACTTGATTCCAGATATGATTTATAACGTCCCAAGAAACAGCTCATTTACCCAAGAAAGCTCCATCAATTATTGACAGATGTACCCTCTGAGAAGAAATAACATTAAGACCAAGAGACTAAGGGAAAAGCATGCTTCAACCCCTTAAGCCAATTATCCAAGGTGATTTTGAGCATTAAATCTTCAGATATGCTTAATTTACTATCTTTGCCTGTAAGCACAGAAAGAAGTATGAGAAGAAGAAAATATGACAACCAATTTAAGAGTACTTTTAAAAGCAAAGAGACTAGCATAGAGAAAAATAACATATAGGAGGTAATATGTGGGTGTTGGACACACGTAGGCTTATAGATTGAGCATCTCCAGCCCTCAAACACCTTGCTCCATCATTGCCAAGCCAGCTACTCCCCAGCTGTCTTTGATCAGTACAGAAATAATTGTGCTTACCTGCTTCTGACCTACTAATTACAGTAGTGCCTGATTTTATTCTCAGCATGTTTATTGTGGTCAAATTTCTTCCGTTTCCAGTGCAAAGGCCTTACTAAGGATGCTAGCATTATTTGCTTTAACATCAAGCTAGTGACAAGGCTATGTAAGGTTCTGTAAAAAGTCAAGAGGCCAGTGTGAATCTAACCCAGGGGGCTTGTAATCTGCATTTGACATGCAGATATTAGAAACCTTGGCAAGACTACAAGGTTTACATGCAAGGAAAGAAAGGGAATGTGTGAGATTAGCACATTCACGAATACTAATATAGTTCTCCATAGTTTTCTCAGGAAGAAAAAAATAGAGAGGTTTTCTTTTTCCTAAAATTTAAATTATAAAGCAAAAAATAGCCAATTATGCCTACTTAGCTTGAATTGTCATGTACTGAGGAATATGTGTATGTGTGTATGTGCACACATGCATGAATGCATATGTGCATTGCATGTATGCTATAGATTAGTGCAAGTAAATGGAAATAGAGAACTTAATATGGGGAAGAGTCAAACCTACATAAAATTTTCTGCATGATGAATTGAACAAATCTATATTGAGAAAATAAACCCTGCCATGGGAAACCTGAAAAATTACTACCCTGACTTAATACAGTCTACGATTTAAAGTGTAGTTATAGAACATTCTAAAATTACCTGCTTACACCTCATGACCTGGCAGCATAATTATAGGCTAGATTCTTACATCTTTTCTCGTACTTTTCTTATTAAGAATTAAGAGATTCATTGTGTTGGGTTATTAAAAGCCTGACCTCTTTTAGCATGCATTTTTATCCCATTATTAAACTATGTATATAAAATTCAGTAGGCCTTGACTTTTGTAGCCTTAACTTAAATTCCAGCTTCAAAAGCAGCCTCTGTGTACCAGTTGGATGCCAGGTACTGTGCAAGTGCTTTCAGACTCTGCCATATTTGATCAACACAGATTTCTAACCAGCTCTCTGATTTCAATCTAGGATGAACTCACCACATCACAGCCTTCTATTGCTGCCTTGTCATCAAGTCTTTGAGTCATTTTAACAGGGGGTGGGAATAGAGTGGCACAGTCTCATTGGTAATGTGGAATGATGTGCTAGATGATGAGATCAACACGGTTGTGTCCATTTTTGGTATGTCACTGGCTTGCTATTAGAGGCATGTGTCTTTATCCTTTGGGGACTTCTATAATATTTCTCTAAATGTGAAACTGAAGCAAGAATACAATACCTTTAATCAACTCACAACAATGTTGTCAAGGATCATAAGTATTTTGCACTCCCTTGAGATTTTCTCTATATTCAAGTTGTAACTCTAAGCTAAACAAGCCATCAAATGAATTGTGTGTCCTTGAACAACAGACAAGCTTTTGTCAACTAGTTATTTTAACAGTGTTGGGTAGAGGAACAGTCTGGACAGGGAGAGGCCTCTTTGGAATTGTCATCATTCTTGAAACATATTCTTAACATCCTCAAATTGCCATCCCTTAAGAGATGGGACATTTTTACCCACTAGAATCATATTTGAAATAGCCAAAAGTTATTCAGAACCGAGAGTAATAAAGGGAGGTAATAAGCGAACAGTATCAATTTTTATCAACATAGAGGATGTGACAATAAAGTGATGTTACTTATTATCTTGAATAACTTGTAAGATGGTTTTGAAGACAATTGCAGAAGATAATTCTGGGACATTTTAAGAAACTTCACACATCCATTCACAATGCTCAGTCCCCAAAATGTTTAGGTGTTTAAAATAGAAGAAATTCTATGAACACATTTCCTTCATTAAGTAGATAAGGAAACTGATTTGAAAAGTGAACCATCGGCCTGGGCAACTTGTGTGTCTGCACATGTGTGGGAGTGCATGTGTGTCACCCTCAAATGGGAATTGCCCTCATTTGGGCATCATTCTGTCAGATGTCACTTAACTACTGTATTCACCTGGGCACCTGAACCTTGAGGACAGCTGCCATACCTCCTGAGAGCAGGTTTATATCTTTGTATTCTAGGAAAATGTGATTTTTCCTGATTTTTTTTCTTAGAGAGATTTTTTGCTAAAAGGTGCACATGCTTGCCAGAGTAATAGAAAGCAAGAAATCACTACCCCACCCCACCCCTCATGGGGGATGGCCATGTGTAATCCCTTCTCCTCCATTTTCCTCTTGGGATTTTGAGCAAGCACGCACATGTGTCCACTGTGAGTTTTAAGTATGACTCAAAACCACAGTCAACTACATGAGAGTCCAGTGACATAATCATTATGCCATCTGCTGGTCCCTTTTCTGATTTTAAAGAAGAAACAAACTCAGAAAAAGGAATTATGAAACAACCTCTGCTTTTAATTAGAGCTACACATTTTCCAAAATAGTAAAGCATGATTACATACATAATAAAATATGTATTGAATACAATATCTTTGAGCTTACCCTCTAACAATTCTTACTAGATAAGGAAATCTTATGTAATGTTCTTGGGAAAAAGAATGGAAAAGGTTAAGCACCTTCAGCATGGGAATAACTTTCACAAAGGTTTTCTTCCCTCAGAAGTCAAAAATCAGGACAATAATCATTCAGATAATGCATGTGATTTAACATAAAATGTATTAAGAATTTTGAAAATTGTGAACTAATATTCTGTTCCAGGTGTGGGCTAGCAATTCTGCAACCACCTTACTTTATACTAGGTTGAACAGAATTAGTAAATATATTGTAGGTAATAATGAAGGAGAAGTTTCTTGCATCCAGGAAAGAAGTTCCAAATAAGGAAATCAGAAAGAGTGATGGCACCCTAGTAGCAATGAGCACATCTATTGCCCAGATCTTGGTGGTGGTCGAGTTCAAAGCTGGGACTGGAAATACACAAGACAAGTTGGATCTTATAATTCTGAGTGGTAAAGAACTACTCAAAAAAAAAGTGGGGGGGAGGTGTCAGCATATAGAAGGGCATGGGACTGACCTAAGAGTAAAAGAACTCATAATGGCCAAATATAAAGGTGGAATAAATTGAGCAACAAAGTAAATAATGATAACATTTCATTATAATCCAGAGAATAAAGTAAATACATATCTATGAGCCTATACTAATAGAAGCAAATAACTGAGTAAATAAACATTTGGAGAAGAGAGAAATTTTCCATTGGATGCATTCCAACAGAGAAGTGTGGGGAAAATGATAGTAACGTAAAATTACTATTAGAACACCCCAAGTTGTTGCAGGAATGATCCACAGATGAATGCTAAAACTAATGGGCAAAGTTTAAGATAAAATAATCATTTGTATAGAATCAAAGTATCTCTCCTTAAGATATTTATTGATTATGAAAAGAAACAATAGTAGAAACACCTGGCAGCCACCACCTTAGCAAGTAATAAGGCCCACACCACCAACTACAAGACATATTATTACATATCCTTTGATATCTTACCCTAAGAAGGGTTCATAATTTCTATTATTCTTCTCACAGAATGCATAACATGGAGTCACATGGTGATCCAGTGGTAGAACATGAAGTTCTGCAAGGATTACTCATATGGGAAGGTTCCTGGTTTATATTCAGAGCCTTCTCCAAGTATACCGTTTATACCCATAACCAGTACTGGCTGAGGTTGGGAGTAGACTGTGGCATCAAGGCCGTGTTGGGGGTACTATCTCTCTCCCTCTCTCACATTCATGAAAGAACTAAGTTCTTTTAAAAAAAATAAATAAATAGGGCCAGCAGGTGAGATGGTGGTTAAGGTACTGGACACTTACCTGGCTGACCATGGTTCGAGTCCTGAACCTTGTGGTTTGCTTTCTTCCCTCCCCTCTCTCTTTCTTTCTCTTGTGAACACACATGCCCTGTAGCAAATTAGCGTAATGACTATGTCGCTGGACTCCCACGTAGTTGACCGTGGTTCGCATCCCAGACCCGGTGGCTTAGAACTCACGCCGGGCGCGTGTGCGTGCGTGCCCAAGATCCCAAGAGGAGAATGGAGGAGAAGGGATTGTGGCGTGACCATCCCCCCTGGGGGGTGATTTCTCGTTTTCTGTCTCTATGTCTCTCTCTGTCTGTCTGGTGAGCGCACGCGCCCTATAGCGAAAACCTCTCCAAAAAATAAATAAATAATCTGTTCCAGGTGTGGGCTAGCAATTCTGCAACCACCTTACTTTATACTAGGTTGAACAGAATTAGTAAATATATTGTAGGTAATAATGAAGGAGAAGTTTCTTGCATCCAGGAAAGAAGTTCCAAATAAGGAAATCAGAAAGAGTGATGGCACCCTAGTAGCAATGAGCACATCTATTGCCCAGATCTTGGTGGTGGTCGAGTTCAAAGCTGGGACTGGAAATACACAAGACAAGTTGGATCTTATAATTCTGAGTGGTAAAGAACTACTCAAAAAAAAAGTGGGGGGGAGGTGTCAGCATATAGAAGGGCATGGGACTGACCTAAGAGTAAAAGAACTCATAATGGCCAAATATAAAGGTGGAATAAATTGAGCAACAAAGTAAATAATGATAACATTTCATTATAATCCAGAGAATAAAGTAAATACATATCTATGAGCCTATACTAATAGAAGCAAATAACTGAGTAAATAAACATTTGGAGAAGAGAGAAATTTTCCATTGGATGCATTCCAACAGAGAAGTGTGGGGAAAATGATAGTAACGTAAAATTACTATTAGAACACCCCAAGTTGTTGCAGGAATGATCCACAGATGAATGCTAAAACTAATGGGCAAAGTTTAAGATAAAATAATCATTTGTATAGAATCAAAGTATCTCTCCTTAAGATATTTATTGATTATGAAAAGAAACAATAGTAGAAACACCTGGCAGCCACCACCTTAGCAAGTAATAAGGCCCACACCACCAACTACAAGACATATTATTACATATCCTTTGATATCTTACCCTAAGAAGGGTTCATAATTTCTATTATTCTTCTCACAGAATGCATAACATGGAGTCACATGGTGATCCAGTGGTAGAACATGAAGTTCTGCAAGGATTACTCATATGGGAAGGTTCCTGGTTTATATTCAGAGCCTTCTCCAAGTATACCGTTTATACCCATAACCAGTACTGGCTGAGGTTGGGAGTAGACTGTGGCATCAAGGCCGTGTTGGGGGTACTATCTCTCTCCCTCTCTCACATTCATGAAAGAACTAAGTTCTTTTAAAAAAAATAAATAAATAGGGCCAGCAGGTGAGATGGTGGTTAAGGTACTGGACACTTACCTGGCTGACCATGGTTCGAGTCCTGAACCTTGTGGTTTGCTTTCTTCCCTCCCCTCTCTCTTTCTTTCTCTTGTGAACACACATGCCCTGTAGCAAATTAGCGTAATGACTATGTCGCTGGACTCCATAAATAATTATAATGATAAATAAAATTAAGTAAGTAGTTATTTAAAAATAAATAAATATATAACCTTGATTTAATCATGAGAAATTATTTGACCAAACCAAAGTGAAGGATATTGAGCAAAATAACTGAACAGTACTCTTCAAAAGTGTGAATGTCATGAAAGACAAAGACTGAAGAACTGTTACAAATTAGAAGATAATAAGGAGATGGGACAATTAAACACAATGTGGGACCTGGATCGGATCCCTGAAAAGAAAAAGAACATTAGTAGGAAAATTGATGAAATCCGAATAAAGTCTATATTAATAGTATTGTGTTGATGCTGATTCCTTAGTTATGATCATTTTACTGTGATTGCCTAAAGTGTTAACCTTAGGGGAAAGTAGGTGAAGGATATACAAGAAATAACTACTACTTTTGCAACTTTTCTGAAGTCTAAAATTAAAAATAATTGTAAACTGATCACATTTTTTCTAATCAAAAAAAGATCATGATTTACAAAACTTTACTTCCAGGTCATACAAAATAGTGAGTTAATTCTCATTAGAGCCCTCTGTGTCTTTTCTTAGGGTAAAGTACTCTAAAGATATATCGTCTTCCTGTTTCTGATACCATAGCTGGAAGGAGAAGGATTGGGGGAAATGGCTTTAATATTATACTTCTAAACACTCTGAAATGTCTGAGTCCTGGTCATAATCTGAAGCTAACATGTTTGGCATTGAGGTAATATCCTGAGAATCTACCATACCTTCTCTAGCAGAGAAAATTGAGACCTACAAACCTGACCTGTGTTTATAAGAAATAAGCGGGTTGGAATGACAGAAGGAACCCTTATTAGAGCTTACTACATGCTAGGCACTATTCCAAACTCTTTACACCTATTGAATGCTTTCACAACAACCCTGTTAAGCAAATGTTATCCCCATTTTACAGGTAAGGAAACTGAGATGCAAAGAGGCACAGAAAAGGTACGTTACTGGGAAAACTGGAGAAAATTGTGACCCATCTCTCCCTTTCTGGTTGTCGATTTACCAGTCCTGCATTGGTGTGTTTTCACTGCATAACTTAGATATATCCTAGTTTAATTAACTTCCAGACTGAACAGTCTTTACATACTGAAAATAGTGCAAGTATAGGAAATATATATGCAGGGAAATATTCCTTCTTGGTGACTCATGGACGACTGTATGAGTAGAGCCCAAACTCCCTGCCTCCTCCTTAAAAATTAGAGTGTCACCCTCTTTATCACATGTATTAAAGTTAGATTTGGCAGAAAACATCTAAGAGATACCTCCCCTGGGTATGGAGGTGGTCCCTCTTGTGGGGCTAGTCACCCAGACTGAGATTTCATGCTTAGAAGATGAAGTTACTTGTTGTCAAGTCACATATTCATTTTCCAAGAGAAATTAAGCTAGAACATATTTTTCTATGTCCCTCTCTGCTTGTTCTGGTTTTAATAATTGTGCTTTACATTTAGATGGTGTTTTGGGTTTATGAATTTCATTCACATACTGCACCTGATCCACTCATCCAACTTCCCTTTGAGATTAGTTCTAATATCAGTGAACACATGTTTATTAAGAGCCTATAATGTGTCAAGCTCTAGGAATGAAACAGGAAACAAAACCAATGTGGTCTTTGTCCTTCTAGACTTGACATCAGTGAGGAATATAACACCCCACCACCACCACCAAAAGTAAACAGGTACAATGTATGTAATTAGAAACAAAAACATTATGAAGTAAAACAATAACTGCGTGAAACACAAGGAGGCCTACTTTAAAGACTGGCCAGCCAAGTCCTCTCTAAGCAGGCAGCCTTGGAAAGTTTTGGTAGATCTTCCCATTCAGAGGAATCAGAAAAGTGGGATGTAGGGA
>NW_006159555.1:4849362-4861609 GCF_000334495.1 Tupaia belangeri chinensis | reverse complement strand
GTGGGGAAGTGATTAAAATAGCTTGGCACATTCTAAAAACTATCAGAAGTCAAATTCTTCTGGTGAATTAAGAAGGAGTGGAACAGAGGCCTGAAATGAGGTCACAGAGGAAAGCAGAGGACATACAAGATTTAAGACTGGTGCTGTTGAAGTATAAAGAGTTTTATTCTGGTACAATGGGAAGAGTTAAAAATGCTGCTATCATTTTGCAGATGGCTAAACAAACTCTAAGAGAGTCCATGGTTTTGTCCATGTTCTGACAATTGGCAGCCATTTGACTCCACCCCTGCCCTCTCCATTTCCTCCTCCTTGCTGCAAATATGTGGTAAGTGCATGCTGAGTGCCAAGCATGTCGCTATTGCTAGATTAGATAGTCTTAATCTCAATTAGATTAAGTGTGGAGGTGAAAAATGATGATATGGAAAATGCAGTAAAACATAACAGGTACTCTTTACTCCAGAACTTTTTACAGTATGTAAGAATCCCTAGGGAAGGAGAAATCAGTTCTGTATGGGTAAAGTGGGCAGAATCTGAGATTTAGCACTCAATATAGAGGATGAATGCTTATCAGAAAAATTGGGGTGGAAGAGGATCATCAAACTGAGCACAAAAACAGAGAGAGAGAGAGAGAATAACATGTGCTGGTAGATTTTGAGAATAGCAAGCTATTTTGGTATGGCATGATTGGTGATAGCTGGAAGCATTAAGGTAGGGCTGAATAAATAGAAATGGCCAAAGGCCAGATCATGAGCCCCTGGCTTGGCAAAGTAAGAAGTTCGGACTTCATTCTCTAAACAAAGAAAGCTAGTAACAGCTTTGAAGTAGGGAAATGACATAAGTGAATTTGTTTCAGATAGTTTACATCAATAGAATCGTACCAGTGAATTGTGGCAGTGGCAGTGGCCATACTGGAAACAGGGAGACTTGCAAGTTCTGAGTAAGAGGAAATAGAGGCTAAGTGTATGGGTCTGAGTATGAGTTAGATAGCTAAGGATAGTATGAACAGATGGTAAGGAGAAAGAAGATGCAGAACTTAGGCCACTGGGTGGTTTGGGTGAGAGAGAGAGAGAGGAGATTTAAGGCAAATTCTGGGTGGATTTCTATGATTTTTGACTCTCAGCTCAATACTTACAAGAGAGAAAGTTGGGGATCAGCAGTTAGCATAATGGCTATGTTGCTGGACTCCCATGTAGTAGATCGTGATTCGAGTCCTGGACCCACACCAGGCGCGTGTGCGTGTGTGCCCAAGATCCCAAGAGGGAATGGAAGTGAAGGGATTGCGATATGGCCATTCCCCCTGGGGGGTGATTTCTCGCTTTCTGTCTCTCTGTCTCTCTCTGTCTTCCTGGTGAGCGCACACGCCCTATAACAAAAACCTCTCCAAAAAAAAAAAAAAAGTTGTTCTACCTTATATGAAAAAGAAATCTTTTACTTGTATATAGTTTAACATGTCTTTTCTGCTAGTTTAGAAAATCTCACCTGAGATTATCCCCATTTTAAATTATTTTTAAAGAGAATATAATATACTTTTCTCTGACAAACTATTATTTAGAAGACAATAAAACTCTTTCTTACATAAAATGATCAGCATAATGTCCTCTACTGAGATGAAGAGCAAATTTCCACATTGCCGCTGGCAGAACTAGTATCTAAGCAGAGAAAGAAGGTAGGTTTAAGCAAACTGAATTTTCCTGCAATTTAAGCTTCTATCAAAGGAAAAATATTAGTACTCTATTTAAGAAGATAGTTCTCTCTCTGGGACCCTCAGAAAATGTGAAATAATCATTCTTTTTATGTTCAAGCCTGTCTTGACATGCCCTGCTGTCATCATAAACATAGCATGCAGAAGTTCAATTTCCATTCTCAGATGCTCAAGAAATAACTTCAGATGCAAGTCTGAGAACTGACTTGAAAGAAATAATATTAACATACCATAGGCAGTGCCTAGAAAGCAAAATATTTCAAAATTATATTTAAAGATCTTTCAAAATAACTTGGCTCAAGGGGACAAATATCAGTGGTATTTACACACTAACTGTTCCAAGGGCTTATATGAGACAAGTTCCAAATATACCCTACCCTCATCACATCAATTTTCTCCCCCACATCCTCTCTCTTGTCCATTGTGTTTTGTTATTCTTATTCTTTAGGAGAGGAGGGGAAAACCCTTAGCCACACTTGAGTGAGAAATGATCTGAAAGTTCGGTTAACTGAATGTTTTACATAAAGTATGTTGCTATGTGCAGAAAACTGTCAAGGAAAAGCAGTTAGGACCTTGAGCTATCATAATGAAATCATCCTCAATAATGGTCATTTGGGAGAATCATACTGATTTATTCAAAGATTCAAGATACATTTTATTATCCCTTGGTAAAGATAAGAAAACTGAAAGAGAAGCTAAGTAACTTGCTCAATGTCACACAACCACTAAGTGATAGAGTGGGGATTTAAACCCACTTCTGTGATTCCAAAGCTGAAGGAATGGGTAAATAGCAGTCCCTAATTCCAGTGAATCTCCCAACACTAATCATTTTGGGGACAACTTATATTAAGTTGTCAGGAAAGTCATGATGTGTTTTTCTATGCAAAAATGCATCATGACTTTCCAAAAAACCCAATACATGTCCTCTAGATCTTTTTTTTTTTCTTTTTTTTTGGAGAGATTTTCACTGTAGGGCGCGTGCACTCGCCAGACAGACAGAGAGAGACATAGAGACAGAAAGCGAGAAATCACCCCCCAGGGGGTTGGTCATGCCATAATCCCTTCTCCTCCATTCTCCTCTCGGGATCTTGGGCACGTACGCACACATGCCCGGCGTGAGTTTTAAGCCACCAGGTCTGGGACGTGAACCGTGGTCGACCACGTGGGAGTCCAGCGACATAGCCATTACACCAACTGCTGGTTCCCTAGATCTTTTTTTATCAGCTCAAATGTAGAAATCATTTTTATTTATATGCACGTATCCTTAATTGACTGTCCTGCTTATTTATTTCAGAATGCAAAGGCTCGATTATTAAACCTCCGGGTGTTTTTACAAATTGGCAAAAGAAACAGAAATAATAGACATAACATGCTTCTTCCAATAGCCTGCAATTAATGGAAAGGGCTCTCATAGCCATAGTTAACTCAGCTGTAAGCTCATATTCTTCCCATCTAACTCCAGAAGCAAATTTCTGAGTAAACAAATGAGTTAATTTACTCTCTGAGCTAAAGTGGACCAAGGAGAGGCAATTCTCTATTGAGCAAATAGTGTTGGAGTTTGTTAATGACAACCTTGAAGTAGCTGAACACTATGGTCTCATATGATAAATTTCAGTTTTCTGAATCTAAATTGCAGACTACTGAAAATCAATTGCTTAGGGGTAAAGAGGTTGTCAGCAAAAAGTTTGAAGGTGGGAAGGAGATGGTCAGTATATTTGTAAAATGGATTTTGATACAATCTAGTCATTTTCCAGAGATAAGTATGACTTTTGATCAGATGAATCATTTTCCCCAGCTACTTATTTCTTAGACTTATTATTATAAAAGACCTAGGATATTATAGAAAGATGTTACAGGAATCTTGTCTTTATTATGGAAGTTATGGGATATTAGTGTTACAGTGAGATACAGGTTGGATAGGAAGTCATAGGATGGGCCAAGAGTTAGGAGAATAGGTTTAGATGGGCAAAAATGTAAGAGCCAGAGTGGTGGGTAGAATTTGACCAGTAGAAATACCAGAACTACATCTAGGGATCTTTCAGGGATGAGCATGGTATCAGTTTCCTTTGGCTGCTATAAAAATTTCCACAAGTTTTGTGACTTAATACAAATGTATCATCTCACAGTTTATATGGGTCAAAAGTATGAGTGGGCCGAACTAGGTACTCTGCTTGGTCTCACAGTGCTAAAATCAAGGTCTTGACAGAGTTTCATTCTTTACTTAAGGTGCTGGGAAAGAATCCATTCCCAACTCATTCAAGTTGTGTTGGACAATTCAGTTCCTGTAGTTGTAAAAGTGTGATCCTCAGTTTCTTGCAGCTATAAACTAAGAAGCAATTTTTGCTCCTACCAGCTGCCCACATAACCTCCTTTAACACATGGAGTCCCTTTTGTGCCTTAAATTTGTCCAGCTTCTTCCATATATCTCTGACTCAAGCAAATTCCCCAGAAAGTTCTCTACTTGTCAGGGCTGCTGTGATTAGAGTGGATAATCCAGGATAGCTTCCCTATTTTAAAGTCCTAATCTTAACCACATCTACAATGTCTCATTTGCCAAATACTTAGCAACAACGTTTCACCAGAGGCAAAGTTCATGAGGGTTGCAACTCTGCTTACCTCTGGCACCATTGTTCCCACAGCACCTGGTGCTCATATGCTTTCTCAAAGAATGTGGCTTCCCAAACCTTTAGACTACCTTTCAAAAGTTGTATGGGGGAAATCTTATGCAGAAGTGGCTGCTTGTTTAGAAGGTAACCTAATCAACTCAGTTTACACAAAGTTGTTCTGAGTTCTGAAAGACAGAGTACTTTCAATAAATGTACAAATTAGCAGAAAACACATCTGCCTTACTGACTGTTAAGATGCTATCAGAAAACATTGGGAGTAAGGTTAGTAATATGAGTAGCTATCATTTATCATTTTCTTACTTTGTGCCAGATATTACATAGTCTTTAATATAGGCAGTTGTGACTATATGACTACATCTATGACTATATAAACCGAAATTACACATACACAACATGAGGGGATGATTGTGTGTGACATGGATTGTTGCTGCCACCAAATTGTTGGGTAGTGCAATCAACAACCGTTGTCACAAATCTCAAATCTGCTTTGACATCACACTCTGCAAATTATAGTCGATCAGCAGACACAGCTCACTGGTCTCTGCTCATTCATTTTCTTATGCAATAAAATCATTTCCCAGCAAGAGTACAATTGCATGAGAGTTGCTTCATAGTGAGAACCATCCAGCACAGCAGTTAAACTCCAGGGGGTTATATAGATACAAATAAAGCCAAGTTTTTTTTTTTAATTCTTTGAGTTGATATTTAAAGGACTAAAGTGTTTAATATCTCTGGACAATCAAAATAATAACTTGAGGGACCAGCAGATGGTGTAATGGTCGACCAGAGGCAACCCTAGTTTAAGTCTCAGACTCAGCAACTTAAACTCACTGTGGGTGAATGTGTTTGCATGCCCAAAATCCCAAGAGGAGAATGGAGGAGGAGGGATGGTGACATGGCCATTCTCCCCACCAGTGGGTGATTTCTCATTTTCTGTCTCTCTCTGCTGAGTGTATGCACCTTATGGCAAAAATCTCTCTTAACAAATAATAACTATATATTCAGAAGTTCTTTACTTCTAAGAGTATTCAACATTGATCTTAATGATTTGTATTTATTCATTTATTTATTTTATTTTGAGAGAGAGATTTTTTGCTATAGGGCACATGCGCTCACTAGAGACACCCAGAGAGACAGAGAGACAGAAAGCAAAAATTCACCTCTCAGGAAGAATGACCATGCTACAATCCCTTCTCCATTCTCCTCTTAGATTTTGGGCAATATGCACATGCACCGAGCGTGAGTTTTAAGCTGCTGGGTCCAGGACTTGAACCGTGGTCAACTACGTCAGAGTTCAGCGATGTAACCATTATGCCATTTGCTCGTCACATAATTTGTAGTTTAGATCAACTGTAAGGACAATGATTCAGATCATTAACAAATAATATGTATTTCCCTTGAGTTAAAGCCAATTGTAACTAAAACAGCTCAGGTGATGTGGCCTCGGTTCTGAACATTCTGAATCTACCATTTAATGCTGGCGTAGCTGCCACCTTCAAGGTGATACTGTACCAAAATAGCCCCATTTTCCTTTTAACTAAACTGTTATGGGAAAAAACGGTAGCCAAAATAACTCACTCTGTATCTTTCTATGCTTTCTGTTCTGTTTCTTGTGGTTAACAACTGCTATTGTTAACTAATATTCACTGAGGTTAGAACAAATTTTAAATACCTGGAATTTGTATTACTGTCTTTTAAAAAATAAATCATTGATTAGAAGATTCAGGAGGTCATATATTAATGCAGCTTTCACTCTGTCTGAAATTAGGAAAACATGAAGCTTTCAATGATTTTTCTAGCATGTTCCTTTCCATTATACATATGCAGCATACCAGGAGACTTCAAAAAGTTCATGGAAAATGGAAATAGAGTCCAAATTTATTTGGGTACAAACATTTTTTGAAATTCATGCATTTTTTTCATAAGACACATTTTCTATAAACTTGATGACCTATTATATTTTCTTACAAGCATAGATTTAAAAAACAGAAAAGCATATCATTTTTTATCAAAAAGTTAGAGTTTAATCACTCTAAATGTAAGTGACTTTATTATCTAAATAGAAAATGAATTTAGTAAAGATACTATCAACTTTCATGTAAAATCTGCCAAATGGAAGCTCTTTAATGAAAAATGGTGTGACCGTTAACATAGCTTAACAACCTACAATGAAATCTTATTTTCATTCTTTAGTCTACATATTATTTCATGCATTATCAGTCCCAGAAAATTTTCAATGACAATAATTTCATTCAAAGTGTCTTAATATAACCCATATTCAAATTCATCGAAAGTCATGTATCACTTGTACAGCCTCTTTCCTGACATTATTTTCAAAATATTGCTTGTATCTAATCTTTCTTTTCTGCACATACTCAAATTCATACTACAGCTGTTACAAAAATAGCTAATTTACATATAGATTAAAAATTACCTTGAAGCCCATTTACACCCTGATGAGTTAAAGACAAAGTAACTCAAAGCTTCCATTAAATCCAACTATTATGACATATTAGACTAGTCAAAATACAGGTTTTGGGTTCATGCCTTAGTTCCTAAAATGTCAGATAGGATGATCAAAGCTCAGCAGACATGGTCAAATTCAGATATATTCTTCAACGCTACTGCACATCTTGAGACATTGCTCCTTAAAAGGACTCATTTCTTTACTTACTCTTCTTGTTTTGTTCAATAAGTATTAAAAATAGCTGTTTCAAAACAAATTGGTTAATAGGCCATTGGAAAGCTAGTCCATTTTAATTAGACTTAAGGAAAGAATGTTCTTTCAAAATTATTGTGAAGGTTTAAGTTCTACTAGCTGCCTACTTAGATAACTGTTCTATCTGCCTGCCTGCCTGTCCATCTAACTAATATTAGAGAAGTATTAGATGATGATTGCTTAATGGGGCAGGTTTTGTTTTTTTTTTTAACAATTCCAGTAGACTGAAGTTCAATGATAGTGGATGTGTCATTTAATTTGTCTACCATACCAACTTTCCCTTAAACTGCCCCACTTACAGTATCAACTTATGTGGGGGAGGAACGGCTAGGTGACCAGATTAGAACTATGACCCTGAACCCATCCTAGTCACAACTACTGAGCAAAAGATGAACAGATTTCCCTATGCCTATCAATCAGTTGGCCAATTGCAATCTCTCTCTTGAGAATTTTAACCTCTATCCACATAGCTATGGCAGGAAAAGCTGGAAGGCCACATAGCAACAAATGTTAGCATCAAGGTAAACTGTTAATAAGAAGCAGGGGGGGTAGATTAGCAGGTTAAATCACACAGTAGAGAGAAGAATGAAGAATTACAGAGTTGAAAGAACATATTGTACAAAAGAGGCACATGAAAGAGAAAGTCAGCGACAGAAAATCCAGAGAGATAAGGAGACGTAATTGACCTTAAGTAAAATCATTATTTACATAAATGTTCAAACTATGTTTATTTAACATCGTTTAACCTAGATTCTCCCTACAGTTACCTAAACTTACTCATAATATAGTAGAATCTAATAATTAATGATATTCATATGTCATAGTTGCATTACGGAAACACTATCGTTACCTCTGTTATTTTTTTTTTTTTTGAGAGAGATTTTTGCTATAGGGCATGTGCACTCACCAAAAAGAAAGAGACAGAGAGACAGAAAGTGAGAAATCACCCCCCAGAGGGGATGGTCACACCGCAATCCCTTCTCCTCCATTCTCCTCTTGGGATCTTGGGCAGGCAGGCACCATGCTCAGCATGAATTTCAAGCCACCAGATCTGACACTCAAACTGTGGTCGACCATGTAGAAGTCCAGCAACATAACCATTATGCCATCTGATGGACCCTCTAATATTTAATTTTTAAAAAATAAATTGATAATTTTTACATAATTCTCAGGCAAGAAGAAGAAACATTTGGGAGACTTGGAAGAAAAAACAAACACATAAACCACTAGTCATTTTTCTTTTCTAAACTAAAATATTAAGCATTTTGTATGTGTGCATGCACTCTAGGATATGTTTTGTTGATTATTATTTAGCTTTTCTGGAAGATAAACCTCATTTCCTACTTTAAAAGTGCTATGTCATTTTTTTACAAGTAGATAAAGGATGTCCATCCCTATGACTCCATCAGACCATCCTCTCTATGAGACAAAAATCAGTGATGCACATAATGATGGAAGAAATCTCATATTCCATCTTGGGAATTTTCTCCTGATCTTCATAAAACCTCCAAGAATCCATAATGGCCCAGTAAATTATAACAACTATACCTGAAGATAACAGGTTGTTGTCTATAGAGTCCCAACTCCACCCACCTACTCATGCCGCCCAGTACTTTAGTGAACTGAGAGACAAAATGATCCAAGGTAGCTCCAGTGAAAGAGACTCTAGGAAAAAAAGAAAGTAAGAAAAGGGACTAGCAGGTGGTTTGGTGGTTAAGGCACTGGATTTCCACATGGCTAACTGCAGTTCAAGTCCTGGACCTGGTGGCTCTCTCTCTCTCTGTCTCTTTCTCTCTCTCTCGTGCCCTACAGCAAATTTAAAAATAATAATAAATAAAATTAATTATTTTAAAAAATAATTTTGGTAGCTGATGTAAAGAATGCCTATATGCCACCTGCAGCCAGACCACTGCTGGTTTCTGGTTGGCTGAATGCACCTGTCAGCCACAGGGTCAGAATGTCAGCCATTGGTACACATCTATAAGGATCCAAGTATGATAAATGCTCTTACAGTGA
This sequence comes from Tupaia belangeri chinensis, assembly GCF_000334495.1. NCBI lineage: Eukaryota > Metazoa > Chordata > Mammalia > Scandentia > Tupaiidae > Tupaia > Tupaia belangeri. The sequence continues at coordinate 4,852,545 of NW_006159555.1, read as the reverse complement.
AATAACATTGCTCAGATTTCATAAAGATCCCTGACAATTTTTAATTGTTCTAAGTGAATGTCTAGTTGAGTAAGTACTGCTCTTCCACCACAGTAGCTTCCCCTAAGACAGATGAAAGCACATGACTCGTGTACATAAAATAGCTCAAATGTCACTTGTCTTCATAAGTCTGGCTAGTACAATTAATATAACTCAGCCTTCCCATTAAGCCATCCCATGTCAGGAGTCTCTGAAGAGGTGCCTCAAATATACTATATAAAAGCATAAAAATATCCAAATAAGGACAATCTCTAAATAAGGCCAAACTGCCGTTTGTTTTTTGTTTTTTGTTTTTCCCTTGATCCAGTCCCTATTGGGCACATTAACTTTCCAGAGTCAGTTGAGAAAACCTCATCACCTTCATCCACTATCTACCATCCGAACCGCACTGTCCACACACAAAGGATGATGTCTCTGGACACTCTCAGAGGTCCTAGTTTAAGGTAGCCAGAATGAAGAGGAGGAAGTTTTCTTCCTCCTCTGGGACACATTTTATTATTGGGCTCTGAAGGACTTATTGTACTGGAAGTCTCACAGACTGAGTTTCTAATTTTACTTCCTACTATAGCATTTCAAATGGGGTTCAAGAACTTGGTCCTGGAAAGTGTCATTCATCCTCATGATCCTCTTTACTCCCACCTCCACCCCACTGCTACTCAGGTGATATCTGAATCATGGTAGGGATGAGCAATGTGTTTACACTGGTAGCAGCTCTTTTAAACCAGCCTATGTTAGTGGGCACAGAACCAAGGGAGAAACCTAGCCTATCTGTCTCTGGTCCCCTGACAATCTGCACAGAATGCTGTACACTAGTTTTTTCCTTTGGATTCCACCCTAGACTACGAAGTCAGTAATCTGAATAGGTGAACAGATTCTGAATTTTAAAACATGAACATAAGATGATTTTTGCACAGACTTAAGTCTGAAAGTCATTCCTGGGTCGTTTGAGACAAACACTGTACAGTTCAAATTTGCTGATAGGTAAAATATGGGTATTCTTGCTTACCAATGAGGTCTTTTCCCACCAAACAGAATGCCACTAAAGTATATTACCAACATTTGGTTAAGACAAGTCATTTATAGGACACAGGCCCTAAAACAACAGAGTCAGTGAGAAACACTGGATATTCATAACATTCACATGGGTATTCCTAATGAAATAAGTGGAACTGCTGGAAATTTTGATCTAATGGTAAGGACAGTGGATATTTAATTTTTACTCTTAAGGGAAAAGGATAGAAATATCAGGGAAAAAATTAGATATAGTTATAATTCTGATTTTTAACCACCCTTTATTGATGTAAAAAGTTGTTTTGGAAGACAAAAATATATATTTAATTTGCTTTGCTCATAGAATCATAGTAGATGGGGCCGACAGGTGGTGTGGTGGTTAAAGGCACTGGATTCTCACATGGCCAACCACAGTTTGAGTCCCAGACCTGGTGGCTTGCTTTCTTACTTTCCTTTCCTTTTTCTCTCTGTCTCTTTCTGATCAAATTTTTAAAATTATAACAAATGGAAATAAATAAATAAATAAATCTTTTTTAAAAAAGAATTATCATAGATGATGTTGCTAAGTTTAAGGATATAGTTTGTGTAAAGAATAAGTACCAATTTACTCAATAAATTTACCTGTAGATGTTTTGAGGATATTAGTATCTTATTTCCATCTCTTTCAGTTAATGAATAGTAAGTAATATCTGAGACAATAGAAGAACTGCTATTTACTAAGTAGTTACTACACACCAATTTTTTCCTTTTTTTTTTTCTTTTTTTGGAGAGGTTTTTGCTATAGGGAGCATGCACTCTCCAGACAGACAGACAGAGACAGAGAGATAGAAAGCGAGAAATCACCCCCCAGGGCAGATGGCCACGCCACAATCCCTTCTCCTCCATTCTCCTCTTGGGATCTTGGACACGCACACACACACTCCCGGCGCTACACATCAATTTTTGTAATAAGCAGCATAAACGCTGTATCTAAGAGAAGCAAGTTAAAAAGTCATTTATAATATACTAGAAAAAGTTGAGCTTTCAGAATTTGGTAGTCCCCACAGTGTTGAGAAGTTACAGAAATCATTCATGTTTGTAAGAGCAGACAAGGGGTAGGGTACAGGAGGACAATGTATTAAATCCCACATTCGTCAGTAGTAGCTTAGTCAGTGGCTTACAGAGCTGAGTGGCATCATCAGAATCCTCAGAGGGCTTAGTAAAATGTAATCATAGGCTTCCATTTTTGGAATTCCTACTCCTGTAGATCTGAATGGGGATAGAGAATTTGCACTTCTGTGTTCCCAGTTGGTGCTGATACTGATGTCTAGGGATAGCGATTTGAGTACCAGTTGTCTTAATACTAATAGCTTCATTTCCCCAGATGGAGCTGATCCTGTAACCTTGTCCCGATTCTGCAGAAGGTGTAATCCTTAGCATAATGCCAGAAGCATCCTGGATGTAGTACTCAAAAGTCTCTCTGGTTCTGCAGTAGTTTTTGATAAGATAGGGAAGAATTCTTATTTTTTTTTCTTTTTAACATTAATATGCAATACATCATTGCAATATACAAAATGAATTTCTCATCCAAAATACACTGTCTGTTGACTCAATCAAGCACATCAACATACATGTTTTCAACAAACAATTTTTCATTTCTTATGTCTTCTATATTTTGCATTTTTGTTTTTGTTTTTGTTTTTGCCATCCTTTAACCCTCTGCCCTGTCCAACCCTCCTCCCATTGTCTCTGGTATTCATGATTGCTTTCTATGCCTATCCCTCCCCCATTTAATTGATTTGCTAATGAACTTAATTTGTCTAAATATTTGCAATGGCAAGCACAGCTGATATATACATACACAAGAACCCATGTCTGACTTTAGGCATGAACCTCAGTGAGTAGAATGAATATACTATAAAATATTACCTAGCTGGGGCTATATAACTTACTGTGGTCATCAAATACACAGTTTTTTTCCTTAAAATTTGGTAACAGTTTTAGTATTTTTTTCTCTGAATTTTTTTTTTAATTTACATTCATTCCCTGAGCATCATCACAACATACTAAATGTGGTTTCCCCTCTAGAGTAAAGTGCATAGTGGATTAATCATGCATGCTATCATCCATAAAATTCCATTACTACTTTCATAT
>NW_006159555.1:4829572-4849228 GCF_000334495.1 Tupaia belangeri chinensis | reverse complement strand
CCGCAATCCCTTCTCCTCCATTCTCCTCTCGGGATCTTGGGCACGCACACACACGCGCCCGGCGTGAGTTTAAGCCACCGGGTCCGGGACTCGAACCGCGATCGACTACGTGGGAGTCCAGCGACATAGCCATTATGCTAACTGCTGGTCCCAAGAAAGGCAGTTTTGAACTGTTAAGGATATTTCCTTGAAATCTGAAGCCTAGAAACCAGTTAGTATTTTGTTCAAATAGTAGGTACATAAATCTATTGACAGCTCAAGACAGGATAAAAATCCTTAAAACCGGACGTTTTTGAACTCTTATTTCTGTGTGTCTGCATTTAATTTTACTGACATAGCACTCCCTTAAGAACTTCTTAGAGATCTGGTCTGGTGTTGGTAAATTCTTTCAGGCTTTGTTTATCTAGGAATGTTCATGTCTTTTCTTCCCAAATGAATGATAACCTTGCTGGGTACAGAATTCTCGTTGAAATTTCTTTACCCTTAATACTTTGAATATATTTTCCCATTCTCTCCTCGCTCGCATTGTTTCCGATGGGAGATCTGCCGTTAGTCTGATAGGATACCCTTTGTAGGTAACTTGCCTTTTTTTCTCTTGCCAGACTTAGTATCTTGTCTTTGTCTGTGGTTTTGGTCAATCTGGCTATAATGTGTCTTGGAGAAGATCTTCTTGGGTTGATTCTATTTGGGGTCCTCTGTATTTCTTGGGACTGAATCTTTGAGTGCCACTCCAGGTTTGGAAAGTTTTCTTGCAGGATTTCATGAAATAGATTATCAATGCCCTTATGAGTCTCTTCACCCTCTGGGATGCCTATTATCCAGATGTTTGGACGTTTAATTGTATCTAGTACTTCTCGCATATTATTCTCAAATTTTTGGGCCATTTTCTCAGTCTGTATGGTGGATTTTTCTAGGCCAGTCATTTTCTCTTCTACATTAGAGATTCTGTTTTCTGTATGATCTAGTCTACTTTTAATACTTTCAAGGGAGATTTTGACTTTTTGTATTATAACCTTCATCTCTAACAGTTCCATCTGACTCGTTTGTAAAGCGTGAAATTCCTCTTTTAGATCTTGCATGAATTTCCTCACCTTCTGGAGCTCTTCAACTCCTTTCTCCTTCCTCTTCAGCAGTTCCTTGTCTCTCTTCTCTTCCATCTCTGTTAACTTTGCCATTATGAATGTTCTGAATTCTTTATCAGACAGTTCCATGATTTCCATTGAACTGTGTGTGGATGAAGAGGAGCTATCCGTTTCCCTTATGGGAGAAGTATTTTCCTGCTCCCCCATATTTCTTGTGGTCCTGCAGCGATTTCTAGTCATCTGGTGGATGGTCGGTTTCTTCCCAAACTTGGAAGTTCAATCACGCGAGTTTTGTATGCTGGAGGCCCAGTTATTAGTGGGACATCTTCCTTTCTCCCAAAATGGCTAGATTGCAGGAGCCATGGAGCTGTCGGTCTCTTGAAGAAGGGCTGTTCACACGAGTTTTGTATGCTGGAGGCTCAGTTATCAGTGGGACATCTTCCTTTCTCCCAAAATGGCTAGATCACAGGAGCCATGGAGCTGTCTGTCTCTTGAAGAAGGGCTGTTTGAAAACGAATTCATTTTCTTAATCCTGGACAAATACAGAGGTTTCTAAAATTATAGCTTTACAAAGATGACCACTATTTCAAACTTCATCAAAATGAAGTGTTATCTCTGTCACTGATACAAATACTCCATCAAAATTTCACCACGTTTTCTTTTCATGGAAAAAGGGACCAAAAATTCTAAAATTTATTCATCTCAGTCAAACTCTCTATCCCTTCTAAAAGTTGGTTCAAACCTCTGAGCAGGATCCAGTGCCTCAGGAGAAGGTAGGATTATTCAAATTTTGTCCACTCGTCATGGACACTGTGTCCGGCAGAGCATGGTCAGCACAGCGGCAGGTTCTCCCCAGCGACCACGCAGAAGGAACTCAAGAATTCTTATTTTTAAGTATATTTACACAAGTTAGAAGTCACAAGAGAAGTGATTTTTTTTTAGAGGTTTTTTCTATAGGGCGCGTGTGCTCGCCAGACAGAGAGAGACAGAGAGACAGAAAGCGAGAAATCACCCCCCAGGGGGATGGTCACGCTACAATCCCTTCTCCTCCATTCTCCTCTCAGGATCTTGGGCACACACGCACACGCGCCCGGCGTGAGTTTAAGCCACCGGGTCCGGGACTAGAACCGCAGTCGACTACGTGAGAGTCCAGCGACATAACCATTACACTAACTGCTGGTCCCGAGAAGTGATCTTTTAACAACCGAAAATACTTTCGTACTATGAAGTCTTAAACTTGCATATTGTTTTTGTCCAAGTAAATAGAGAGCCTGTTTCCCTTAATTTGTGCCTTTAGAATTCGGCTACAAAAGATGAACAGAAGCCTAAAATGGCCGACAGAGAAATTTGCCTTGTTTCTCAAATTTTAAACTTCTTTTGTACTTTTCAGCACAAGATTCACCTTGAATCTGAAATGTATTTTCCCCCCGAGCTATTTAGTAAAATTATCATATTCGGCTGCAGAAACTCTTGAAGAAATTAGCTTTATAACCCACAGAGAGTGCTACGTGATTCAGCACCATCAAGTATCATAGTTCCCACACTCTTAAAAACATAAAGATCACAATTACTAATTTTCTTCAAGAGTTTCATTGCTTTCTAGTGAAAATTATGTTACCATTTCACAAATAGAGCTTCAATCCAAACTTCATGTCATTGTACTGTTCCCTGTATCTTTTCCTCTTAAAGCCAGGTGCTGTATGAGGATGCTTTTTATCTTTTGTCATTTTTGTTCTCTTCTCCAGATATTTTCCAGGGTCTTTAGTATCATGATATTGAAAAGCAATTCTAAGCTATAGAATGTGCATTTCAGTACAGTCATGGGATGGTTGCCACTCATGATTTTTTCTTGCAGCATTTATTTATACCATTAATCAACAAATATAGCAGATCTTTAATATTCAAGGATGCTAAAATTAGTGGTTGTTTTTATACAAAGACAAATAACATGTCATTTTGTGAAAGTTGTGAAACTTAGTAGAGGATAAAAACTTGATTGAGGGAACCAGCAGTTAGCGTAATGGCTATGTTGCTGGACTCCCACGTAGTCGGCCGCGGTTCGTGTCCCAGACCCGGTGGCTTAAAACTCACGCCAGGCGCGTGTGCGTGCGTGCCCAAGATCCCGAGAGGAGGATGGAGGAGAAGGGATTGCGGTGTGACCATCCCCCCTGGGGGGTGATTTCTCGCTTTCTGTCTCTATGTCTCTCTCTGTCTGTCTGGCGAGCGCACGCGCCCTACAGTGAAAATCTCTCAAAAAAAAAAAAAAAAAAAACTTGATTGAAAAAGAAACACCCACTTCAAGGTGTCAGCCCAAGCAACGTAAGAAAGACTAGTACAGTGACATGGTTCAGCTCAGATTGTTGAAGCATGGGAAGTTGAAGAAAGTGCCCTTGATTAGGAGAGAGAAGTTACAGGTGAAGATTGGAGAGGACAAAGGCAGTTCAGCAAGGGTTGTTAGAGCCTGTGTGGATAAGGAAGGTATCCTCATGAGAGGTTGCAGAACCAGAAAGAGATTGATCACATGGAGGATGACTAATTGAATAATACATAAAACCAATGGGAGCCAAGATTTCTACTGTTGGAGAAAGGAGTTACCAATACAAAATAAATAAACAAACAAACTTCGTGGGATTGAATTGAAATTAGAGGTATAGTTATGAATTCATGGGTTTTGATGTAAGTAGCTATGAAATACAGTTGTAAATATGAAAATGGGCAGACAGAGCTATTTCCTAGCTCTGCCCTCTGGGAGGGCTTCAGAGCAGCTGTCTGTCAATATAAATGAGAAAACTAGTCTTTTGATGTTGGTTTTTTTGGGGGGGGGTTTGTTTTTTTGTTTGTTTGTTTTTTGTCTTAAGAAAGATTTTTTGCTACAGGGTGTTGCACTTACTGGAGAGACAAAGCAAGACAGATAGTAAGTGAGAAATTACTCCCGGAGAGAATGACCACTCTGCAATTCTTCTCCTCCATTCTCTTCTTGGGACTTTTGGCACTCACACACACACACACACCTGGTGTGAGCTTTAAGCCACTGACTCCAGAACTTGAACCACGGTTAACCAGATGGGAGTCCAGAGACTGTAATCATTACACCATCTGCTGGTCCCCAGATGTTGGCTCTTAAGAACCTTTCTACACTGCTTTAGAGAGTGGTATCAGCATTGGACAAAGAAAGTACATGAACCTTATCTTATTGTGCCAGGAAGTACAGAGATACTCTAAGAATGATGGAGCCATATAAGAATACAGAAGAGTCATCTCAAAAGGACTTTACCTGGGACCAGCAGTTAGCGTAATGGCTATGTTGCTGGATGCCCATGTAGTCAACCATGGTTCGAGTCCCGGGCCTGGCAGCTTAAACTCACACCAGGTGCATGTGTGTGCACGCCCAAGATCCCGAGAAGAGAATGGAGGAGAAGGGATTGTGGCATGGCCATGCCCCCAGAGGGGGTGATTTCTCGCTTTCTGTCTCTCTGTCTCTCTGGTGAGCGTCCGTGCCCTATAGCAAAAAACCTCTCCAAAAAATGGACTTTACCTGGATAAATCTGGGATAATTAGAGCATCAGACAATATATTATCCTAAATTAAATAAGAAACCATGAGTCTATACTAAATAAATGTTAAGTAGATCGGAAAGTAGACAGGTAGGTAGATAGAAAACAAGATGAGTAATGAGTCATTACTTTAAAAGTACCCCTTCACAGAGCGAGCAGATGGCATAATGGTTATGTCACTGGACTCCCATGTAGTCGACTGCAGTTTGAGTCCCAAAACCAGAGGCTTAAAATTCATCCTAGGAGTGTGTGCTTGCATGCCCAGATCCCAAGAGGAGAATAGAGGAGAAGGGATTGTGGCATGGCCATCCCCCTGTGGGGCAGTTTCCCACTTTGTGTCTCTTTCTGTCCCTCTGGTGAGCACACACACCCTACAGCAAAAATCTCTCTCTAAAAAAAAGTACCCCTTCACAAAATGCTTATAAACACATATAAATTAAACTTTATGTTGGAAAAGTCCTAGCATATACAACTTAATTCAAAGAATCAAAATGGGACCAACTGGTGGTGTGATGGTAAAGACAGTGGATTTGCACATGGCCCATCATAGTTAGAGTCCTGGACCTGGCAACTTGAAAATCATTCCAGGTGCACGTGTGTGTGCCCAAAACCCTGAAAGGAGACTAGAGAAGAAGGGATTGTTATATAGCCATCACCCCTGGAGAGTGATGACTCACATTCCTTCTCTCTGTTCCTTCTCTCTGTCTCTCTCAAGCAAGTACACACATTCTATGGCAAAAACCTAAAAACAAAACAAAAACAGATATGTCATTTTTCCATTCCTGTACACATCATTTTCCTTTTCCAGAGCATAAATACTATGTGACCACAAGGCTACCACATAAATACTATGTGACTACAAGGCTACTCTGGGACAACTGTATGATTTGAATGGTGTTAATATTTGCTCAATTAAACTCCACTTAATTTCCTAAAAATGATCAAAATGAATATAAAATGGAAATTGTAAATCTATGCCGCCATAGGCTGATCCCATGACCTAGTGGTTAAGGGAGCCAGATCCCAACTATACAGTTCAAATCCTGATTCTGGTGGCCTAAAATACACACCAGGCAAGTATGTGTGCATGCCCCAAATCCCAACAGGATAGAGAGATGGAGAAGAGTTACCATGTGACCATGCCCCACTGGGAAGTGCTTTATCCCTCTCTCTCCCTTTCTGTTTCTCTCTGGTAAGTGCATATGCTTTCTAGCAAAATAAACTAAATCACATACCAACAAATATGATACAATAAGAACAATTCAACACATTTCTATAATACAGGGTTCTTCAAAAACTTCATGGAAAATGTCCATTATGCAAAAACTGTATAAATTAGGGGGAAAAAAAACTTTTGCACCAAAATAAACTTGTACTTCTGTTGTTTGATGAATATTTTTGAAGTTCCTTCATATTTTGTAAAGTGACTCCCTTTTTTTAAGAATTATTCATTTTATTTTATTTATTCATTCACTTCTTTTAATTTGACCAGAGAGAGAGAAAATGAGAAAGCAAGACACCAGGTCCAGGACTCAAACTATGGTTGTCCATATGGGAATGTCCAGCACCTTAACCACCTGTTGACCCATGGAAAGAGATTCTTAACTTGATTACAATCATCAGGAAACTTCAAATTCTAAGGAACATTTGTCAGAGTCATCTTCCAAAGCAGCAAGTTGTTTCTGGTAAACAAATCTGAATTTAACACTGATATCTTCCTCTCTCTGAGTTGGGCACAATTTGCAACTTGCTTTTAACTCATAAGATATGACTGGTAGAGCATCGGCCCTATAACATTATGGTAAAGGTAGGTATGATTCCATGTTGCTAACGGGGATGCTAGAAAGACTCCACTTCACAGTCCTTGCGGAACTAAGCTGCCATAAAGAGATCATGTTGGAGAAGCCCACAATGTAACAAGAAAATGCAGGCAGCCTGTAATGACTAAAGGTGATCTCCAACAAGAAAGTGAAGTCTCAGTCCTTAGACAATTTTAAAAACTTGACTGTAGACTCCAGTGGACAGCAGTTGCAACCTTTCATTATGCCGAAATAGGACCCATTTCAATTTTCTGGTGGTCTTTCATACCTTCTCAGAGATGGCAGAAGATTTTTGCATTTAGTGTCTGAGGTAAAATACTTTTGAAATAAGGCTTTCCTTACTATTTTAGTCCTGTCAATTGTTCTGTTTCTAGATGCTGTGAAAGAAGTAAGAAAATAATCTCTACTCATATCATTGAGAAGAGGTCAACCAGCCAACCTGATGCCTATGAACATACGCAGATGAAACTTTAGATCTCAAAGAAATCTTTACATTTCTGGATTTTCATGATTTTTTTAGCTAGTGTTGAGACATCTGGTTATACTTATTACTCAGCTGGACAAAGAATCATCAAACAAAGGAATACTTAAATCTCATGCAGAAAATACTAATAAGGCTGCCAAAAAAATTCATGGAAGAGAATGAAAAACTAAAACAGATCTTGAAAAACTATGGAAAAGATGATGAACACATTTGGGAAGCAGAAAATAAAAAACTAGTAGAAGACCAGGAAAAACTGAGAACTGAATGAAGGAAGACTTCAGATGCCCTTTCTAAGGTACAAAATGATGTGATGGCAATGACGATGCAGTCAGAGTGACTTTCAGAGTATTATCAGCTCCTGAGAGAGCTCTCAAAACTTCAGGGTTGTTTAAAAATAGTTGGGACCAGCAGATAGTGTAATGGTTACATCTCTGGACTCCCACGTAGTCAACCACAGTTCAAGTCCCGGACCTGGTGGCTTAAAACTCATGCCAGTGTGTGTCCATGTGTGCTCAAAATCCTGAAAGGAGAATGGAGAAGAGATTGTGGTATGGTCATCCTCCGGGGAGGTGATTTTTTTGGCTTTCTGTCTCTCTTTCTCTCTGGTGAGCGCTTGTGCCCTATAACAAAAATATCTCTTAAAAAGTAAAAAAAAAAAAAAAAAAAAAAAAAAAAAAAAAAAAAAAAAAAAAAAAAAAAAAAAAAAAAAAAAAAAAAGAAAGAAAAAGAAAGAAAAGAAAAGGAAGAAAGACCTGTGAGCTTTTTTTCTAATGCCACATATACATTGGTTGCATCTTAATGACATTATTAAAATATTTGCGGATGTTTCAGGTATATTATAAAGTCTGTATTCCAGCTCTTACAAAACATATAAGCATGTTGGGAACCAGCAGTTAGCGTAATGGCTATTTTGCTGGACTCCCGCGTAGTCGACTGTGGTTCGCGTCCCGGACCCGGTGGCTTAAAACTCACGCCGGGCGCGTGTGCGTGCGTGCCCAAGATCCTGGGAGGAGAATGGAGGAGAAGGGATTGCGGCGTGACCATCCCCCCTGGGGGGTGATTTCTCGCTTTCTGTCTCTATGTCTCTCTCTGTCTGTCTGGCGAGCGCACGCGCCCTATAGTGAAAAAAAAATAAAAAACTCTCAAAAATAAAGATATTCTTTGAAAAAAAAATATATATAAGCATGTTAAATACCATATTTACACACTGGCAACAACACTGGTGTGTGGTGGGTGTTTACGAATAAAAGGAAAAATTCATTAGCCAGTTACTTTTGAAGTTAGATTTTTCAGATTGCATGAAACCATTAATAGCCTTGAAAGCTTTGATGAGTTTTCAGTAATAATAATAATCTACTTAATGAGATGATAATGATGATGTATTTGAATATCAGTATAGTATTTGTTCACGGGGAGAGTAAATAGAGATAAATGATCAGAACTAACTACTATATTTATACGAAAGAGTCAGAAAGAACTAAGAATGAAAATGATGACCTTGGTCTTTACTTCAATAAGATAGCTATATAGATAATTATATTTTTGTTACTATGCTTCTCTACCTATTGAGCTGGTCTTTTGTTGACAGTTATGTTAATAACACAGTGAGCATTCTGCCTTTTGATGTTCATCTGGTAATGGAGTTTACGTCAATGTGCATACTGCAATGAACTTATTTTACAACAAAGTGGAATTCTTTAAAAAGTTTATTTGTAACATGTCCAAAAAACAGTGTTTCTTACGGTTGTAAGAATTATTGATTATACAGATACTACCTCAAATACGAAGACACTGGTGTTACAGTTTCTCTGAGATGTTTCTATATTCCCAAAGCTAAATATTTAATACTATTTTTTCATTAAAAAAAAACTTAAACATGTTCTGAGAATTAGAAGGTAAAAACATATCTGTGTTATTTTCCTAATTTTGATGCTGCTTTACAATAATGTAGGAGACTACCCTTGATAGTAAGAAATAAACACCAAAGTGTTCGAAGATAATGGGGCATCAGGTCAGAAACTCTCAAATGGTTCTGAAAAAAGAAAAAGAAAAAAAAGTTAGTTGTATTATACATAGTTATATTGTAGATTTGAGATTGTTTTGAAAAATACTAATTTAAAAAAACTAATCTTTTGAGCTCAGTGCATGGCACCCCTATTAACCCAATTGCTCAGATACAAACTTCAACATCATCTTTGATCCCTCTTTCCTTAACATTATTCACCTGGTCACCATATGATCCACACGGTTAGCGCCGTTTCCACCATATCACCTTAGTTCAGGCCCACATCTTGTTTACCTGTCTGTTTCAATAGACCCCTACTGGTCTTCCTGCTTTGCTTCTGTTCTATAACTCTTTCCTTCCAGTTAATTCTCTACACAGTAGCCAGAGTAATGTTCTAAATATTAGTTTGGAACCAGTCATACTCCTGATCAAAATCTCCAATGGCACTGCTTTCCATTGAATATTAGCTGCTTCTTGATCCATCTCCTACTTACCTCCTGGACTCACCTCCTCCCACCTTCCTTCATCACTCCCCTTCAGTCCTTTATAGCCTTCTTGCTGCTACTCGAGTTTGAGTGTTTGCATTTGTTCTTCCCTCTATTTAGGTTTTCCCCAGACAGCAATGTGGCTTTATCCTTCCCATCATTGTCATCTTCTTAGAGAACACTTTTCTGGCAATCATATTTAAAATGTATCCTCCTTCTCATCATAATGTATGTTTATCCCTCCCCTCTCCTTAATTTTCTTCATGGTTCTTATCATCACCTGAGAATAAGTTGTTTATTTGCTCACTTACTATCTGTCTTCTCTATGAGGGAAAGGTATGTTAACTTCTGCCATCTCCAAGATGAAAATGTTGCATGTTGAATGAGTGAGCACCGTAATATTGATATTCAGATGCTGGACAGCTATCTTGGCTTACTCACTAACTACGTATCTTTGTCTATAAGCCTCACAATCCTTATGACTGAAGTTCCTGTCTGGGAAAATAACTGCTTGCACAAGAACTCTAGGGTCACACAAAATAGATAAAATCATAACCCTCAAATTAGAAAAGCCCGTTAAAATTAATCTTTGTCTGTCCTAGAGAAAGTCACCCATTTTACGCTGATGAAGGTGTGTCTTCTGCATCATGTGTCCATGGATGGAACTGTTGAGTAGAAATCCCCAGATAAGGAAAAGACCCATGAAACAGGAAGAGAAAAAGATGAATAAATTAAAAAGAAGCAGAACTTGAGGAAAAGCCAAACTTGATAGAAAGTAAAAAGAAATAGGACTGTAGAATATCTTTCATCCTTTTTTTTTTCCTCATGATAGAGCACATTCACACTCAAATTAGTCAGTATATGGTGTCCAATTCTGTAGTCCAGAAAACCACAGGCTGTACCATGGAGGTTGGGCCTGCTTTCCATTCTTTTGATGATGAGAGTCAGAGTAGCCAAGAACACAAGAGGAATCTTAGTAAATACACTTAAAAATCTTTGTCAATAGGGCCAACAGGTGGTGTAGTGGTTAAGGTGCTGGATTTCCACATGGCAAACTGGTTTGAGTCCCCAACTGGTGGCCTGAAAATTCCACCAGGTGCATGTGAGTATGTACCCAAAATCTAGACAGGAGAATGGAAGAGAAGAGATTGCAACATGGCCATCTCTCCTGGGGGGTGATTTCTCATTTTCCCTCTGTCTGTCTCTCTCCACCAAATGCACATGCATATGGCAAAAATCTAAAAATAAATATATGTATATAATTGTCAAAACTGAGCCCAGCCATGGTAGTGCTGCTATTCAGCGATCTGAGACCTCATGGAAGACCTGGGTTCGGTTTCCAGCTCACTCTGAAAGTCAAGCATATTCCTATTATCCCAGTCACTTGGAAGCAGGAGAATAGAGACACAACAAGACCCTGTCTAAAACACTGCACACACACACAGACACCCTTACATCTCTCCCGCATGTACTTATTCCTGGATAACCTTGCAACAGTTCTTCACCTTATGAAAATGGAATTTTAATGAGAGAGATTAAAATAAAAACTCATCCAAATAAAGTAAATCATTACTAATGGCAAGAATATTTTAGGTCTGGTTAACTTTAATGGTCATGGGTTGGAGCTGTCTAGATAGACATTTTGAAGAGACTTGAGCTGTGAAGAATGGTGTCATGAGGAGAAAGGATATAAATGTCATAAAATGACTTTGAGTATCAGATTTGAAATTCTCTGGGTGCTGCTCATCCATAGCTTCTTCCATCAGCTATGTTTAAGTCAGTGTTCGGTAATAAATTACCTAGTTACAGTTTCATGTTATCCTATTTAATGTGCTCATCATTTCTGCTTGAAATAAAATCCCACATGAGGGTTACCAGATAAAAGTCAATATACCCAATTAAATTTGAATTTTAGATCAACAATTTTTCACAAAAGTTCATCCTGGCAATATTTGAAATCTACTGATACTAAAAAGAGTATTTGGGGTTTTTTCTTAACTGGGTTCCCTGTAGTTGTCTTTGTTAAATATGACAACCCTACTCTACATCAGGGGCCTAGAACTAAGAAATAATGGATTTAGGCTTTTCTGGTGCCTGGGGTAGGATTCTGAGAAATTAGAAATTCACAGTTTAGCTGGCTCTCCCTGCTTTTTTCACCACACTGAAGACTGAGTGCCTCCAGTTTATGTGCCTTCTTGTATTCAGATTTGCCCATCTGTCTCTAAGCTATAAGAAACTGCTATTCATTTATTCTTCCCAGAGTCTTCTCTTATTCCGACTATTCCAACTCTAAAAGCAATCTGCTCAGAGAAGATCTTCTATAGCAATAGCATGTTTTTCTTACTTGTTCACAAATTTCCTGTTCATTCATGTTGCTGAAAAAGTTCTGTTTTCTTGAAAATGCTGGCCAATTTTTCCCTAAATTGTAGAAGACTCGTTATTTATAAATAAAGTCATTCTGAGGTTTATTTGTTTTTTTATCATTTTTTTACCATTAGTTACTAACTGTACAGAAGGAAAAACAAAACACCAGAATGAAAATTCCAGGATTGAGAACTCTGTAAAAAAGAAGAAAAGAGAATGGTTGGCAAAGTTAAGTCTGAGAGGTAGTAACATTTGTGCCCCAACAGATAAGCAGAGAACAGTAATGTGAATTTGAAGCAATAATTCTTATGCTATCCAAACAATGAGAAAGCATATAAGACTTCCAGCAATTTTTCATTTTTCTAATAAGTGTAAAAGTTTTGAGGTAAGAGTTGTAGGAATTGAGGCTTATGAAGAATCCAAATCATACACCTTGGAATATGCTGCTAGAATCTTAATAGCGTCATAAAAGAGAGACATTATATGTCTCCATTTAACATTTAGTGGGTCTCTGCACTCCATGGTAGAGACTGAAAGAGTGGAGGGCATAAAAGCTTTGAAAATAGTTATAGACACTGGAGACAATGTGGAAGGATGGTGAGAGAGGGGAAGAGTGTAAGGAAGGAAATTAGAGAGAAAAATAGAGAAGTAAGTCATTTGTGGGACAGAAATGGTTTATTACTTGTTGATAATAATGTGTATAGTATTCTCAACTGGACAAGTCTGAGGTGTATTTCATGTTGGGTAAATTCCCTCTACAAGCTAAATAATGTATAGTGATTCAATGGACAAATGATAATAATAATAATAAACTTTAAAAATCTCAATAGCATCAGCTCTAGTGTAACTTGACACAGAATCTTGGTGTTAGTAGTCTAAATTGATTTCTAAACCTTGTATTATTGATATTTGGGGCTAAATAATAATTCTGTTTTAGGGGGCTGAATTGTGTACTCCAGGATGTTTAGCAAGAGCCCCAGCCTCTTTATAAATAAAGTCATTCTGAGGTTTATTTGTTTTTTTATCATTTTTTTTACCATTAGTTACTAACTGTACAGAAGGAAAAACAAAACACCAGAATGAAAATTCCAGGATTGAGAACTCTGTAAAAAAGAAGAAAAGAGAATGGTTGGCAAAGTTAAGTCTGAGAGGTAGTAACATTTGTGCCCCAACAGATAAGCAGAGAACAGTAATGTGAATTTGAAGCAATAATTCTTATGCTATCCAAACAATGAGAAAGCATATAAGACTTCCAGCAATTTTTCATTTTTCTAATAAGTGTAAAAGTTTTGAGGTAAGAGTTGTAGGAATTGAGGCTTATGAAGAATCCAAATCATACACCTTGGAATATGCTGCTAGAATCTTAATAGCGTCATAAAAGAGAGACATTATATGTCTCCATTTAACATTTAGTGGGTCTCTGCACTCCATGGTAGAGACTGAAAGAGTGGAGGGCATAAAAGCTTTGAAAATAGTTATAGACACTGGAGACAATGTGGAAGGATGGTGAGAGAGGGGAAGAGTGTAAGGAAGGAAATTAGAGAGAAAAATAGAGAAGTCATTTGTGGGACAGAAATGGTTTATTACTTGTTGATAATAATGTGTATAGTATTCTCAACTGGACAAGTCTGAGGTGTATTTCATGTTGGGTAAATTCCCTCTACAAGGTAAATAATGTATAGTGATTCAATGGACAAATGATAATAATAATAATAAACTTTAAAAATCTCAATAGCATCAGCTCTAGTGTAACTTGACACAGAATCTTGGTGTTAGTAGTCTAAATTGATTTCTAAACTTTGTATTATTGATATTTGGGGCTAAATAATAATTCTGTTTTAGGGGGCTGAATTGTGTACTCCAGGATGTTTAGCAAGAGCCCCAGCCTCCATTCAGTAGATGCTAGTAGCAGCCTCTGAGCTGTGACAACCAAAAGTGTCTCCAGACCTTGCTACCATTTGCAAGAAAACAGAACTTTTTCAGTCACATAAATGAACAAGCAATTTGTGAATGAATAAGATCTTCTCTGAGCAGATTGCTTTTAGAATCAGAATAGTTAGTATACAAGAAGACTCCTAATTGAGAGTGGCTCCTCTGGAGTAAAAGAGTGATGTTTAGTCTTGGCGAAACAGTAGGGGAACCTGGGAGAATGAGGATTTCCTGTCTTCTCCCACAAAGACTCTCATTTGATTGGTCTGAGGTCAAACTCAGGTATTTTGTAAAACTCCTTCAGTATTTCTTTTATGCTGCTAGTGTT
Organism: Tupaia belangeri chinensis; assembly: GCF_000334495.1. Taxonomy (NCBI): domain Eukaryota; kingdom Metazoa; phylum Chordata; class Mammalia; order Scandentia; family Tupaiidae; genus Tupaia; species Tupaia belangeri. The sequence goes on along the minus strand of NW_006159555.1, from coordinate 4,835,177 downwards.
GAAATCCATTGAACTAGATCTAAAAAAATAATTTTGTGCTCAAAAGCCTCATTCTTAGACACTGGGGCAGAGTTAAGTCCTGGGTGTAGACCAAAGTTCTGGGTGTAGATCAAATGGCCTTGGCTGGTAAAGAGTCACCAAAGCAAAACTGGATAAAGCCAGGGCCTAGTGGATCACATCCACTTACCCTACTTTCACTTGTTTTTAATGGCAGTATATTTTTTTTAACAACCTTATCATTTTAGATTGTGGTTGTATTAATAAGGTTGCAAGACACAAAAATGAAAAGAAAAATGAAGAATTGAAAAAGTACAGAAGTCTGATTCAAATATACATATGTTATGGAAAAAAGAAGTTTTAATTTACTGTTCCTTTTTCGCTTAAAAAAAATCTTTAGTTCTCTTATTTTAATTTTTTGCTTAGGGTGCATGCACTCACTAGAGAGAGACAGGAAGAGAATGAAAGAAATCACCTGCCCAGGGGGTTGGCCACACCACAGTCCTTTCTCCTCTGTTCTCCTCTTGGGATTTTGGGCATGCATGCAAACATGCACAATGTATTTTTCAAGCCACTGCATCCAGGACTCAAACTGCTCAGTCAGCCATATGGGATCCAGCACCTTAACCTCCATATCACTTGCTGGTCTCCTTTTTTAAATTTAATGTTTAAAAACCTTTCATTAAGTTTATCTCATGAGATTACCACTCATCACTTGAGGATATTAGGAGAACCTTTGCTGTGCTTTCCAAATATTTGAAGATAGTTAGCATGAAGGCCTTTCCCAAATACTGCATACAGCAGGCCATAAAGTATTCAAGGACAGGCTGCTGCTCAGCTCTGCATTTCCAAGGCAGGCAAGCCTTTGCTAATGCAGGACTTTTCTAAGAAGAACCAGGGGTATTCTAGAGAAAAGATTTATGCTGCTTACTGAGAATGGCCCTTCTAGAAACATTCTGCAAGGCATAAAATGTCCCTCTTACAGTGCAGGGGGCATATGTGGCCAGAGACTGCAAATTTAGTAGAGAGACAGGTGGCACCAAGAGGGCCTTTAAAATTTGTGATGCTTAATAATGGTTGAGCTGGAGCCACAGTCTATCCTACAATACTTCGCAATCCTCATATTTTATTTTTATAATGTCACTCAGTTCTGTTTAAGTAAATGCTAGATAATAAAGTGTGACTTTATAATGAGCAATAGGTAATCTGTTCAGTGTTTTTCAAGAACAGAGTTAGTGATTATGCCAAGACTCTCAGATGGATACTATGCATCTTACATAGGGACCAATGCTCTGCTTTCACTTCTGCTATAGAAACCTTTAACATCCACTTCTGTTCAACTATTGGGAAAGAACTCTAGAATGAAAACTTAGATCTCAGGGAGCTTCTTGGCACTTGTCAACTCAATGAAAATATGTACAACACAAAAAGGAAGTAAATCTGGAGAAGTATGAGCCATCTAACAAGGAATGAGGTCAGTGGGGGCAGGGAGAAGTGCAGGATGACTTGTGGGCAGCAGGGATGCAACTGTGGCAGTGGCAAAACCACTGCAAATGCCCAAGTAAGGCAGCTGCAGGCAAGAGCATCTGGGTAAGAGAGAGAAACCAGAGAGGAGAAAGAAGTGTATTCTGAAAGTTACAGGAAAAGAAAATCTAGGCATAAGCATTTAGCACCAACAGGGCAAGTTATAAAAGTAATAAAACCAAGTAATATGATACTCATGTAAAGTCATATGTTGCTTAAAAATGGGAATATGTTCTGAGAAATGTGTTTGTCTTTAGATGATTTCATCATTATGTGAACATCACAAAGTGTACTAATACAAGCCTTTTAAATGTTTTAAGAACTTTTTAAGCTTTCATGCTTAAAAACTAAGACACAAACACACAATGAGCCTAGGCCTACACAGGATCAGGATTATCATTATCACTCTTTTCTTTCCTTTTCAGTTACCAGTGAGCATGTATACTTTTCATAAAGGAGGGAGAAAGAGAGAGAAAAAACCCTCTTTCCCCCTCTACCCTCCATACCCTGTGGCCTAGTGATTAAAAGAACCAGATCCCACATGGCCAACCATATAGTTCAGTCTTGACCCCAACAGCTTGACCCCAACACTGGGCATATGTGAGTGCATGCCCAAATTTCCAAAAAGAGGGAGAAATGAAGGAGAAGGAATTGCAGTGTGACCATTCTCCATGGCAGGTGCTGTCTCCCTCTCCCTCACCGACTTTCCCTCTTTCTCTCTCTCTCTCTGGTAGGTACTTGCTTCTTCTCACACTTTTTTGGAGCCAGAGTTTCTGGTACTAGAGTAATTAAATGAAGGCCAGTTATAATATAACTCAACTCTGAAGAAAACAAACCTTCTTTTAGCACAATAGATTGGAGATTACTCTCCACAACTTGGAGGATCTCATGGTATGTGAGATATTTCAGTACTACCCTGCAACCCAGGCAAAAGAGCACTTATCTTTACCTTGCCATATAACAGGCTCACACAAATAAATATATTAAGCAGTAGGCAGTGCCTTTGTCCCTTGGGATCCAATGCTGAGCCCTGGCACCACATGAACCACAACAGTAAGCTTCTATTTTCATGACTCGCAGTATTCAGGCCCCAGGGAAATGCTGCCCACATTGCTTACACTATGACTCTAAAACAAAAGGCAGACACATCTGAATTCTGTGACAGTTTGTGTGTTGTGTCACTGCTGAAGTCAGAAATGGCACTACTATAGGTGGTGGCCAAAGCACTTAGGTAAGAGAAAAGACAAACTAATTGTCAGATCTTTCCTTCTGATAACATGAATGTCGTATGTCCTTGCATAATAAAGTACAGTTTCCCAGGAATGCTCTATTTCTTGCTTCTCTTCTTGTTCTAGTTAGTAGTTCCAGAGGTACTTCTAAATTAAATCCATTTTTAAATTAAAAATTGTTGCTTAAGAACATTATGCAAAATAAGTATTTCATTTAGCCACAAATTTGAATGCATGTAGGTTTAGATATAAGATGTTTGAAACACTGGCAATTAGAGGAACATCAGACATAAGAGGTACAGGTACAAATAACTTTATTACCATGAAAATATTTAATAAAGTTTAATTAAAGGTCAAAACTTTAAAGTTTGGCTTATTTGAATAATTTTATTTAAAATTTCACATTTATTTATTGTAATTTGTTTATTTTCTTTTAATTATATTGGATAAATTTGATAATATTATCAAAAGTTTGATAAATATAATTTTAATAGAAAATTTTGAAAAGATAAATGAAAACTAATTTTAATTAACAAATTTTATATGCATTTTAATTTAAATGTTTTATAAAAAGGTTTCTAAATTTTGTTCACTTTTATAGTTATATTTGATTATTTAATCCTTCAGTATAGTTTTCTATTGCTGCAATTACAAATTGCCACAGTTTAGAGACTTAAAACACAAATTTATTATCTTATTCTGTAGATCAAAAGTCCTAAATGTGGGACCAGCAGTTGGTGTAATAGCTATGTCACTGGACTCCAATGTAGTCGACCGCGGTTTGAGTTCCAGACCCGGTAGCTTAAACTCACACCAGGCACATGTGCATGCGTGCCCAAGATCCCGAGAGGAGAATGGAGGAGAAGGGATTGCAGCGTGGCCATCCCCCCTGGGGGGTGATTTCTCGCTTTCTGTCTCTCTTTCTCTCTCTGTCTGTCTGGCGAGCACACGCGCCCTATAGAAAAAAAAAAAAAACTCTCCAAAAAAAAGAAAAAGAAAAAAGTCCTAAATGCCAGCAGGTCGCATGGTGATTAAGGTGCTAGATTCCCACATGGCTGACCCCAGTTTGAATCCCAGACCTGGTGGCTTGTGAAGAACATCAGGTATAGATGCATACAATCCCCAAATCCTGAGAGAATGGAGAAGGAGAGATCATGACGTGGTCAACCCCCTTGAGAAGGTGTTCTCTCACTTTTCCTCTCTCTGTTTCTCTCCTGCAAGCACAAGTGCCCTATGGCAAAAACCTTAAATTAAAACAAACAAAAAAAATCTTAATCACATCTCACTGGGACCCAGAATGGGTCTCAAGAACTGCATTTCTTTCTGGAGGTCCTAGGAGGAACATCCACTCCTTGTCATTTCCAGCTTCTAGAGGCTGTCTACATTTCTTGGTTCATGCCATCATTCTGCCATCTTCAAAGCCAGCAACAACAGGTTGAGTTTTCATATCATGGCTTTCTGGCCATTCCTCTGTGATTTCACCTCTCTCACTGTGGTAGGAAAATTCTCCATGTTTAAGGATTCATATGATTAGATTGTGTTCACTAGGACAATATAAAATAATCTCCTAATCTCAAGATCTTTAACCTTAATCATATCTGCAATGTCCCTTTGCCTTGTAAAAGAGTTCAAGGTTTAGGACATGGAGAACCATAGGGGATTATTAATCTACATAGCATAATCATTGAGAATAACTACAAATCATGATTATAGTTACAATGGAGTATATGAACATGAAGCTCAAAAAGAAAACAGTGAGGAGAAAAAAAGAAACTGAAAATATTTAAGGAAGAGAGTCTGCTTAGAGTTGTGAAAAACTGGAGACTCAGACCTATGGCCTAGTGTTTTAAGAAGCCAGACTCCACATGGCAGACCATGGTTTAAATCCCAGCCCTAGCAACTTGAAAAATACACCAGGCACATATGCATGTGTGCCCCAAATTGTAACAGAATGGGGGAGATGAAGAAGAGATTGCAGCCATACCATGCCCTACTGGGGTTGCTATCTCTCTCTCTCTCTCTCTCTCTCTCTCTCTTTCTCTCTTTCTTTGGTCAGCTCATGCCCCTCTGGCAGTTAAAAAAAAGGCTTTTAAAAGTGGAAATGAACAAATATCTGTTAATTGTGCTGCACTTAAATTTTCTGAACAAGACACTGTAAATTCTTTACATAATAGGAATTTAATTACTGATCAAAACAATAAAAATTAGCAGAAGAATTTTTCTCATTAAAACTACAACATGTAGAGAAGACTGAGTCTTCCATGTGAGCTGAGATCTAGTACTTTCAGGGAATAATAGAAATGAAGATTTTCTGCTGAGAAGTCACCCTGGAAGAGCCCTCTCTATCCTTTTCTCTGTCTCTCTCTGTCTCTTTCTTCTCATTTAAAAAGTTTTTTAAGGTAAAGTACTTTCGTGGCTCTGAAATCCTCCTTTATCTTGCTAATAATCCCCTTTCCTTCCTCCCATTTAGTAGAGGCAAAAAGAGTAGGCCTTCAGAAGAAGACTGAGTCCTTCATAGAAGCTGAGATCTAGTGCTTTGATGCGGTTTTCAATTTATCATTTTTTTAAATAAATAAATTAGGGACCAGCAGTTGGTGTAATGGTTATGTTGCTGGACTCCCATGTAGTCAACGGTGGTTCAAGTCCCAGATCCGGTTGCTTAAACTCACACTGAGCATGTGTGTGTGTGTGCCCAAGATCCCAAGAGGAGAATGGAGGAGGAGAGATTGCAGCATGGCCATTCCCCTTGGGGGATGATTTCTTGCTTTCTGTCTCTCTCTGTCTTTGTGGCGAGCACACACACTCTATAGCAAAAATCTCTAAAAAAAAAAAAAAAAAAAAAAAAAAAATAAAAC
>NW_006159555.1:4805166-4829327 GCF_000334495.1 Tupaia belangeri chinensis | reverse complement strand
ATAGATGCATACAATCCCCAAATCCTGAGAGAATGGAGAAGGAGAGATCATGACGTGGTCAACCCCCTTGAGAAGGTGTTCTCTCACTTTTCCTCTCTCTGTTTCTCTCCTGCAAGCACAAGTGCCCTATGGCAAAAACCTTAAATTAAAACAAACAAAAAAAATCTTAATCACATCTCACTGGGACCCAGAATGGGTCTCAAGAACTGCATTTCTTTCTGGAGGTCCTAGGAGGAACATCCACTCCTTGTCATTTCCAGCTTCTAGAGGCTGTCTACATTTCTTGGTTCATGCCATCATTCTGCCATCTTCAAAGCCAGCAACAACAGGTTGAGTTTTCATATCATGGCTTTCTGGCCATTCCTCTGTGATTTCACCTCTCTCACTGTGGTAGGAAAATTCTCCATGTTTAAGGATTCATATGATTAGATTGTGTTCACTAGGACAATATAAAATAATCTCCTAATCTCAAGATCTTTAACCTTAATCATATCTGCAATGTCCCTTTGCCTTGTAAAAGAGTTCAAGGTTTAGGACATGGAGAACCATAGGGGATTATTAATCTACATAGCATAATCATTGAGAATAACTACAAATCATGATTATAGTTACAATGGAGTATATGAACATGAAGCTCAAAAAGAAAACAGTGAGGAGAAAAAAAGAAACTGAAAATATTTAAGGAAGAGAGTCTGCTTAGAGTTGTGAAAAACTGGAGACTCAGACCTATGGCCTAGTGTTTTAAGAAGCCAGACTCCACATGGCAGACCATGGTTTAAATCCCAGCCCTAGCAACTTGAAAAATACACCAGGCACATATGCATGTGTGCCCCAAATTGTAACAGAATGGGGGAGATGAAGAAGAGATTGCAGCCATACCATGCCCTACTGGGGTTGCTATCTCTCTCTCTCTCTCTCTCTCTCTCTCTCTTTCTCTCTTTCTTTGGTCAGCTCATGCCCCTCTGGCAGTTAAAAAAAAGGCTTTTAAAAGTGGAAATGAACAAATATCTGTTAATTGTGCTGCACTTAAATTTTCTGAACAAGACACTGTAAATTCTTTACATAATAGGAATTTAATTACTGATCAAAACAATAAAAATTAGCAGAAGAATTTTTCTCATTAAAACTACAACATGTAGAGAAGACTGAGTCTTCCATGTGAGCTGAGATCTAGTACTTTCAGGGAATAATAGAAATGAAGATTTTCTGCTGAGAAGTCACCCTGGAAGAGCCCTCTCTATCCTTTTCTCTGTCTCTCTCTGTCTCTTTCTTCTCATTTAAAAAGTTTTTTAAGGTAAAGTACTTTCGTGGCTCTGAAATCCTCCTTTATCTTGCTAATAATCCCCTTTCCTTCCTCCCATTTAGTAGAGGCAAAAAGAGTAGGCCTTCAGAAGAAGACTGAGTCCTTCATAGAAGCTGAGATCTAGTGCTTTGATGCGGTTTTCAATTTATCATTTTTTTAAATAAATAAATTAGGGACCAGCAGTTGGTGTAATGGTTATGTTGCTGGACTCCCATGTAGTCAACGGTGGTGCAAGTCCCAGATCCGGTTGCTTAAACTCACCTGGAGCATGTGTGGGTGTGTGCCCAAGATCCCAAGAGGAGAATGGAGGAGGAGAGATTGCAGCATGGCCATTCCCCTTGGGGGATGATTTCTTGCTTTCTGTCTCTCTCTGTCTTTGTGGCGAGCACACACACTCTATAGCAAAAATCTCTAAAAAAAAAAAAAAAAAAAAAATTAAACTAGTTATTTTTTTTTCTTTTTTTCTCTCTCTGTTTTTGTATCCTTTTTCTTTTACCTCATCACTTTGCAGCTCAGCCTCTACGAACTGAGTGTGCAAACAGATCTAAGTGAAACATAGTCAAGGATCCGATTACTGTTAGGGTCAACATATTACTCAATTCCCACTGTACCTGCAGCACAAAGAGAGAAAAATGGAACAGCAAAGAGTTTGCAGATCACCTCCTCTAGCATGCCTCTGATTGCTCAGATTGAACTTCTAGAAATTAGGAAGAAACAACGCATTAAATGACTAGAAATCACTGCAGAAACACAATATGAGAAATGAAGAAAATGCCTCTCCCCAAGGGAAATGAATAACTCCTCTTCATCCACAGACAGCACGGTGGAATTCACAGAAATGTCTGATAAAGAATTTAGAAAATTCCTAGTGACAACGCTAACAGAGATGAAAGAGAAGAGAGACAATTAACTCCAGAAGAAAAGAGCTGATGAGTTCCAGGAGGTGAAGAAGTTCTTGAGAGAGCTGAAAGAGGAAATAGACACCATAAAAAAAAAAATAAAATAAAATGGAACTGTTGGGAATGAAGGCTATAATATAGGAAGTCAAAACCTCCCTTGAAAGTATTAAAAGCAGACTAGATCATACAGAAAATTGAATCTCAGATGTAGACAACAGAATCAGTGGACTAGTAAAATTAACCACAAAGACTGAGAAAATATCCCCCAAAAATGAGAATGTTATACAAGAAATACTAGATACTATTAACCATCCAGACATCCGGATAATCAATATCCCAGAAAGTGAAGAGACACATAAGGGCATTGATAATCTATTCCATGAATTCCTGGAAGAAAACTTTCTAAGCCTAGAAAGACATTCAAATATCCAGACCCAAGAAATACAAAGGACCCCCAAATAGGATCAACCCAAGATCTTCTCCAAGACATATTATAGCCAGATTGTCCAAAGCCACAGACAAAGACAAGATACTCAGACTGACCAAAGAGAAATGACAAATTACCTACAAAGGATATCTCATCAGGCTAACAGTGGATCTCATCAGAAATAATACAAGCAACGAGAGAATGGGAAGATATACTCCAAATTTTGAGTGAAAAATAATTTCAACCAAGAATACTATAGCCGGCAAGATTATTCTTCATATGAGAAGGTAAGACGAGAAGAATCTCAGGTAAACAAAACCTGAAAGAATTTACTGACACCAGACCAGTTCTCCAAGAAGTTCTGAAGGGAGTGCTATTACCAGGAAAACTAAAGTCAGGCACACAGAAATAAGAGTTCAAAACAACTAATTAAATGGCCAGCTTAATGGTAGGGACAAGTCCAGAGTTGAACGTTATCTTCCAGAATTTAAACGAAATGATGAGACCATAAGAGAAGATAGATTAAATAGAGGAGTCTCAAATGGAAATAGAATTTTATGACTTTTGCCTAAAACTTCACTGATCTTCCTCTATGCTTTGTTTTCCAGAGTTAAGGATTTTGTCTTCTCTTGAGTTGTGGACAAGTCCATGTACCTACTATTTGAACAGAATCCTAATCTATTTCCTGGCTTTAAGTTTTAAGCAAAGTTCTCTTAACAATTTTTTTATTTTGATTTATTAAATTTAAAACTGCCTTACTTGAAATTAAAAAAATATATTTTAAAAAACCTATTTAATGACCACAGAAAGCTATATAGCCTCAACTAGGTGCTACATTATACTATATTCATTCTACCCACAGAGTTTCATGTCTAAAGTCAACATGTATTCTCAGATATGTGTATATCAGCTGAACTTGCTATTGAAAGTTTTTAGATTAATTAAGATATTTTGTGAATCAATAAAATGTGGGAAAAAATTAAAAAGGAATAGAAAACAACTGAAGATACCAGAGACAGTGTGGAAGGAAGGGGGAAAATAGCAGAGGGTAAGAAATAGGGGGAAGAAAAAAAAATATATATATATACAAGAAACAAGAAATGAAAAATTATTTGATGATAACATGTATGATTAAGCCCCTATATAGTGTATTCTGGATGAGAAATCGCATTTTGTATGCTGTGGTGATGTTCAGTGAAAGAATATAAAATAAATAACTTTTTTTAAAAACTACAACATGTAAAGGTCAGATGAGATTTTAACAACTTCATATTCCTAACTAAATGAGAACTATATAATTGTTGATCACAACAATAAAAATATACGAGAACTTCTTGCACTCTTGCCAGGGATCTGAAAGTGTTAGGGTTAGATTTGCTTTACTCTGGAGAATATAAGTTATATCTAGGGATAATTTCTCCCTCCCTTTTCTACCCAAAAGTCCTAGGCCACCAACTTTTCCAGCATCAGAACAGGATCCATGGGGTCAGTAGGTGACATGGTGGTTGGGACGTTGGACTCTCATATGGCTGACTGCAGTTCAAGTCCCAGACGTGACAGCTCACTTTCTCTCTCTCTCTCTCTCTCTCTCTCTCTCTCTCTCTCTCTCTCTCTCTCTTGTGCACATATCTCCTCAAGTACTCTTGTGAGTACATGTGCCCTGTAGCAAATTTGAAATAATAATACAATTAAATAAACAAATATTTTTAAAAAAACAGAATTGGAACCAAAAGACAGCAAAACTTAAAGGAAATGGTAAACAGTTGAATAGAGGCACTGTGGGAGAAAGAAAAAAGTATACAAGAGAAAGGGCCTCAGAAGTAAGTCTGTTCTTGGAAGAGTGGCCACAGGTTATATGGGTTCTAAGAGACCAGAACAAGCTTAAGAAACCAGAGAAGCCATGCTGAATCACTGATACTCTGTTGATTCTGTGTTAGTTAAAAAATATCTCACTGTGGGACTAGTAGATGGCATAATGGTTATGCAGTTGCAGTCATATGTCAACCATGGTTTTCAAGTCCCTAACCTGGCAGCTCAAACCTCATTCCAGGCATGTGTGCATGCATACCAAAATCCTGAGAGGAGAATGAAAGAGAAGGGATTGTGGAGTGGGCATCCCCTCTCCCCGGGGATTATTTCTTGCTGTCTGTCTCTCTGTTTTGCAGGTGAGCGCATGCACCCTATAGCAAAAATTTCTCTAAAAAGAAATATCCCACAGGAAGTTCCCCTGAAACATCCTCTTTTTTTTACCCGTAGATAATGAATCAGTAAATGGCAACACGATTTTATCTTAGATTATTCCAAAATAAAGTGAAAAATGGTGGATTTATTATTTAAATTTCCTATGTACTAAAAACAGGGGAAGTGGAAAGCTAAGCAAAGAAAAGAGCAAAGATTCTTATAATCATTCCTGTCCACAGATGTTTGCCTAAACTCATTCTCAAGAAGTACTGACAAATCTAGCTCACACTTTGTATAGAAAGTTTCTGATTAGTTATATTTGAAATATAAGTGTTTATGAACTCATTTAATCATTGACTTGTAGTGAACAGTGAGTTAATCCCAAGCAAATTATCTTTTAATCCAAATCCTGAAGAAGAACCATAAAAAGGACATTTGTTATAACAAACATAACCACATCTGGAAGGAATTCTAACCACCAGCTATTTACTAAATAAATGCCCAGACAAAAATCTCTTAATTTCATCTTTAATTTCAGTCATCATTAAAAGAGGCAGCTGAAGTGCCTGTTCAGATCTTTTGATCATTTTCTATTGGGTTGTTTTCTTTTATTGAGTTGTGAAAGCTCTTCGTATATTCTGAATACAAAATCTTTATTAGACTTTTTACAAATATTTTCTCCTAGTCTGGGATTTATCTTTTTGTTTCATTATCTTTCAAAGAGCAGACATTCTGTAATTCTTAGGAAGTCCAATTAACAATGCTTTCATATGTAGGGATTTTTCGTCCTAAGACATCTTTGCTAAGCTCAAGGATTTTATATTTTATTCTATGAGTTTCATGGTTTTAGGTTTTGAATTTAAATTTCCAGTTCACTTCAGATGGCAAATAAGCACATAAAAAGACGTTTATTATATTTAGTCATTAGAGAAATGCATATTAAAAGCATAAGGAAATGTCACTAGATAAATATGAATAAGGATTAGAGCAACTGAAACCTTATAGGGTGCTGGTGGAAGTGCGAAATGACAAAAGTGCTTTGGAAAACACTTTGGAAGCAGTTGTACTGAAATAAAATTTTAAACTGGAAAAATATATTTCATACCCTCTTCCATTCTTACTACTGTGGCTACTGTCAGATGAGGAAAATGTGGCTCACAGAGGAACTTGTCTGTATCCTCTTAAAGTTTTCTCATGATAATGATTATTTATCTTGGTAATACCAGCCTTTTTCTAAACATGTGTTCTGAGAGAGAAAGAGAAGGAGAAAGGATTCCTGACTGTCTGATCATGCCATGATCCTCCCCTCAGCTTTCTAGCCAGCCAGTATCAAGGGCACACTTACCGACATTCCTAGCATGTTCAAGTTGACCTGGGAACCAAGTCCAGGGCCCTTTCACATGTCTCCAGGATCTCACAGCAGTGTCCTACCTCCTGTGCCTAGTGGTTGTGCTGATTGATAATGGCTTCTTATCAATTGTTGAGTGATAAAATTTGATCACTCTTTATTACTTTCATGTTTGTTTTTTCCTTTTTTACTTTTGTTTTTATTATAAGGGGACTTCAAAAGTTTGTGAAAAGTGGAATTGATGACCAAGTTTATTTTGTGGGAAATGAAATTAGGGTACAAGTTTATTTTATTGATAAAACTATGCATAGCTTTTTTCATAATATATGTTTTCCATGAACTCTTTTAAGACCCCCTCATATTATTACATGGATATAGTCTTACTATAAATATTTAAGCAACATAAAAATTATAGGACAAATCATGAAAATATTTCTTCATCCTTACCCTAAATCTAATCTCCTTGCAAGAATAATTCAGCATTTACATTGGTAAATGTTCTAGATCTTTTTCAATATTTAACCTGTATGTATCCATACACACACACACACACATATATATGACTTTTTTACATTGCTAGAGGGCATATATGCTCACTACAAGAGTGGGAGAAAGCACAATGTGTTGAGGCATGCCAGAATCCTTTTTCCTCCATTTCTCCATCTTATCAGGATTTGGGGCATGCAGACACATGTACCTACAGTGTTTCCCATGCTTCTGGGAGCTAAGGTTGAAACCATGATCTGCCATATGGGATCCAGCTACCTATACACAGTACTTAACCACTGTACTATGAGACCACTCTAGATAATTATAATTTTTTTAAGAATTATTTTGTTTAACTTTATTTATGTATTTATTTTCATTTTTCCAGAGAGGGACAAAGTGAGAGGGAGAGAAAGTGAGAAAGCAAGCCACCACATCCAGGACTCAAACCACGGTAGGCCATGTGGGAGTCCAATACCCTTAACCACAATACTACCTGCCAGCCCTAGATGTGTAATTTTTAACATAAACAAAATTGCATGGGTCTTATTCTGTTACTTGCTTTCCAACCAAATTATATGTATTATATATATGTAAATATATATATACACACACACACATATATATTATATATCACATACCACATATATAAGCACTATGAATATAGTGTATATTAAATACATTGTTTTACATATATGTATAATGAGACCTATGGAGAAATTACAACCTCTAACATACAACTCTCACATGTGCACTCATTTTTTCTCTTTCTCTGTCTCTCTCTCTACACACACACACACACATATATATAACTCATTCTTTTTCAAAGTCGCATAGTATTCCAGAATACAGATAGGCCGAACTTATTTTCTCATTCTTCCACTAATAGATTTTGGTGTTTGAGGTTTCTTTCTAATTTTTCATAATTAAAAACTGTACTGCAATTGGGACCAGCAGTTAGCATAATGGCTATGTCGCTGAACTCCCATGTAGTCGACCGTGGTTCGAGTCCCGGACCCAGTGGCTTAAAAATCACGCTGGGCGCGTGTGCGTGTACGCCCAAGATCCCGAGAGGAGAATGGAGGAGAAAGGATTGTGGCATGGCCATCCCCCCGGGGGGTGATTTCTCACTTTCTGTCTCTCTGTCTCTCTCTGTCTGTCTGGCGAGAGCACGCGCCCTATAGCAAAAAACCTCTAAAAAAAAAAAAAACGGTACTACAATTAACACACATACAATCTTGTTCATCTTTGTGCAATATGCATATTTCTTTAGCTTGTGTTTCTAGAAGTGGAACTGCAAAGGAGTCAGGGTATAAGTATTTTTATTTTGAAAAATATAGTTATAATTTAATAACCTACCAAGAGACTGTTAACAGTTTACATTCACATCAACAGTGTAAGAACATATCTGTCTTGTTGCACCCTTACTCTCACTGCATATAATCAGCACTTTTAGTTATGTCAATATTATGGATCAAGGATAATATCACATTGTTTTTATTTGCATTTTCCCAACTATTAGTGAGGCTGAACTTTCAGTCTTGTTTTATGGGTCATTGACTGTTCTTCTCTGTTCATTTTCTCTGGTTTTCTGTTCTTGAATTGCTACCTTTTGCGTAATGACCTATATAAGCTCTTTATATATTCAGGATAGTAATCATCTGTCATTTATATATGTAACAAATATTTTCTCCCAGACCAATTCTTATCTTTTTGTTTTTGTTTCTGTTATCTTTCACTCTATGGATTTTTTTATGTTATTTAACTTTTTAATTGTGTACATATTTTTTTTAAGTTTATTTCTTGAGAGAAAAAAAAAGAAAGAGATAGAGAGAGATAGCCCCAACAGGGCCCTTATGCCACAATCTACCATGCTCTCAGCCAACTGAATCACAAGCGTGTGCATGTGCCCAGCATGCTCAGGGAGCTCCTGGGATGCAAACCCAGGACCTTAGCCATGTGGGTCTAGTTGTACACCACTGTGCCACCACCTGTCCCTAATTGTGTGCATCTTAATCATTTCTAAGTTACTTTAATATTCTTAAAGCCAAGTACTACACATATATTTAATTTGTGTTCTCAGTAACCCCCCTCAGAAAATTTTTGAAACTAAAACATTATTTAATCTTTTTTAGGAGATAATTATTGAGGAGTTTCAGGTAATCATTTTTAAGGAATTGCTGGTCAGCGTATTGGTTGGTTAACATATTCAGGATCTGTAGACTGTAAGCAGGCATTGGAAGACTGCAGGGCTACAGGCACTGGAGGAGAGTTCAGCCAGATACAGTTTGCAGAGATCATCAATGCAGACGACTGAAGGCAAACCAGGAGAAAGGCCAGTTTGGGGCCCTCTAGGATGAAATGACAAAGTACAGAATGAGTTGATCCCCAGTCAGTGATGGTCCAATCTGGGAGCTCAGGACTGACCAAACCAAACAAGGAGGTGGACTGAGGGCAGGCAACCACCACTAGGGCAACGCGTACCCCAGGGGTGGGTTTCAGGTTAGTATTCTAGGGGAGAAGAGCAGAAACAGGGGTCTGTATAAGGGCTTCCTAAAAGTTAATATGCATACAAATCATTTGGAAATCTTGTAAAAATGCAAATTCTGCTTCAGTGAGTCTGAAGTGGGGCTTAAGATTCTACATTCCTAACAAGAGCCCTGCTGACACGGACACTGCCAGTCCCTGAACCACACTGTGAGTAGCAGGATTCTAGAAGGCGTATGTCTTATCAAATCTGTGGCAATCAGGCTAAGAATTTGAAGAGTCAAGTAATGCAAACATCAGAGTGTGAGGCAGCCGTTGAGAATGGTTTCCTAAGATGTGGATAGGGAAGATTGTGCACATGAGTGGAGGAGGCTGAGACTACAGAAGGGGTAGGGCAGAAGCCACTGGGAGACAGAGCAGTGATATCTTCCTGCTGCAGAATTTGCACATTCTGTAGAATAAGGAAAGCAATAAACTGCTACTGAATATCTGTGTTCTCAGCATCTTGAAGCCCTTTCACATATTGCTACTTCTATTTATGGGGCCCTTTGCTGCTATTTCTACTTTTCCCTTCAGCAATCCACGATTTGACTTTTCACACCTCCATCAGAAGGTGACCAGAAGAAATAAAATAAGCCCAAATGCAAACTTGCTCATTTGTCTACTCATTGCCAAGACTGGACAGGGAGGAAATTGAACATATTTTTTAAAAGATTTGCAAACTATTTTCCCCTGTGGCTAATTTAGTAAGCTAAAAAAATCTAAGGCCCACCTACAAATTGGGTTCCCACTTTTCAACAGAGAAAGAACTCAGTACTCAAAAAACATAAATTATATTAAAGTTAAAAATAAAAAGCAAAGGGACCAGCAGTTAGCATAATGGCTATGTCGCTGGGCTCCCATGTAGTGGACCACAGTTCGAGTCCCGGACCCAGTGGCTTAAACTCACACCGGGTGCGTGTGTGTGCATGCCCAAGATCCCAAGAGGAGAATGGAGGAGAAGGGATTGCGGCGTGGCCATCGCCCTGAGGGGTGATTTCTCGCTTTCTGTCTCTCTGTCTTTCTCTGTCTGGCTGGCGAGTGCACACGCCCTGTAGCAAAAACCTCTCCAAAAATAAATAAATGAATAGAATAAAAAGCAAAGATAAAAATAACAAAGATGATACATGTTACCAAATTTGTGTATCCTATAATAACACACAAGTAGAATTACTATTAAGTAGCTTCTAGTGACGTAACAGGAAGATGAAAAATCTACAGAAATTTGCAATGTTTTCTTAAGAAGTGATCATTCCACAGTTCATCAGGAGGAAGCCAGTGGCTCACAGGGATTCACAATCACATGTCTTCAAGATCAGTGTGCTGCATAACGGCTATGTCGCTGGACTCCCGTGTAGTCGACCACGGTTCGCATCCCAGACCCGATGGCTTAGAACTCACACCGGGCACGTGTACGTCCATGCCCAAGATCCCGAGAGGAGAATGGAGGAGAAGGGACTGCAGCATGACCATCCCCCCTGGGGGGGTGATTTCTTGCTTTCTGTCTCTCTGTCTCCGTCTGTCTGTCTGGCAAGCGCACGCGCCCTATAGCAAAAAAAACAAACAAACAAACAAACAAAAAAAAAAAAAACAGTGTGCTGAGGTAGAGACTTCAGAATTTTCTTCTGAAAAGCCTTGAGGTTCCATCAAGATTCTAGCCTGCAACCCTTATTCAATCAAAGCAGCTCCACTTTTATCTACTGTCTGTATCAGGCTACTGCATGACATTGGGCCTAAAGAAAAGCTTCCAGGGCTAAAACAGTTTGAGAATCACTAATTCAGAGTTAAATTTCCATGTATTATTTCTGAATTTGACTTATTCACACTATGCCATCACCCATAGATATAGATAATACGGAGTTAACTTTAAGTTTACAGAGAGAGTATTTTCAAATTCCTTTACAGGATAAAACTTGTACTGCAAATTACTTGGATCAAAAACTGATTCATAAATGCTGACAGCAGTATAATTGTGACTAATAAATCCACAGTAATGAAGTATCTTGAAAGTTCCAGGTATTCTGAGAGGTTAGGCATTCAAGTGTAACACTCCTGGCTTTGGTCATTGTTTTTAAATACAATTTCATTGCACGGCATCTATAATGTCTGGCTGGCGAGTGCACACGCCCTGTAGCAAAAACCTCTCCAAAAATAAATAAATGAATAGAATAAAAAGCAAAGATAAAAATAACAAAGATGATACATGTTACCAAATTTGTGTATCCTATAATAACACACAAGTAGAATTACTATTAAGTAGCTTCTAGTGACGTAACAGGAAGATGAAAAATCTACAGAAATTTGCAATGTTTTCTTAAGAAGTGATCATTCCACAGTTCATCAGGAGGAAGCCAGTGGCTCACAGGGATTCACAATCACATGTCTTCAAGATCAGTGTGCTGCATAACGGCTATGTCGCTGGACTCCCGTGTAGTCGACCACGGTTCGCATCCCAGACCCGATGGCTTAGAACTCACACCGGGCACGTGTACGTCCATGCCCAAGATCCCGAGAGGAGAATGGAGGAGAAGGGACTGCAGCATGACCATCCCCCCTGGGGGGGTGATTTCTTGCTTTCTGTCTCTCTGTCTCCGTCTGTCTGTCTGGCAAGCGCACGCGCCCTATAGCAAAAAAAAAAAACAAACAAACAAACAAACAAAAAAAAAAACAGTGTGTCCCAGTAGAGACTTCAGAATTTTCTTCTGAAAAGCCTTGAGGTTCCATCAAGATTCTAGCCTGCAACCCTTATTCAATCAAAGCAGCTCCACTTTTATCTACTGTCTGTATCAGGCTACTGCATGACATTGGGCCTAAAGAAAAGCTTCCAGGGCTAAAACAGTTTGAGAATCACTAATTCAGAGTTAAATTTCCATGTATTATTTCTGAATTTGACTTATTCACACTATGCCATCACCCATAGATATAGATAATACGGAGTTAACTTTAAGTTTACAGAGAGAGTATTTTCAAATTCCTTTACAGGATAAAACTTGTACTGCAAATTACTTGGATCAAAAACTGATTCATAAATGCTGACAGCAGTATAATTGTGACTAATAAATCCACAGTAATGAAGTATCTTGAAAGTTCCAGGTATTCTGAGAGGTTAGGCATTCAAGTGTAACACTCCTGGCTTTGGTCATTGTTTTTAAATACAATTTCATTGCACGGCATCTATAAATGAGCATTCAGGAGTATAAAGTGATTCTATAGTAAAAATAAAATGCTATAGATAATAAGACATTGTGGGTAATGACACAGACTTTCAAGTCTTATTGTTTTTAAAAGGGGATCAATAATGGGTGGCATAATATATTAGAGCAATGAAAATTATTGAATGTTTTTCAGACTTACTTGGATAATCAGCCATAATATCAAACAAAGGGCAGGTTCTAATAGTAAAATTATCAAAGTACAGTAATAACAAAGGTGAACCTCGAGGGAGTTTTCCCCTGTATTTCCTGTAGTAGAACAGCCTAAATAAAAGTAACTTTAAGCAGAATATCAGTATTTCTGAGGTTTTCCCGAGGTATCATTTTTCACTTAAAATTTATTTCAGAGCAGACCTACATCTTTGCCACCTTCTGGGAGAAAGTTGATTCCGGCTCTGCTCCAATGACAACAATAAGCCAAGTTCTTATTCTCAGAATCACGAGTGCTCCTGAGATATTTTATAAAAATGACACCAACTTCATTTTTAGGATTTTGAGTCCATACTTTGTATCCAATGTATTTTCAAGTCCTAACATTTGTTGAAGGCAAAGATAAAGAATCACATTTATTGTGGCTAGCCAAAAACTGGGATAATGAGATCTATCTCAAGGCTTCCCCATGATGACAGGTTGCAGGTACTAGGGTTACATCTCTAGATGATAACCAATCCCAGGTGACATCAAAATGGGGTCTCCTGGACCATGCACCTCTTGTCTCCCATTGGGGACATCTTGTAATGGAGCAAAAGGTTTGGAGAATGGAGCAACCAGTTTCTTCTTTTTATAAATCAGCTTCAACGTCAATTCCTCTTAGAGGAGGCCCCAAATCTATAGTACATTAAGTCCCCCACACTACTTTTATCCATTTAATCCTGTTCTTCTCTTTTCTTTTTTTTTTTTTTTTTAGAGGTTTTTGCTATAGGGCGCGTGCGCTCGCCAGACAGACAGAGAGAGACAGAGAGACAGAAAGTGAGAAATCACCCCCCAGGGGGGATGGCCACACTGCAATCCCTTCTCTTTTGTTCTCCTCTCGGGATCTTGGGTACGCACGCACATGCGCCCAGCGTGAGTTTCAAGCCACCGGGTCTGGGACGCGAACCGCAGTCTACCACAAGGGAGTCCAGCGACACAGCCATTACGCTAACTGCTGGTCCCCAATCCTGTTCTTTTCTGTTACTGGTTGAATTGTGTCCCACAAAAAGGTAAAATCAAGACTTAATCCCAGGTTCTTTAAATGTAGAAAGACCTGACTTGGACAGAGGCTCTTTGTAGACATAATCAAGTTATGATGGGGTCATGTGAAGTTAGGGTGGACTCTAAATCCAGTATCACCGGTGGATTTGAATGCAGAGACAGACAGGAAGAACACCATGTGACGATGGGGACAGAGATTGCAGTTGTATTGCCACAAGCCAAGGAGCACCAACGATTACCACAGCAGCCCCCAGAACTGAGGTGACAGGCATGGAACCCATACTTTCTCTGAGCCTAAAAACTGGAGCCAACCGTATCAATACCTTGAGTTCAAACTTCTGCTTTTCTGACCTGTGAGAGGACAAATTTCTGTGGTTTTAAATCAATCCATTTTTGGTATTTTTGTTATGGCGGCCCTAGGAAATGCACGTGTTTTTTTTTTTTTCCTTTTTAGCACTCAGCTTTATTTTGGCTTTATTTGGTGGTTACTTGCTTTATGCTCCATCAGCCTATGAGTTGGAAAAGACCTGAATCCATCTTCTCTGTTGTTTACTCATTACACAGTGCCTACCATGGTTACTGAATGAATATTCATTCAGAGAATGAATGTGCTTACCAGGAAATACTTTACCTCTAGGACCAAATTCAAGCTCTCTAATAACTTCAGCTACAAGAGCTCCTTCTTTCAGTCCTCTATTGCATGTTTCCTTATTTTGTGCTACTTGTGTGAAACTCTCCAAAGTTTGTTGGAGTACAGGATCCTTTTCTGTGTGTCTGTATATCTTCATATATTTGAGGTGATACATTGCACATAATAGAGGCTAAATAAATCTTTATTAAATAAACAAATAACTAGATTTTCTAAGAGTTATAGCTGAAATGGTGATATTTAACATAGTTGATGACGAAATGATTAATACAATTAATTATGGACTCTTATGTCGAGGTGGTTGTGGTTGGTTGTGTTTATAAATACAAGCATGCATGGGTTTTATCAGTATACACAGTTTGTAACATGAGTCTATTTTGCTTCTCTAAGCATAGACCGTGGAAATCCTGAGAAACAAACTGCCACCCCTAGAGCTAGTGCCGAACACAGGCATTTTTAATCCTTGAAGTTTTTTCTGTAGCTAAGCAATGTTTTTTCAAATGCAATAACACTGATATGCAGACATATTTATTGTCCACTCACAAAACCATTCCTCAATATGATTACAATATGCCACTCTGAATGTCATTAAAAACCAAGGTCTCATTTTTCTAGGATGTGTTAGCTGAAGTTCTGCATGAAAGCAAGTAAAGGAAAATATGATTTCTCAAACCCCCTTTGGCCTTCTGATTCTGTACTATAACCTTGCCAGTTCACTTCCAGTCAAGTTATGATCCTTGCAAAATCACAGCATCTTTTGAGTAACTTGTTTCGTTCTTAACACATAGTCCCAGGAGTTTAATAAATTATTGCTGCAACTTGTTTAGTAGCAAAATAATGAGACCTCGGTGTATACTCATCCTATGCTTTGCTATTAGAGAAGAGATATTCAGTCTATTCTAAACAAGACTCAATTCAAGAGTAGAGAGCAGAAATTCAGATATTTGGTAACTATATGCACCTCATATATGTTCTAGAAAGGGCTATTATTTTAAAAGATAAATTGCACCTCATTGAGGAATTTCAAATATCATCTGACTATATTAATAATTGAAATGCTCCCAAGTTTACAAAAAGTTCTCAGTGAAATTGTGACCTTTTATAGCCAAAGAGTTATGAAGGAACAATTTAAAACCATCTCTTTTTTAATTTTCTCACGGGGTCAACAACAATGCTAGTGCATTAAACCTAATGAGTGGATTGCATTGCAACTTTTCTCACATTTCTTGCCTTTCATTTGTCATATTTCAAGCTTCACTGAAATGCCAGATTTTATGCTTTACCTCATTGTCCTCTGATTGCTTCTCTTGGTTCTTCCTTTTCATACTGAATCTTTGTTTTATTGGTGGAAAAATCCACATCTTTGTATTCTGGCTATTTTAATTTCATGTTATTTCACTTTCTTTATTTCAATTTGCTATAAAGTCATCCATTACCATTTTTAACTATTAGGTTATTGTTACTGTCATTTAGCTACATCATCAATTATTAACTGTTCCTCTCTTATCGGCCATTGGATTGTCTAAAAGGTGTTGCTCTTTTAAAGACTGGTTCAATGAAAAATTTTCTACATACAATTTTTTTCTGGCATTTCCTGGGGAAATATCCAGAAGTGTAATTACTCAGAAGGGCAATTTCTTGGTATAAAATCATAATAATAAAAAATAATTTTAAGTCATTAATATCTTGCCCCAATAAAACATAATGTATTTGTGTTTGGATTTTGAGACCATTTGACAGTTACAGCTTTACCTAACTTTTATAGATCCTATTTTTAACTAACTGAGTGACTGATTAAGTCACCTAATTTTACTGAGCCTTAAGTTCCTTTTTTCTAAGTTTTGTATTATTTATAATTAACACATAATAATTTTACATATCTCACGAGTTCAGTTTTAAAGTTTCTTTTTCTTAGACAAGACTGGATGGTGTGTTCCAGCTCCTCAGACTTAGACACTAACCACCATTCTAGAAAAAAAGTTCAGCGAAGCCTATTATTATTACATCTAGAAGGTCAATCTCCCTTAAAGTGTCCTCATGCATACAGTGGTCAGAGACCAGCTTTGGTGGGTAATTTGACTAATTGGCAGGAAAAGTACAGCACATGCTGGAAATACATTAAAATACCAGGGTCATCTGGTGCTAGATAAAAATATTAATGAGGAAAAAAGTTTAATGAAAGAGCATATTAAAGCACCCAATTACCTGGTGTCTGCTTAAATAAGGAATCAGTCAGATAGATCAGTTAACAGTCAAGATTTTTAAGAGTTGATGGTTTGGGGAAGGCTACCCTACTGGACTTCTTAAAGGTTAGAAGCAAATAAACTCAACCCAGAGTCCTTCAGTAGGATGCAGCCAAGATCCATATCTTGGGGGCTGGCAGATAGCAGGGTGGTTAAAGGCACTGGATTCGCATATGGCTGACCACAGTTCAAGTCCCAGACCAGATAATTTGCTTTCTTACTTTCCCTTTCTCTTTCTCTCTCTCTCCCCCTCTCTCTCTAGTCAAATTAAAAATAATAATAATAAAAAATGTAATTAAATAAATAAATAATTTTTAAGTATATTTTAAAAATCAATATTTTGGATCCAAAAGTAAAACCATAACTCACAGGAATAATATCCAAAGAAAAGGAAATTAGCATGTTGTAGAGATATCTGTACTCTTATGTTTATTGCAGCACTATTCACAATAGCCAAAATATGGACTCAACCTAAGTATCCATCAAAATATGAATAAAGAAACATGGTGCATATTTAACATGATGAAATATTATTCAGCCATGAAAAAGATTAAATCTTGGGACCAGCAGTTGGCATAATGGCTATGTTGCTGGACTCCCACATAGTCAACCACAGTTCAAGTCCTGGACCCAGTAGTTTAAATGTACCAGGTGCATGTGTGTGCATGCCCAAGATACCAAGAGGAGAATGGAGGAGAAGGGATTGTGACATGGCCATCCCCCGGTGGGGGGGGGGGGTGATTTCTCGCTTTCTGTCTCTCTGTCTTTTGGGTGAATGCATGCATCCTATGGCAAAAACCACTCAAA
Source organism: Tupaia belangeri chinensis (assembly GCF_000334495.1). Lineage (NCBI taxonomy): Eukaryota > Metazoa > Chordata > Mammalia > Scandentia > Tupaiidae > Tupaia > Tupaia belangeri. The sequence goes on along the minus strand of NW_006159555.1, from coordinate 4,812,052 downwards.
AATTTTTTTTAAAGATTAAATCTTGTTATTTGAGACAACATAGATGAGCCTAGAGAAAATTATACTTAGTGAAATAAGCCAAGCACTAAAAGACAAATACTGCATGTTTTCACTTCTTTGGGAAGCTAAAAGATTTGATTGCATGGGAGTCAACAATGGAACAGGGGACACCAAGAGCTGAAGTGGAATGGGGGACACCAGAAGCTGAGGGAGGATGAGAAGAATTTGTTTAACAGATGTACAATTGCAGTTAGATAAAGAAATAGAGGGGCCAGCCCTCAGACCTACTGGTCAAGAACTCACAGAGGAAGCTGGTTGGCACATGGCTGACCAGGGCTGGAGTCCTAGCCCTGGAGGCTAGGAAAACACACAGATATTAGGTACTCCTACATATGCCCTACATATGACAGGATGGAGAACTGGAAGAAAAGCAGTTGTAATATGACCAAGCCCTATCAAGAGATATCTCTCTCTTTCTCTCTCTCTCTCTCTCTTACATATACATATACATTCTCTAGAATTTAAAAAAAATTTTAATAAAGGAATGCATTATATCATACTAAAGCACAACAAAATAACTACAGTCAATAGCCATATAATGTATATTTCAAAAGAACTAGAAGAAAGGACTCTGAATTTTTAAAAATGTATTTATTTACATGCATTCACTGTATATCATTACAGTATACAAACTGAGATTTTTCATCCAGAATAAACTGTACATTGTCTCAATCAAGGATATTACCATGCATGTTATCATCAACAAATAATTTTCCATTTCTTATTTTTTATATATTTTCCTTCTTTTATTTCTCCCTTGATTTCCTATCTCTCACCCTCTGCCATTTCCCACCCTCCTCTCACACTCTCGCTAGTATCTAAACTTGCATTCCATGCCCTTTTTTTTCACATTTTATTGATTCCCTAAAGATCTTAATTAATCTAAATACTTTCAATACCAAGTGTAGCTGATGTCTAAATATCCTTGAACACATGTCTGACTTTAGGCATAAACCTCAGTGAGTACATTCTATAAAGTAGTGCCTAGCTGGGACTATATAGCTTACTTCAGTCATTAAATAAGTATTTTTAATGCATTTTTTAATTTCAATAAAAATAGCTTTAGTTTTTAATAGATCAAAATCAAAAAATGTTAAGAGAAATTTGCTTAAGACTTAAGCCAGGAAAAAGGTTAGGATTCAGTTAAAACAGTAGGTAGATGAACCTATCAACAGTTTAAGAGAAGACAAAAATCCTTAAATCTGGACAACAAAGCATAGAAGAAAATCAGTAATGTTTTAGTCAAAAGTCATAAAATTCTATTTCACCAGTTCAGTCTCACGTAATTAATCTCTCTTCTATTGAATTTACAATGTTACTGTGGTCTGATCTTTCTTTTTAAGTTCTAGAAATTAACATTCAAAGTTATTATTGATCTTTCCGGATTTATCCCTACCATTAAGTTGATCATTTGCTTGGTTGCTTTTTGTATTCTTATTTCTGTGTGTCTGACTTTAGTTTATTAATAGCACTCCCTTCAACACTTCTTGGAGAGCTCGTCTGGCATTGGTAAATTCTTTCAGGTTTTATTTATCTGAGAATGTTTTTGTCTTTTCTTCCCACATGAAGTATAATCTTGCCAGGTTTAGTATTCTTGGCTGAAATTGTTTTTCACTTAACACTTTGAATATATTTTCCCATTCTTTCCTTGTTTGCATTGTTTCCAATGAGTGGTCCAATGTTAGCCTGATAGGATATCCTTTGAAAGTAACTTGACATTTCTCTCTTGCCAATTTTAGTATCTTGTCTCTATCTGTGGTTTTGGTCAATCTGTCTATGATGTGTCTTGGAGAAGGTCTTCTTGGGTTGATTCTATGTGGGATCTTTTTCATTTCTTGGGTTTGAATATTTGAATGCTTCTCTAGGTTTGGAAAGTTTTCTTCCAGTATTTCATGGAATAGATGATCAATGACCTTATTATTTTCTTCACCTCCTGAGATATGATTATCCAGATGTTTGGGTATTTAATGATATCTAATATTTCTTATATGTTTTTCTCATTTTGGGGGGTTATTTTCTCAGTCTTTATGGTGAATTTTTCTAGGTCAGAAGTTCTATCTTCTACATCCAAGATTCAATATTCCGTTTGATCTAATCTGCTTTTAATACTTTCAGAGGAGGTTTTGATTTCCTGTATTACAGCCTCATCTCTAACAATTATGTTTGATTCTCTTTTATGATATAGATTCCTCTTTCAAATTATGAGAGAACTTCCTCACCTACTGGAACTCATTGACTCTCTTTTCCTACATCTTCTAGAGTTCATTGTCTCTCTTCTCTTGCATCTCTGTTACCTTTGTCACTATGAATATTCTAAATTCTTTATCTGACATTTCCAGGAGTTCCCTTGTATTGTGCATGGAGGGTGAGGAGTTATTCTTTCCCCTTGGAAGAGAGATATTTCTTATGCTTCTGTGGTGGTTCTGGTCCCATATTTCTTATGCCTCTGTGGTGGTTCTGGTCATCTGATGGATTATACATTTTTCCTAATTTTTGAAGTTAAATCTGAGAGTTCAGAGGCTTACAGGAAGAGGTGATCTGCAATCTCTAAGCAGTGCCATTTTTCTCCCTTTGTGCAGCAAATCCACAAAATATGAGGATTCCTCTGACTCTAAAAGTATTCAGATATTTGGCTAGGATGCACCTAGATCTTTCTAGAAACTCAGGTGTGGAGGTTGAAAAGAAAGTGAGAAAGGTAAAAGAAAAAGAAAATAAAGAAAAAATTTAAAAAGAGACCAAAAAAAATTTTTTTTAAAAAGAAAAAAGAAAAGAAAAAAATGTTTAAAGCAATAAAAGAGGGGGTGGTGTGCAGCTCAGAACTCAAATGTTTATGGCTAGTGATTAGCTTGTTTTATGTGGGAGGAAGTAAAAGTAAGAATTAGCAAAATAACAGAGTGTTAGAGAGCTAAGAAATTTAAAAATTAAAAAAGAGAGAGAGAGAGAGAGACAGAGAGAATAAAGAGGGTGTTGTACCTGGCTAGATTTAGGGGCCAGGGGGGTTAAGTCTGGATAGAAAACCTTCAGTTGTCCTAGTCCCTGAAAGTGACCACTCAGAACTGAAATGTATATGGCTGGTGATTGGCTTATTATGGAAGGACCTTGGGGGCAGGAGGGTGAAATCTGGGCAGAAAATCTTCAGTCGTCCCAGTCCCTGAGAGGGGCCATTCAAAACTTAGCTGTATATAGCTGGTGAATGCTTCGTCCTGGCTAAATCTGGGGGACAGGAAGGTGAAGTTTGGGCAGAAAACCTTCAGTTGTCCTAGTCTCTCAGGACTTTGACTGTTCATGACACAACTAATGATAAATGCTTGAGGTGATGAATACGTTTATTGATTTGAAATTTACACATTGTATGCATGTATCAAAAAATCACTCTAGGAAAAAAAAAATCACTCTAGGGACCAGCGGGTGGCGTGGTGGTTAAAGCGCTGGACACTCCCTCATGGCCAACCACAGTTCAATTCCTGGACCTGGTGGCTTGCTTTCTCACTTCCCCTCTCTCTCTCTCTCTCTCTCTCTCTCTCTGTCTCTCTCTGGTCAAATTAAAATAAATGGATGAATAAATAAAAATTAAATAAATAATTATTTTTTAAAAATCACTCTATATTCTATTAATATGTACAATTAGTATATATCAACTAAAAGTTATTTATAATTTTTTATTCTTTTTTTTTTGAGAGTTTTTTGCTATAGGGCGTGTGTGCTCACCAGACAGACAGAAAGAGACAGAGAGACAGAAAGTGAGAAATCACCCCCCAGGGGGGATGGCCACGCCTCAATCCCTTCTCCTCCATTCTCCTCTAGGGATCTTGGGCACGCATGCACTCGCGCCCAGTGTGAGTTTTAAGCCACCGGGTCCAGGATGTGAACCGCAGTCGACTACGTGAGAGTCCATCAACATAGCCATTGCGCTAACTGCTGGTCCCCAAAGTTACTTATAATTTTAAAAACAGGAAAAAAGAATAAATGTGAGGGATTGGTGAAAGTTAATATTTTATAGGTCTGAGGAAAATTAATATTCAAGAAGCTTTACAGAAGACTAATATTTAAACCATATTTAAAGACATCATACTTGTAAGGCAAAACATGTTGGTCTTATCTGTCTCCCTTCCTTTTTTTTTTTTTTTTTTTTGGTTCTTAGGGTTCTTCAGGTTCAATGTTAGTCTCAAAATATGGAGTATCTAAAACACTACAATAGTTGAAAATACTCAAATTCAAATGCATATACTGGCAGTAATGTGCATCATGAAATATAAAAACAAGAATCCCTTCCCTCCCTCAGGCAAGCTTTTGTAAAGATCTTATTATAGGACATGGAATGTAATAGTAATGAGGATGGATAGAATTTTTTAGAGGTTGGGGAAGATAATACGTAGTATCATTTGGAAAATTTTTGCGTATATTATTTTTGTTCAGGCTTAAGGTAAAATATAGCTTGTTCTTTCACCATCAACAGGCACCATAAAAATCAATAAAACTTCCACCAAAGACTCTACAAGGTAAACAGATCTCTGCCATCTCTAGCATATCCAAGGATTCTAAACTCTTGGCATTTACTACATATAATTTCTCACTATACTTTATACTAGTATTTTATCATATACAATATTATACTCAGTGTTTTAAGTGTGGATAATTCATTTTTCACAAATTCTGTAAAATTTCTGAGTTGAGGTTTGGAATTTTGTTTTTTACATGGCTTAGTCATATTTTAGAGATTCAGATTCCCTGATCTCTTTAATATATCTTGTTCTTTTGTATCTTATGGAATCTTTTTCCATCAAAGATAGTATGCAGTAGAGCAGAAGAAAGCTTGACTTTGACATACCTGGAAGGTAGAATGGCCACAGTAGTATGTGGGGACCTCATAAGGGACAATCAGTATGCACCTAATTCTTGAAAGTGCTGATGATATATATAATAATAGGAAATCAAGTGGCCTCCATTACCATATATTCTTTGAAATGACAAATTAGGGACAGGACACATTATGCAAATCCCTTCATAGATGCTGAAATAAACTTGTGTCTCTAAAGTGTTCTTATTTCTCACTACCTTTGGAAAAAAATGAGGCTCCTTAAAAGATTAACAGAGACTACAGTATACATTTTTGTAGCAGAGATAAAGCTAGGTATTCACCACACCATTTCCTCTCCTTCTTAGATACTCAGGATGATCTCACTTCCTTACTTTCTTTTATTTAATTGAGGCCCAGTGACTACTTCTAAATAAGCAATGGGAACAGAAATCATGCACAACACTTGTAAGCCTAGTCTTTAAAAAATTCCTCAAGCGTGATAGTCTTTCTTCCTCTCCATGGGTGACTTAGAGGCCATGTGGTAAGGATGATGTGGTGTCATCATCTTTGAAATAACTCGGACTTCTAATTCACTGTTTTGAGATCAGTTCACCACAAAAATAGCCTGACCCAGAAAAGCCTGCACTGAACCCTGTGAGCAAGAAATAAAGTGCTATGATATGTATTGAGCCATTAAGTGTGAGTGCTATGTTATTAATTATGCTGACTAGTACAACTTTTTTTATTTCTTTATGCCATGTGAAAAAGAAAAGCACTTAATACATGCCTGTTAACCTGATTACATTTTTCATTTTCTAACAGTTGCAAATTCTACTTTATCTAAATTGAAGGAGTTACTAAGGACTAAAATAGTACTACCCAAACCAGCCAGGTATCAAAATCACCCAATATTTGGCCAGTTGGCAGTGGTAATGCAGTGCTTCATGGGCTGGAACATGAGGAGGTCTCAAGTTCACGGCCTGAGGTCTCCCTAAATACACCATGTGTGTGTGCATGCCATTGATCCTTATTAGCTGAGGCTGGGGGCGATTGTGGTATGAGGACACTGTTGAAAGTGACTCTCTATTTCTGTCTCTCATAGAAGAAATAAATAAACCAAAAAAAATCACTCAAAACCTCTTTAAATACAGCTTTAGAGGTGACACACACCCACATACACACATATATATTCGTGTATATATACACATACATACACACACACACACACACACTCACGTGTGTATATATATATATATATATATATATTCATTTGGTTTTTAGATAAAACTCATGAATCTACTTTTTATAAGGCTTCCTCAGTGATTCTGTGGGACAGGAGCAAAGTTTGAGAATGACCAGGTTAAGGCTTTAACAAAAGAAAAATAAAGACTTTCCCTTTAAGCATCAAAGACAATGCCTTGAACATAGAATTCATTCAATAAAAGCTTGTAGAACATTCAACCTGTTAATAGGTAAAGGAACAAGCCTTAGGGAAAATAATGAGGATAGTTTTTCATTGTTTTTAGAACATTTATTCTTCCTCCTTTATTTCTTTTGGTGGCCAGGTCTGTGTTTCCTTCCTCCTATCAAAATGTATTCTTGGGGGCAAGGGTATCTCTTTCCTAGACTATATAGTAAAAAATAAAATTAGTTTTTCTCAAACTACCTATTACAAAAGACCAATTGAAGGCCAGTTCTTCTATAAAATGCAATAAAAATTATTTGCTAGTAAATTAAATTTCAAAATAAAATGCAAACAAAGCACAAGTCCCCATTTTTGTATGACAGATTCAAGAGCTTTAAAATTACATTTCAGTAAATAAAGCAAACATAACAAAGGAAAAAATAAGCATCCTTGATTTAGTCTGAAGACCACATATATTGGGTCATTGGGAAAGCCGTGGTGCATTTTTGCAGAGAAAAACATACGAAAATACATCATGACTTTCCTGATGACCTAATACTTTGCATGAATTATTAAGAAGTGAAATCTTCCAACTGTGAACATTTTCATTGACAAAATATGTA
>NW_006159555.1:4796105-4805153 GCF_000334495.1 Tupaia belangeri chinensis | reverse complement strand
ATCAGCTAGAAAATGATTAAGTGCATTTTGAAACAGGAACCTCCCAGGCCTCTCAGAAGTCAGCATGTACATGTCCAGGCCTGTGTTCAGGACTAAAGGATTATCCAGGGCATGGATGACCTGCATACATTCTCAAAGAAAAAAGCAGCAGCAGAAGTGTGGCACAATTTTCACACCTGTGTCGCAGTAAACTCCCAAGCCCATTTGAAGCAATGTGATCTTCACATTGCTTTCATAGGACTGGCTGTGATAATAAGATCCTGCTGTCAAAATTCTACTAGAATTTGAACGTACCACACTTATAAAAAGGTAGACATTTTTTAATGTAAAATTAAGCCAAGTTAAGCCATTCTGTTCAGTAGCTGATATATTTGCTATTGTATGAGGAGAAAGACAAAAGAAAACTGAGCTGGATATTGCCAGTAAGAAATAAAATAAAAACAAGACTCTTTTTTTTTTTTAACTTTTTTCTTTTAGAAGTTTTTGCCTTAAGGGTGTGTGCACTCACCCAAGAGAGAGAGATTCAGAGACAGAGACAATGAGAAGGTAAGTGAGAAATCTTTCCCCAGGAAGATGGTCACACTGCAATCCTTTCTTCTCCATTCTCCTCCCAGGATCTCAGGCATGCATGTATACATGCACACATGCCCAGTCTGAGTTTCTAGCCACCAGGTCCAGAACTAGAACCATAGTTGGCCATATGGGAGTCAGCAACAGAACTGCTACAGCAAATGGGTTAGTCATTGGTACCAGTTGAAAGCTTCTTAATAAAGACAGTAAGATATCTTGGGAACCAGCAGTTAGCATAATGGCTATGTCTCTGGACTCCCATGTAGTCGACCGCGGTTTGCGTCCCAGACCCGGTGGCTTAAAACTCACACCGGGCACGTGTGCGTGCGTGCCCAGAATCCCAGGAGGAGAATAGAGGAGAAGGGATTGCGGCGTGACCATCCCCCCCGGGGGGTGATTTCTCGCTTTCTGTCTCTATGTCTCTCTCTGTCTGTCTGGCGAGCGCACGTGCCCTATAGCGAAAACCTCTCAAAAAAAAAAAAAAATAAAAAAGACAGTAAGCTATCTTTAAAGTATTAGACTGTATGGAAGTAATATTTGTAACTTTAATAAGAATTTATGTGATGAGAAAAGTCATGGACTTTGATCTATTGTTTATTGGCACAGTTGTAGAATTATATTCTCAGTATCCCATTGTGGAGACCATTGCTTGAAGTATACTGGTGAGAGGGCTAGAAAAAGTACACATCAGTATTTTGTTCATATAATTGTGGAATAAGTAAGATTTGTATATTCCTCCTGCTGCCTTCCCTTTTAGTGCCCCTACAGAATTTAGTAATCTCCTCATTTTACCCTCCACTTCAAGTCCTCCACCTGTTCCTATACTCTCTAGGGCAATGTTCTTTGACCTCCCCAGCACCATGGACCAGCCTCATGGAAGACAATTCCACCATGGATAGAAGTTTGAGGGGTTTGTCCTGGGATGACCCCATTTCTACCACTACTACATAGCAATTTACAATAAAGCAATTACATAATAGGGCTGATACTACCATGAGAATTCAATACTGCTGCTGATCAGACATGAGGCAGAGCCTAGGCAGCAATGCCAGCAATGGGAACCTGCTGTAAACATAGATGAAGCCTTCCTCGCTTGCCTGCTGCCCTGTCGTGCATAGGAGGAGAGGGGGCCAACCTGGCACTAGTCCCCAGTTAAGGGCTTGGGACCCCTGCTCTAGAGTTTCCTTCCATTCCTCACACCTTCCTTCCTTACAATTTTATTAGCTATTCCTATCCCAGTGATTTGGTTTTAGCTTGTAAAATTGTCTTTGCCATTATAATCAAATTGGAGAGAGCCTCTGCTTCATGGTTGAGTACTATGACCTGGACAGTCTTGAGAGTCTTTGTAGAGGTCTGTTAGGAGAGTAAGAAAGAACAATGGAGGTAATTATTCTGTTGATTTCAGCTATAAATCCTATTTTTCCTGGGTTGTCTGAACGATGAGTATTCTGTGAAAATGCTGCTCTCTAGTGAAATAGAACTGCAAGTAATGCACAGCAATTTCTTATAATCCCATTGACATACCCACAAAGGTTCAATTCTAACAAAGCAGAGGTAATAGGGTTATTGAATCACAATGAACATATTGGGAAGAGGCAGGAAATTTCAAGTAGGAGGGTATTGTAGTGGGAGTAAATGTGCTATGTTTAAGAGTGGGTAAGATAAATATCACTAATCCATCAATTGGCAATTACTAAGACCTTACTACACACTCAGGAATGAACTGGGAAGACAGAGGAAATATAAAACATGGCCACCAAATCCAAGGATTTGTTTCTGATTTGGTTCAGGCAAAAAGATGAGAAAAGAAAGTACATGTTCGAAAACTAGAAATGTGGTATAATTTTAAGCAAGTACAGTAGTCGCCAGCCATCTTGAACACACGGAGTGTACCTAGTTCAAACTGGGATTGGTATAAGTAAACCAGATTCTTTTTTATTTGCCAAACAATGTGCATGCTTACCAGAGAGAGACAGACAGGGATTGAGAGGAAGAAAGCACCCTCCAACAGGTTATGGTCACCCTGTACTCCCTTCTCCTCCATTTCTCCATCCCATCGGGACTTTGGGCAAGCACACATGTGTATGTGGCATGCTTTTCAAGCCACTATGTCTGGAGCTCAGACCTCATGGCTGGTCATGTGGGATTTAGTTTCCTTAATCACTACCCTATGGGTCTGGCCATAAACAAGATTTTTAAAACTGGGGTAGGAGGGAAGAAAAGGAAATGTCTGATTAATAATTTAAAATTGACTACATGTAAAAATAATAATAATATTTTGGATATACTGAATTGGAGTAAATAATGTTATCAAGATTTACTTAGTGCTCAACTGCTGTGGTGCAGCAGTAATGCAAGTGCCCTGCAAGACTGGAAACCATATGATGAGTCACTGGTTGGGAACTCTAGATTGACCTGCAAACACATCAAATATGTGCAGAGGTCCGAGGATCCTTAGGGAAGGCTAGGAAAAGGGATCATGGTGTGACAAGACTCTGTTGAAGGTGCTTCTGTCTTGCACACACATATGCACATACTATCACAAAAAATTCATTTTGCTTATTTTTAGAAAATGTAAAATTACATATACAGTTTGTATTTTGTTTCTATTGGATAATATGACCTGAAAAGCTGTATTAAAAAAAAAAAGGGAAGGGGAGCTTAGTAGAGAATGGAGTAATCTGGGTCTCCTGGAAGAAATGGACCTTGAACGAGTCTTGCTAAGTTGGAAAGAGAATAAAGAAAGTCAAATATGGGCAATGGATTGATGAAATAAAGGTCAGAGGAGAAAGTAAGAAAGGGAACACATGGAGAAGATGCAGTTTGAGGTGATAACAAAGAACAACACTGCATGATGAGAATGGTGAAGGAAGGAGGAACCTTTATTGCAGGAGAAGTTCTGAAGTTCCTCAGTAGCCAGAAAGGCAGTCCTTGAAAAGGTTTGATTGGGACCACCAGATGGCATAATGGTTCTGTTGCTAGACTCCCACATAGTTGACCACAGTTGAAGTCCTAGACCTGGAGTCTTAAAATTCATGCCAGGCATGTCTAAAATCCTGAGAGGAAAATGAAGGAGAAGGAATTATAGCATGGCCATCCCCACTGGGGGGTAATTCCTCACTTTCTGTCTCTCTGTCTCTCCCTCTCTCTCTGGTGAGTGCACACACCCTATAACAAAAACCTCTCAAGAAAGAGTTGATTAAAAGAGATTTTGGAGGAAAAACAAAGTTTAATAAAAGAAAAGTCTAAAAATGAGATATTTAAATCCCTCATCATGTTAGAAGATTCTTACATGATCACTAAATTCTGACTAAAAAATATGAGAACTACATAGCTTAGTCACTCAATTCAACAATTAAAAAAATATTATGGTATCACATATATCCAATTAACTTTGGCCTTTAGTCAAAGTTTGTGGGGTTTTTATTTGTTTATTGTTATCATTTTCTTTTTTAAATTTTGTCAGAGGACACATGCAGGCGAAGGAGAAAGAAAAAGACAGAAAATGAGAAAGCTCTCCCTATGTGTCATGGTCATTCTGCAATCCCTCCTGTTTCATTTCTCCCTCTTTAGAGGACTTTGAGCATACATGCACACATACCAAGAGTTCCAGGACACAAACCATGTAGTCAACCATGTGTGATCTAGGTGCCTTACGCACCAGGCCAAGGACTGGGCCCTACTTGTCATTTTCAAATGGTATTTCCCAGAGATTCTGTGATTTCTAATAGGGAAGGACATAAGAGAATGAAAAACAGGAGAGGTGGAAAGCTTTCAGGATACTATCTGAAGTACATCTGTAAAGAAGATGTCTTTTCTAAAAAAGTCCTCTGAAATGCTGAAGAGCTCATTGATAAACAGAAATTTCATTTCAATCATAACATTTGTCAGTTTGTCTTCCTCTCTCACCCTTTATATTGGCCAGAATGTGATTGCCACAAATATCTAGGTGAGAAGGATTATGGAATGTGGTCATAAAATAAATGATTATTTCTAAACTTGTCTTTGTCACATTGTAATGCTTCACAGAGCACCTTTCCCTCAGCTACGATTCATTTTAATTGATCCCATCAGCACAATATGTGTATCCTGAGTGACTTTATAATACCCTCTATTTCAAGAGAAGCCAATCAAGTTATGGGTTTGTTAGTAATAAAAATTACCAAGGAGCATTTGTTGATAAGAGCAATGCAAATTCTAACGAGAAGTAATAAGAGAAATAATAAGCATCCTTCTCACTTCTTGGAAGTGAACAATTCCAAAATCCCTGAAGCAGCACTTAACCTATTGTATTAAACAGTAATGGACAAATATTAGAAATGTTGAAGTCAGCTTTTAGAATATGTTGGCATCGAAATGTCTTTTAAAAGTTAAGTTCTCCAAAGTATTCTTTGTCAAGTTTCATTCTATAACACACTTTTTCTACTAGGACAGACCCTTAAACCCCAGAAGAATAATTTTGCTTTTGTGTTAATGATTTGTTTACTGGTGCATTCCTGAGTGTGAGCTAGCAGGAAAAAAAAAAAGGAAGTGTCATAGTCTTTTATGTCTCATGATTTTTCTAGTATGTCACTTTTGGTAGCGTTTACCATTGCCAAAACTGTTTGCTGAGCCTAGTAAATTAGCATTCAGCAAGTTGTTATGAAGACTTCAACGCTAACTGGAGCACAGGCCTCACACATTTTTCCTTCACCCCAGCCTCCTCCAGAGGGTACAGTTAAACCTTTGTGACACATAATACTGCAAGGAAAGTGATAGAACAATAGACCTAATTACACAGGCAGATCTTCTTTTTGCTCTCTAAAGAAGAATTCATTACATTGAAAGGTGCATCCTTTTGGGAGAGTGAAAAAATGGTGACAGAATGAGAAGATCCTGAGAGAGCTTAATTTTAGGAGGCCATTTTAGGATTAAAAAGAGACTGCATGAAGGACCAGCAGTTAGCGTAATGGCTATGTCACTGAACTCCCATGTAGTTAACTGCGGTTCGAGTCCCAGACCTGGTAGCTTAAACTCACACCGGGCACGTGTGCGTGCGTGCCCAAGATCCCAAGAGGAGAATAGAGGAGAAGGGATTGCGGGGGATGATTTCTCACTTTCTATCTCTGTGTCTCTGTCTTTCTGGTGAGCGCACATGCCCTATAACAAAAACATCTCAAAAAAATAAATCTAAAAAGCAAACAAAAAAAGAGACTGCATGAGTGATTTTCTTGAGGTGACTTTGGGGGTCTCTTTTGAGGAGGAAGTACATGCTGAATGAAAGATAATTTCCATTACAGAGTCTGGCACTAAGAAGTCTTGAAGAAGGAGAAGGAGTTAAGTGGTATCAAATATGCAGTACCAGCCTTCTTCTTGCCTATGCTTGGAACAGATATCATTAATCAATCATATTGTCATCACAACCCTTCTCAATAAAGGGATCCAGAAACCATAACCAATGAATGAGCATTGTACCTGAGGTACATTTTACTTGTCCTACCTGCCTTTATGCTTAAAAGGAACCACCCATGGGACCAGCAGTTAGCGTAATGGCTATGTCGCTCGACTCCCATGTAGTCAACCACGGTTCGAGTCTTGGACCCGGTGGCTTAAACTCACGCCGGGCGCATGTGCATGCGTGCCCAAGATCCCGAGAGGAGAATTAAGGAGAAGGGATTGTTGCATGGCCATCCCCCCCTGGGGGGGGGTGATATCTCACTTTCTGTCTTCTGTCTCTCTCTGTCTTTCTGGCAAGCAAAAACCTCTCCAAAAAAAAAAAGGAACCACCCATTTTCCTTCATAGCTTGACTTATTCAGTGTTACTTAGAGGGAGAAAAGAGGCAAAAATCAGAGGAAAGTGAAGATGATCAAGTTGATACATGAATACCAAGGTCATAATTATAAAAAAGAGTTGTCAATCAATCCCTGAGTCCCTACACACATACATTGTGCTAGAAATATAAATCATGTCATTTCTAATTCTCAGGACAACTCTTTACAGTGGACATTATAATCATTTCCACATAACCTCCTTTTTTTTTCTTTTTTTTTGGGGGGGGGATGATAAGACAGGGACTCAGAGCTAAATGATTTTCCCAAACCAGAAAACCAGAAAAGTCAAAAATAGCAGAGTTGAGACTCAGCCTCATGCACCATGTGGGAGGTCCAAGTTTGATCCTAGTTTAATCTAAAAGCTGGGCCTGAAATTTCAGTGACTTAGAAAGACTAAGACAGGAAGTTTACAAGGTCAAGGTTGCCTAAGCAACACAGCGAGGCAAGACCCCATCTGGAAGACCTTGTCTTTAAAAAATAAATAAAAATTTGGGCCAGCCATATTGTGCAGTAAACACTGTGTGTTGTGAGCCAGATCCCACACAGCCACCTGTGTCTTGAAAAACATGCCAGGTACATGTGTGTGGATACCCAAATCCTGACAGAAGGACAAATGGGAAAAAAAAGGATTGCAGCATGACCACACCCCTTAAGAGAGTGCTTGCGCGCTCTCTCTCTCTCTCTCTCTTTCTCTCTCTTGAAAGTACCAATGACCTCAGGGAAATAAGTAATTTTTTAAAAGAATAATTTTATTTATTATTTTTTCACTTGCTATGGGACATATTTATTCATTAGAAAGAAACAGAGAGAGGGAAAGTGGGAAAGCAAGCCACAAGGTCTGGGACTTGAACCACAGTTGGCCATATGGGAATCCAATGCCTTAACTGCCACACCATCTGCTGGCCTCAATATTTTAAAACTAAAATGAAAAAAGAAGTAGCAGGCCTGAGATGACAGTGGTGGTCTTCCAAATCCCAAATGCATTCTTCTAAGCCACTTCCTGAAGTGGGGGATAATTTTTAAAGGTATAGATTTATTTCACATTTATCTTATATTTATGGGACATGATAGTGGTTTTCTATTTGAAGAAGTGATATAAAATCTTCCTTTAAAGAAATAATAGGGGCCAGCAGGTAACATGGTGGTTAAGGTGCTCCCTTGTGGCCAACTGAGGTTTGAGTCCCAGACCCAGTGTCTTGAAACTCATGCCAGGTGTGTATGCATGCATGCATGCCCAAAATCCCTAGAGGAGAATGGAGAAGCAGGATTTGCACCAGGGCCATCCCCCCTGGGAAGTGATTTCTTGCTTTCAGTCTGTCTCTCTCTCTGGCAAGTGCACATGCCCTATAACAAAAATCTCTTTAAAAAAAAAAGTTCAAAAACTAAGATTGATCTAAAGAAAAAAGTTAAATAGTTTAGATATTTACAAGGATATGGGAAATGACATTGTGTTAAACATCCATTTACTAGTAAGTCAAAAGGAAATCATTTAAAATAAGTGGCATTTGTTGGTCACTCCTTAAAGCTCATGCAAAACTAATACCCAAACTTATACATACAAGGAGGATAAATAGCTTACTCAGCCAGTGGATTTCCCATTCTTCGCTCTTGGGAAACTTCCTCTGAGTTAATCACGCACTCCCAGGCCTCATAAGTGTTCTATTCTCGGTATACTGAAATTACAGTTGGGAAATTAAGAGCTATCTGTCCTGCATTTCATTCCCTTGAGGTCAGGATCTGTGCTTTTAATAGTAATGATTAGCAAAAATACACAATTAAGCCATGCAAATGAACTAAAAGAAATGAACTAAAAGAAAACTAAAGGAGAAATCCAGGAGCTAGTTTCTTTTCTTAGATATTTTGTAGAAATAGTACTCAAAGGACTAACTTCAAAAGATGGAATATTGGCTCAGCATCTGTGGAAGAGCTGGTAGTAGGCAGGATTGAGGACCTGGAGGCCACATGCCAACCCAGGTTGGACTCTTCAGTCTGGTAGGCCTGAAAGCATACCAGCACATGCCCAGGATCTTGGTTGATTGGAAGAAGATCACAGCATAACTAAGCCCATAGATGGTGCATCTCTCTCTCTCTCTCTTTCTCTCTCTTTCTCTCTCTCTCTTTCTCCACACACAAATTTAAGATGGAAATCTTTTCTTAAAAATAAATTTTACTGGGGACCAGCATTTGGCACAATGGTTACATCACTGGACCCTTCCACATGACCCAGTTCAAGTCCCAGACCTAGTAGCTTGAAACTCATGCCACGCATGTGTGCAAGCATGCCTAAAATCCCAGGAAGAGAGTGTAGAATTGTGGTGTGGCCATCCCCCCTGGGGAGTGATTTCTTGCTTTCTGTCTCTGTGTCTCTCAAGCAAGTGCCCTATAGCACAAATCTCTCTAAAATTTTTTTAAATAAATGTTATTGTGTATATTTAAGATACACAACATGACATTATGGAATACATATAAATAGTAAAAGGGTTAGTATAGAAAAGCAAAAATATCTACATTGTCTCATGGAGACATGAGACATGTTTTGTTTGCTGTGATGGAATTCTTAAAATGGTAGGAAGAAAGAACATTTGAGGACAAATGAAGTTTCTGTAGAACTCCTGAAATGACATGATATATGAGTCCTCTTTCCTCCTAAAGAATAGTTTATTCCAC
>NW_006159555.1:4794374-4796092 GCF_000334495.1 Tupaia belangeri chinensis | reverse complement strand
CTGATGGACACAATATAAATTTTCAGTGTGGCTTCTAATTTTTTTACTCGTTTTTGTTTTATTTTTAGAGGAAATTCTACAAACATCAAGTTATCCCAGCCTATATCACTGCTAATATCATCACAAATGTCACTTATATGATTCCTGACTTCTAATACGCAGTTTCCCTCTACATTTCAACTTTTTGAAATTGGATTGTACTTTACAACTGACTGAACATTCTATGTGGTCTTTCTTTTTCCTTCATTGCATCTCACACCTGATTTCCCGCTTGGAATTGAGTAAATATAATGCTCACATGTGTTAATAAGAATTGGGGTCAGTCATAAATTTAGAAGTACATCCCCAAATATAAGCCTCTCTACATGTTATTGGCTTTGAAGTCATTCCTTTAACTATTAAATTTCAAACAAGAAGCATTTTTAAATAATCAAAAGAATGCTTCTGTGTCTCAAAGGTAAAAATCACCTTATTCTCAAGACAAAAAAGACTAGAACAAGGAGAACCAGATAATTCATAAACTGAAAATTCCACTGCTCATTCATCTTTATTTTTAATAATTCCATTTACATGAGTATGTTAGATCACAAGGTCATAATATTAGTCTTCAAGCTGACTTCTCATGTAAATTACAAATAAGTTTTTATGATAATGATTTATGGAATAAGCCATTCATCTTCCCAACAGAGAGTTACCTATAAAGATATAATTATTCTACCTCTAAGATGAGATATCATGAAATGAATGGATTTCAGATACTGTGATTTAAAAGGCATAGAGAATATATGCAATGTAAAATTCCAACACAGGCAAACTAATTCTGTTAGCAGTCAAGATAGTGGCTACTTTTGGTGGGAAAGGAAGAGATAGTATTAGAAAATGGGTTCCAGGGTCCATCCTGGAGAGAGGCTGGTAATCTTATTTTTCTTGACCTGGGTGAAGATTACACAGTTGTATTAACTTTGAGATAATCCACTGAACTGTGCACCTACAAATTGTGTACTTTCCTATGTGCTATATTCTTCAATTTAAAAAGAACCTTCAAAATAAATGCAACATACATAGGACTTCCTATAATATATTATTTGTTGATTAAAAAAATGGATTCATTCTCCCTGCAGGTAAATTGTACTAGTGGTTTTAATATAACATTGACTAGGGAGTAAATGTTGACCCTAGGAACATTAATCTTGATGTTCTCGAAAGTTATTAACTGTTCTCTAGCATTATCAAAATAGGACATCTCTTTGTATAAATGATAATTTCTGATCATTCTCAAAACTAATACTGAGCATGAAAATCAGAAATACTAAACTTGTGTTCTAATAATATTTCTATTGATGTGAAATAGTTTCTATAAAATTGTAGCGTTGCTGTCCTAACAATAGCAGGTGCAGGACCAGCAGATGGCATATAGGTACATCACTGGACTCCCATGTAGTTGACCGCGGTTCGAGTCCCGAACCTGGTGGCTTAAACTCACGCCAGGCACATGTGTGTTCATGCATGCCCAAGATCCCAGGAGGAGAATGGAGAAGAAGTTGTGGCATGGCCATGCCCTGTGGGGGGTTATTTCTCACCTTCTGTCTCTCTGTTTCTCTTTTTCTGGCAAGTACACGTGCCCTATACCAAAACTTCTCAAAAAAACAATAGCAGGTGCTGGAATTGTACTGTCCAGAAAATACCCATAAGTAGGAATAATTCCCTCAAAGCAGATT
>NW_006159555.1:4772514-4793792 GCF_000334495.1 Tupaia belangeri chinensis | reverse complement strand
TTTAGGGGTATGGATGCTGGATTCTTCTGTCTCAGGTTACCCAAGTTACTGAGGATCAGAAAATAAGTATGGTACTACCTTATTTCCACCCACAGCACAGAACAGAGGAGGATTCAACAAATGGATACAAATTTGAGCAGGGTTGATCAAAAGACAATGGGATGGGACCAGCAGATGGTGTAATGGTTATGTCCCTGGATTCCCACGTTGTTGACTGAGGTCTGAGTCCTGAAACTAGAGGCCTAAAGCTCACACCAGGTGCGTGTTCATGTATGTCCAAAATCCCAAGAGGAGAATGGAGAAGAATGGAGGAGAATGGATTGCAGCATGGCCATCCTCTCTGGGGGGTGGGGGGGGGTGTTTTTTGCGTTTACCGCTGGGGGGTGTGATTTCTTGCTTTCTGTCTCTCTGTCTCTCTCTCTCTATCTCTGTCTCTCTGGTGAGTGCATGTACCCTATAATAAAAATATCTCTTAAAAAAAAAGACAATAGGGAAGAAGAGGACTTATGACCCTAGAAACCAGTTAGAATTGGGGTACTAAAGACATTCGTTTGGAATTCCAGCACCATAAATGTCCAGCATACATATGGACATTAAATTGGTGTGCTAAATTTCCTTATTCCACCATTGATTTTGGTGTCATCTGTAAAGACAGAAACAAAGGCATGTGGGCTCCAATATTCTTCCCCACTCCCAAACAGAAGATTCATGTCAGTGAGTAAGGGTTGGTAGTCCCCAAGGCTTTGTATTCCTATAGTGGGTCAAATAATGACACCTCCCCCAAAATGTCCATGTTCAAATCCCTAGAAGCTGTAGATATTACTCTATGTAGAAAAAGGATCTTTGTTCATGTCATTTAGTTGAGGATCTTGAGGTGAGATCATCCTGGATTACATAGATGGGCCCTAAATTCTGTGATAGCTGTCCTTTAGAAGGGGAAAAAGCAACATTACATTGGAGTGGCAGATACTGGAGTTATGTGGTCCCAAGCCAAAGAAGCAGAGAACTGCTGGAAGCCACCAGAAGTTGGAAAAAGCAAGGAATGATTCTTCCCCAGAGCTTCCAAAAGGAGTGCAGTCTAGCCAACACCTTGATACAGGGCTCTGATTCCCATAACCATGAAAGAAGAAATGTCTGTTGTTTGAAGGCACTCGATATGTGGTCATTCATTACAGCACACTAGGAACTGATTCAATTCCTAATACTGTATACCCTTAACACTGCTCAACAATAGGAGATAATTCCCTCCTGGCTGAAAAATACTCATACTTTGGCAAATTCTAGGCATTTATTTTATCCCCTGGGTAGCGGCAAAAGGAGACAAGAGATTGTGCCAGGGCAAAGTCACTGCCCCAGCTTCCCTATGCAGACCACTCAGACAGAGTATATGAGGACACTGAACTTTCTTAACCTCCAATCTATCCCATTAAATTAGCCATCATACAAAACCAATGATCCAGACACCCTAGACAGGATGATAACTGATTTTCTGACTTTTGAAAGGAGTCTAGTCATTCCTGACAGTTCTTGAACTCAGTTTCACTGAAAATATAACTAATTGCCACAAATCTTGGTGTGTTTTTTGTTTGTTTTTTACCTTTCCAGCATGTGCACCGTTCTTTCACATTTGTTTCAGGCAGCAGCTCCATTCTCTGCTCCATTTCTTTGCTCATTTGACTCACTCTGATCCTGATCACTTATAGAAACCACTGTATCTGCTGGCTACCTGGAATGGCTCAGCCTGTCTGTCTTACTTCCTGTTTAACTGGGCCAGTCTCATCTACCCCTTCCTCAATACCAGCGATAACTCAGTAATCTCCCTTCCCAAGTCTACAACACAGAATCTTTTCAAAATAGATATACAAGTGTTAGTGAAATACATCTCAAAGCTTCAGTAAGTTACCATTTCATGTCCATCAGGATAAATACCACCAAAACTGGAACTCTTGTGCACTGCTGGTGTAAATGTAAAATGGTGCAACTATGGTAGTAAAAAATAGTATGGTAGTTTCTAAAAAAAAAAAAAATGAAAATTGAATTACTATATAATCTAGCAATATTATTTCTGGTTATATACTTGAAAGTAGGGTCTCAAAGCCATGTTGGCACACCCATGTTCACAGCAGCATTACTCCTAATAGCTAAAAGGCAGAAGCAACACCAAGTCTAAACAGTGGATAAATGACTAAACAAAATGTGATATACACATAAGAGCCTAGTTGTGGCGGTAGTAATGTAACTGGACCCACCTGGGAAACACCCTGGTTTGTGTTCTGGGAACTTCCTGAGAATACCAGGCATGTGCTCATATACCCATGATCTGAGCCAGCTAAGACTGGCGTGCTTTGGTCCTTGTTGGGAGTCTCTCTCCCTTTTCTCTCTCTCTTTCATGGACAAGATAATCTTGTCTAAAAAGGGGAGAACCCTTTTAGAAAATGTGTTATATACAAACAATGGTGTATTATTCAACCTGAAAAAAGAAAGGAAGGAGATCTGAGGACATTGTGCTAAATGGAAATATTGAGTCATAAAAAAACTAACCTTGCATGGTTCCACTTACATGTAAACTATAGGGTAGTCAAATTCATACAAAAAAAAAAGGGGGGGGGAATGGATACAGAGTTTCAGTTTTACAAGATGAAATGCTCTTAAGATTGGTTGTACAACAATGAAAATATACTTAACTATGCTGGATTATATATTTTTGAATGTTTACAATGGTAAATTTTATGGCATGTATATTTTACCATAAAAAATAAAAACTTTAAAATATATGAAATATTTAAAATGCAGAAAACATATAGAGATTAATATAACTATTTTACATATCCAGATTTAGAGCTCCACTCCCAACTTCTTCATACTTTTCCCTTTCTGTCCCAAAGTTAGTATATATTTGGGTTATATATTATTTTTTTCTACTTTTAGTTTGCTTCTGTCTACCCACAAACAATGTGTAATATTATTCGAATAAATCTCAAGGGACCAGCAGTTGGCGTAATGGCTGTGTTGCTAGACTCCCATGTAGTCGACCATGCTTCAAGTCCTGGGCCTGGTGGCTTAAACTCATGCCAGGCGTGTGTGCGTGTGTGCTGAAGATCCTGAGAGAAGAATGGAGGAGAAGGGATTGCAGTGTGGCCATCCCCCCTGGGGGGTGATTTCTTGCTTTCTGTCTTCTGTCTCTCTTTGTCTTTCTGGAGAGCACATGTGCCCTATAGCAAAAACCTCACCCCCAAAAAAAGAAATTCAGAAACATAATGTTGAGGCAGGAAGAGATGTTCTGGTCCATTTTTCCATTGCTATAATGAAAAAAACAGACAAGGTAGTTTGTAAAGAATAAAGGTCTATTCCGCTCATGGTTCTGGAGGTACAAGGTTGAGGGGTAACATCTGGTAAGGCCTTGTGTTTATTGGTACTCTCTGCAGAGTCCCTAGGTAGTGTAGCACACCACGGGGCAAAAGGACAAGAACATGTGCCTGGGTATCCCCTCTTCTTATAAATCTACCAGTATTCAATCATAGGAACATATCTTGATTCCTTATCTCAGCCCAATCCACACCCCACCCCCAAATCCCTACCTCTCAGTACCATAGTTAGAGTAAGTAATACTATCATAATAGCAACCAGTGAATTCAGCACGTGAATTTTAGGAAGACACATTTGCACGACAGCAGACAAGAAAGCAAGTTGCAAAGAGTTGCTATTACGTAAGTGTTACAGACACACAAACAATCCCACAGTAAACTCAAGTAGAAATGACTAGTCTCCATCACAGTAGACTAGACTGAAAAGTATGCTGTTCTCAGATTTAACCTCCTAAAACCTTGAAATAACCTGCCTCCTTCTTCACTGCTCAGTGACTGTACTTCACTCAAGTTCCCACTTTTGTTATGGTCACTGCTTGACTGTCCCATTCACTGGATGTCCCCTTATTCAGGCTGGCTACAACCTCAGCCCCTCCTAGTTATGGTGTCATATCCTGGACTGAGCAATCCACGAGTAGACAGCCTGTATAGTCAAAACGTAGCCCCAGGCTGTTTTAGCTTTGTGCTAAAACATAGCTTTATGTATTACTGAAATACATGAACAATTCAACCATCAAAGAGGAAAGGACATAAAACATTGAAACTGATATCCAAATCTGAGGTTTGGGGTCATTTTTATTTCAAGAAACCCTACAAGAAAAAAATCCCAATAAATACTGTCCTTTGAATTTAAATCCTGAAAACTGAATCATATATAAGGAGATTTTTACATATAATTTCTTTTGCCTTCCTTTTTTACTTCAAGTATAATAAAACAAGTTATCTGGTCAATATTAACACTATTTCACTTTTTAAAATCACCCTCAAATCAGTCACTCTGTGTGTGACTTGGATCACTCACTACTAGTGATGAAAAACAAATCATTTCAGTTTTGTGTAGATTTGATCTTCAGTTTTAATGAAGGGATCACAGACAAGTAATCTGGAACTAATAAAAATTGAGCAGAAAGCCAGAAAGATATGTGACAAGCTTAAACGGTTTTGCTTTAGCTTTATGTATAAGGGAAATTCACTTTGTAAGGGACTCTAGTACACTCTGTGTGTGGGCATTTTGGATTTTATAGTCTAAAAATATGAAAGTGGTAACAATTGGTATACCAAAGCAAGGCTGATATGTTTTTGTATTTGTGGTGGTGAATTTATGTGTCAACCTAGCTGACCACAGGTGCCCAAATTAAACATTTATTTCTTGGTGTGTCTGTAAGAGTTTCCAGATGAGATTAGCATTTGGATCAGTGATCTCAGTAAGTAGATTGCCTTTTCCCAGTGTGGATGGGCATCACCCAATCCTTTGGGGGCCTGAATAAAACAATAGGCATAGAAAAGAGGAATTCACTCCGTTTTTCATCCTGCTTGCTACCTTGAGCTGGGACATCTCATCTTCTCTGGTGCTTAGACTGGGATTCACACCATCACTCCCCTTGGTTCTCAGGCCTGTGGATTCAGAAGAGCTTTCCTGGTTGCCAGCTTATAGCTGACAGATCATGGAACTTGTCAGCCTTCATAATTGTGAGAACCAATTCTTCATTATCTATCTCCTACTAGATCCATATTTTTTTTGAAACCTTGATTAATACAGCATGTGCTGGAACCAGCAGTTGGTGTAATGGCTATGTCGCTGGACTCCCATGTATTCGACCATGGTTCAAGTCCCTGACCTGGTGGCTTAAATTCACCCTGGGTGCCTGTGAGTGTGTGCCCAAGATCCTGAGAAGAGAAAGGAGGAGAAGAGATTGAGATGTGGCCATCCCCCCGGGGGGCGATTTCTCAATTTCTGGCTCTCTGTCTTTCTCTTTCTGGCGAGCGCACGCACCCTATAGCAAGAGCCTCTCCAAAAATAAAAATAAAATAAAATACAGCATGTGCCTCACAAATAAATTGTTCTTCTGTCAGGTATTCTTACTTCCCTTTCAAGATCTTTGATTTTAGGGACCAGCAGTTAGCATAATGACTATGTCGCTGGACTCCCATGTAGTCAACTGCGGTTTGAGTCCCAGACCCGGTGGCTTAAAACTCATGTCGGGCATGTGTGCATGCATGCCCAAGATCCCGAGAGGAGAAAGGCAGAAAAGGGATTGCGGCGTAGCCATCCCCCTGAGGGGTGGTGTCTCGCTGTCTCTCTGTCTCTCTCTCTGTCTTTTCTGGCGAGCACACACGTCCTATAGCAAAAACCTCTCCAAAAAAAAGATATTTGACTTTATAACCTACAGACCTGAATTCCAAACTCCATTTTCTAGTGATGGACTCTATACAAATCACTTCACTTTTCTAAGGCCCAGTTCCTGTGGTATAATGAATTTAATAAAACCCATGTGACAGGGAACTGGAAGGATTAGAGGCAACCCATGTGAACCACCTAGCACAGTGCCAGGCGTGTCATAGTTATGACCAAGGATTAAGAGAACTCTAAATTATTTTAAGAAAGTCAAATAGAGGTGAAGGCTAAACTCAAAGGATTTGTTGAGTTGAGTTTTGAAGGTTTGACTTTTTTTGTGGATTTGATCAATTGTTCCTCTGAACTAACAAAATCAATTTTCTGGCTGGAAAATGAATATGGTCATAGCTATTTACCATAATTCTATATTTATTTATTACCAGAGGGTAATCTTATGGGAAAAATATGAAGTTGGACCCCTTCATACCATACACAACAGTACAATCCATGTGGATTAAAATTTTTAAATGAAACATAAAAGAACTACAAAAAATATGGAGAATTTTGTAAAACCTTGGAGTAGAGAAGGGCTTTCCAACTATGAGTCATAGTTCAAATGTATAAAACAACAACAAAGTTGGATTCATCCGCAGGGGTGTATGTTGCTGGAATCCTGTTAGTTAGGGGTTGAGGCCACGTGGGAAAGCTGGATTCAATTGCTGACCGAAGCTAAATAGGCCAGCAAAGTGGCATGTGTCTGATATCCTACCCAACAGGGAGCTAGGATCAGGAAAACTGCAACATAGCAAGAACCTATCAAAAAAATTATCTCTCCCTTTCCCCTTTCTCATTATCTCCTTCTCACTAAAAAAAAAAATTAAAAATTAAAAAAGTAAAAAATCAAACAATAGGGGTGTCTGGGAGGGGCTCAGGGAAAAAATACATTGATCAGACACAAGAATGTAAAGTTATCTATAGAGGATAATATATATGATAATATCTTTGACTTGATTGACATGTACTACATGCTTTGAAAAACCATATTGTATGCTATAAAGATGTACAATGATTAAATTTAAATAAATTATACAGGAAGATTTTAAAAAATCAAACAATTTAACTTCATAAAAATAATACTTTAAAAAACATGGAGGGGAGGGGACCAGGCCTAAGACCTAGTAGTTAAGGGAGCTGGATCCCATATGAGTGACTGTGGTCAAATTGTGGCCCTGACAGCTTGAAAAACATGCCAGGCATCTATTATGCATGTTTACCAAAAATCCTAACAAATGAAGGAGAAGGGATTGCAACATGACCGTGCCCCATGGTGGTGGTGGTGATGGTGGGGTGTTTTCTCCCTCTCTCTGTCTCTGGTGAGTGCATATACCCTCTGGCAATTAAAATGTAAAAATTTAAAAACCTATATTTGTGGGACCAGCAGAAAGTGTAGAGTGGTCATGTGGCTGGACTCCTACATGACTGACTGCAGTTCAAGTCCTAGACCCAGCAGCTTCAAACATGTCAGGTACGTATGCATGCATGCCCAAGATCCCAAAAGAAGAAAGGAGAAAGGATTGTCGTGTGGCCATCCTACCTAGTGGGGTGATTTCTCATTTTCTGTCTTTCTGTCTTTCCTTGTTTCTCTGGTGAGTGCACGTGCCCTTTAGCACAAATCTCTCTCAAAAAAAAAAACAAAAACAAAAACAAAAAAACAAAAAAACCTAAATTTGCAATTATATAAAAAATACAGTCTGACAACCCAATAACAAAAAAATGGGGTGGAAGGAAATATAAATGATCTTTAAGCATAGGAATAGATTTTAATTTTGTTCCTAATTAAAGTTATGTTAGACTTTCTCACCTATTGAATGTATAAACATCTAAAAGCTTGGTTGAATGCTTGCTTGGTTGGCAGGAAATGTGTTCTCTGTGCACTACTTAAGGGAGTGAAAATGATATGATCCTTATAGAGGGAAATTGGGGAATATCTTTAAAAACTATAAATGCATTTATCTTAGTAATCCTACTCCTGGGGTTTTACCTTAGAGAAACAGTTGCATATTTAGAAAATTATGTGTGAGATTATGCAAACAGGCTGGTTTGTAACAGCAACAACCTGGAAGCAACTCACATATCTATGTAAATATAGAGATGACTATTCAACAGAAATGCAATACTCTGCAGCCCTTAAAAGAAATGAAGAAGCTGTCTGCGCACTGACATGGAAGGAGGACAGATAGTGGAATTACAAGAGTACGGAACTAGTCCCAAAGGATGAGCTCTTTTGTCTAAGAAAGGTGGTGATGTGATGCTTTTTAAAATTATATTTGTTTGCATGTATATGAAGAGATAATAGAGATGTACAAAAATTAAATAAAATATTGGGTCATTGGAAAAGTCATGACATGTTTTCCTATGAAAAAATGCATCATGATGACCCAATAGTTTCCTACAAATGATAGGAGAAATTGAATGAGAATGGGAGTTGGAGCTAGGCTTTTCATTATATTCATTTTAATATCATTTTGATTTTTAACATGCGAATGTATTATTTATTAATTAAATTAAACTTAAGATATATTTATGGATTACCTGTTATGCAGAATGCCCTGTGCTTGGTATGATTTTAATACTTTCAAAACAGCTACTTTCAGTATGGGTGAGCATCTGTGTGCTAGACACCGTGTTCTGTGAGGAGGAGGAGGAAGAGAGCTCATGCCTTACAAATTATATTGAAGTAGAATTCCTATCTTTTACTTGATACCACTCTCCCTCAGGGCCTACCATGAATATAATCTTAGGAAGACAGAACACATATAGATTAAAGGATAATTGTCAGTCACCCAAAATAAAGCTAAATAAAAAAACATGCTCTAGATCAGAAGAAAATGTCCCGTTGGCTGATGTAGTTCCAAAAGGATTCAGAGGCTGTAAAACTTCTAATAAGTTAGACCTTTTTCACAAAAGGCTGTTCTACAATTGGAACTGTCCTGTTGAAGACAGGAGGAGAGGGAAGGTAGTACATGCCCTATCATTTCTATCCAACTATCAAAAATTGAAAAACTTTGCAAAATTAGATGTTCCTGGTTGTCTTTAGTACTTCCCTAAAATAAAAGCAATACATAGAAATAAGAGTTGGATTGAAACTTACAAATGTAAAAGTCCCACCTTTTTATTTCTTTCTAATTTAAAATTTTATAACATCTCAGGAAGCTTTTCTCTTTGACAGCTTTCAGAGACATTTTTTTCTGCTTGGCTTGGTCAGAGTCAGAAGAGGAATTGTTAAGTTTCTGTTCCTGTTCTACACTTACAAAGGGCTTCATTTTGTAAATGTTCTTTGGACCCCAGGCACCAAGCAGTGATGAAAAGAGGGAACACACCCTTAGCTGAGTCATTACATCGTGGTTGTCAGGGTTGGAACACTGAACACTTGCGTGGTCTCTGACACAGTCAGCCCATCTTTGATCACCTCCCTTGCCAGAAACTCATTACCACTCTCATACAGCCTTGTCAGAACTTTCGTTGAGATGGAAAAATCTCCTATGGTCAACACACTGGCTCTTCTACCAACTTGGAAACCTGGAAACAAGATATGTTTGTGTCATTTTAGTTAAACTAGTCACTCCAGAAGAATCACCTTGCCTTCTCTTTTGGCTCTCTGAGAAGTACCATGGCAGTTGGCAAGAATAAGAGCCTTACAAAAGGCAGCAAAAAGGGAGCCAAGAAGAAAGTGGTTGATCCATTTTCTAAAAAAGATTGGTATGACGTGAAAGCACTTGCTATGTTCAACATAAGAAATTGGGAAAACATAAGTCACCAGGACTCAAGGAACCAAAATTGCATCTGATGGCCTTAAGGACTATGTGTTTGAAGTGAGCCTTGCGGATCTGCAGAATGATGAAGTCACATTTAGAAAATTCAAGCTAATTACTGAGGCTGTTTAGGGCAAAAACTGCCAGATTAACTCCCATCACATGTATCGCACCCGTGACAAAATGTGTTCCATGGTCAAACAATGGCAGACCATGATTGAAACTCATGTCGATGTCAAGACTACCAATGGTTATTTGCTTCATCTCTTCTGTGTTGGTTTACTAAGAAAAGCAACAATCAGATACAAAAGACCTCTTATGCCCAGCATCAGCAGGTGCACCAAATCCAGAAGAAGATGATGGAAATCTTAACCCAGGAGGTACAAACAAATTATTTGAAAGAAGTGGTCAATAAACTGATTCCAGACAGTATTGGAAAAGACATAGAAAAGGCAAAAATGCTGAAGAAGCCAAGTTCGAATCGGGAAAACTCATGGACCTTAAAAGCTACTGGGGTTGAGACGGGCTCCAAAGTTGAATGAGCTGATGGATATAAACCATCAGTCCAAGGATCTGTTTAAAGTTCAGACTTTTAATAGTGACAAAAAGTCCTATTTGTGACAAAAAAAAAAGAAGATTCACATTGCCTTACATTAGTCTGGAGTCTTAACTAACAATGTTTGGACTAATTGAAAAATACATTACAGCACACAAGGAGACTTCAAGAAGTTTGTGGAGGAATAGAATTAAAATACAAATTTTGAGACCAGCAGTTAGCATAACAGCTATGTCACTGAACTCCCATGTAGTAGTCTGTGGTTCAAGTCCCATATCTGGTGGCTTAAACTCACGCCTGGAGCTTGTGCATGTGTGCCCAAAATCCCGAGAGGAGAATGGAGGAGAAGGGATTGCAGTGTGGCCATCCCCCCTGGTGGGTGATTTCTCACTTTCTCTCTCTCTGTCTCTCTCTGTCTTTCTGGCAAGCACACGCACCCTACAGCAAAAACATCTCCAAAAAAAAAAAAATTAAAATACAAGTTTATTTTGATGTAAGAAAAATTTGAAATCCCTGCATGGAACCTTCTTAATATCCACTTTCCATGAATTCTTTGAAGAACTCTTGTATTACATTAAATGCTCTAGTTTAGTCACCTCATTGATTACATGCACTTGAAAATCAACATTTTGGGGACCAGTAGGTGGCTTAGAGGTTAAGGCACTGAACTCCCACCTGACTGATCATGGTTTGAGTCCAAGACCTGGTGGCTTACTTTCTCACTCTCTCATTCACTCACTAGTGTGCACAATCCCTATAGCAATTTTTAAAAATAAATAAAATAATAAAAGAGAAAATTAACATTTTCAGAAGTGTATCTTCAATATGTAAAATAGTATAATAATTGTCTTTTAAATTCCTACTGTGATGCCTTCTGTAGCCCTGTTATTATGGAATCAGGGTTCTCAAAGAAACAGTATTTAGTAGTGTTAAGCAAGAGATAAGCCTACTTCTCTTCCACCAAAGTTATGGCCACGTTGAAATAAGGAGTTTGAATGCTTTTCTGGAGAAGAGGAATTATTTTTGAATAAAGTGCTGTCACCTAAGTTAGTAATACCCAAAGCAAGTTTTATGACTCTGTAAGGAAAGAATTAGCCTACTCATTTGGGAACTTAGTGGTGTCTGGAATACAGAATGTGACAATGATGCTGGGAATGGATTGGCTTTGGGGCTTGTTCTGCTTTATAAATAATAATGAACCTTTCCAACATGAAGTAATGTGAAATGAAAAAAAAAAATCTGTCCCTAGAGTACAAAATTACCTCATAACCCAATTTGCATTTCTCTATTCCAAGCATATTTTCTGAGAGTTCTACTTAGAAAGGGAAAGCTGCTGTATGATAATTAATTTTAACAAGCACTTGGCAAACTGAGCTGGACAGTGTACAAGCTGCCCTAGACCAAGAATGAATTTGAACTGCACTTTATATATATTTTTTTCAATGACATTATTTAGGCATTTAAAACTGTCTGGATAACAACTCTACTTTCTTCTCTATTTTTTTTTAACTTTCTTCATTTAGATTTTTTTCTTTTAATTCTACTTGAATACACAGGCAGTTTGTAAAAGCTTAAGAAATGTGAGAGATAATTGGATCTGGTATAGGAAAGCAAGAATAGTGTTGGGTATTTGCTATTCATCAAACAGATCACTTTTTTTACCTAATTTTTCCCTCATGTTCAGAAAGGAAATGTGAACATCTTTTGGCTTATATACTTCATTAGATAGAAAAAAAGTCCTTTAGAATTAAATATTTAGGTCATTTGTCATGCAATATCTTCTTTCTTTTCTTAAAGCACTATAGGTAAAAGCACGTGATGGTCTTGAGATGTGATTTACAATATGGAAGCCCTATTTCTCTTTTATGTTCCTGCACTTAGAATATGAGCAAACAGGGAACCAGCAGTTAGCGTAATGGCTATGTCGCTGGACTCGCACGTAGTCGACCACGGTTTGCGTCCCGGACCCGGTGGCTTAAAACTCACGCCAGGCGCGTGTGCATGTGTGCCCAAGATCCCGAGAGGAGAATGGAGGAGAAGGGATTGTGGCGTGACCATCCCCCCGGGGGGTGATTTCTCACTTTCTGTCTCTATGTCTCTCTCTGTCTGTCTGGCGAGCGCACATGCCCTATAGCGAAAATCTCTCCCCCCCCCCAAAAAAAATGAGCAAACAGTGAGTCATTTTAGAGTCAGAAAATAAATTTTGAGGGCCAGCTAGATGGTGTGGGGTTAAGGCAACTGAATTCCATATAGCCAACTGCACAGCTGGAATTCTGGCCCCAGTGACTTGAAAAACATGCCAGACATGTGTACATGTATGCCCAAAATCTGAAGAGGAGATTAGAGAAGGGATTGCAGCATGGTCATCCACCCCTTGGGCAGGGAGCTTTCTCACTGTTCTTCTCTTCCCCACCAGCCGTACCCACCATTGGTGAGTGTAAGCATCCTATATCAAACTTTAAAAAGAAAAAAATAAAGAATAAATTTTCAGAGAATACTATGATTTGAAAGTAATAACTTACCTCATATCTAACCAGTTTGTTGTTTTATACTAAATTATTTACACATGTCCCTATAATTTATGTAAAAGTTTGTAAAATCTTAAATATGACAAAAAACATTTTGTAATTTCCCAAGAAAGCTATTTAGATGAGTATTTCTCTACATATTTTGAGATTAAAAACAATTATATGGCAATCTATCCCTTCGTGTGTGTGTGGGGGGGTTTTTGAGAGTTTTTTGTTTGGGTTTTTTTTTGTTTTGTAAGCACCTCCCCAGGGGGGATGGCCACGCCACAATCCCTTCTCCTCCATTCTCCTCTTGGGATCTTGGGCACACACGCATATGCGCCTGGCGTGAGTTTAAGCTGTTGGGTCCGGGACTCAAACCATGGTCAACTACATGGGAGTCCAGCGACATAGACATTATGCTAACTGCTGGTCCTCCTTTGTATGTTTTGAAAACAGCACTAGTACCTGTGACTCAGTGCTTGTTGTCACAAAGAGTACTAATCTTTCATGAAAACAACTTCTCAAATTTCATTGCTTTTATAAAGGTAATACTTTGTAATCTTTTGTAATCAAATTTTATATGATGATAAATGGCATGGGTACAACTACATGTTAAAAATATGTGTCTAGGACCAGCAATTAGCGTAATGGCTATGTCGCTCGACTCCCACGTAGATGACCGCGGTTCGAGTCCTGGACCCAGTGGCTAAAAACTCACACCGGGCACGTGTGCGTGCGTGCCCAAGATCCCAAGAGGAGAATGGAGAAGAAGGGATTGCAGCATGGCCATCCACCCTGGGGGGTGATTTCTTGCTTTCTGCCTCTCTGTCTCTCTCTGGCTGGCTGGCAGGCAAGCGCAAGAGCTCTATAGCAAAAACCTCTCAAAAAAAAAATATGTATATATATATGTATCTAGGGATCAGCAGTTAGCGTAATGGCTAGCTATATCATTGAACTCCCATGTAGCCGACCATGGTTTGAGTCCCGGACCCCGTGGCTTTAACAGAGTCAGAAAATAAATTTTGAGGGCCAGCTAGATGGTGTGGGGTTAAGGCAACTGAATTCCATATAGCCAACTGCACAGCTGGAATTCTGGCCCCAGTGACTTGAAAAACATGCCAGACATGTGTACATGTATGCCCAAAATCTGAAGAGGAGATTAGAGAAGGGATTGCAGCATGGTCATCCACCCCTTGGGCAGGGAGCTTTCTCACTGTTCTTCTCTTCCCCACCAGCCGTACCCACCATTGGTGAGTGTAAGCATCCTATATCAAACTTTAAAAAGAAAAAAATAAAGAATAAATTTTCAGAGAATACTATGATTTGAAAGTAATAACTTACCTCATATCTAACCAGTTTGTTGTTTTATACTAAATTATTTACACATGTCCCTATAATTTATGTAAAAGTTTGTAAAATCTTAAATATGACAAAAAACATTTTGTAATTTCCCAAGAAAGCTATTTAGATGAGTATTTCTCTACATATTTTGAGATTAAAAACAATTATATGGCAATCTATCCCTTCGTGTGTGTGTGGGGGGGTTTTTGAGAGTTTTTTGTTTGGGTTTTTTTTTGTTTTGTTTTTTTGTTTTGTTTTGTTATGTTTTTTGCTATAGGGCACATGCGCCCGCCAGACAGACAGAGAGAGACAAAGACAGAAAATGAGAAATCACCTCTCCAGGGGGGATGGCCACGCCACAATCCCTTCTCCTCCATTCTCCTCTTGGGATCTTGGGCACACACGCACATGTGCCTGGCGTGAGTTTAAGCTGTTGGGTCCGGGACTCAAACCATGGTCAACTACATGGGAGTCCAGCGACATAGACATTATGCTAACTGCTGGTCCTCCTTTGTATGTTTTGAAAACAGCACTAGTACCTGTGACTCAGTGCTTGTTGTCACAAAGAGTACTAATCTTTCATGAAAACAACTTCTCAAATTTCATTGCTTTTATAAAGGTAATACTTTGTAATCTTTTGTAATCAAATTTTATATGATGATAAATGGCATGGGTACAACTACATGTTAAAAATATGTGTCTAGGACCAGCAATTAGCGTAATGGCTATGTCGCTCGACTCCCACGTAGTTGACCGCGGTTCGAGTCCTGGACCCAGTGGCTAAAAACTCACACCGGGCACGTGTGCGTGCGTGCCCAAGATCCCAAGAGGAGAATGGAGAAGAAGGGATTGCAGCATGGCCATCCACCCTGGGGGGTGATTTCTTGCTTTCTGCCTCTCTGTCTCTCTCTGGCTGGCTGGCAGGCAAGCGCAAGAGCTCTATAGCAAAAACCTCTCAAAAAAAAAATATGTATATATATATGTATCTAGGGATCAGCAGTTAGCGTAATGGCTAGCTATATCATTGAACTCCCATGTAGCCGCCCATGGTTTGAGTCCCGGACCCAGTGGCTTAAACTCACGCCAGCCGCATGTGCATACGTGCCCAAGATCCTGAGAGGAGAATGGAGGAGAAGGGACTGTGGCGTGACCATCCCCCCTGGGGGGTGATTTCTTGCTTTCTGCCTCTCTGTCTCTCTCTGGCTGGCTGGCAGGCAAGCGCAAGAGCTCTATAGCAAAAACCTCTCAAAAGGAGAAGAATAAATAAATAATGTGTCTGACATCTGTGACCTGATGGTTGTGTAAGTTGGATCGTACAAAGTGAACGACACAGTTCATGTGTTCGAAAATGTACTGGGCACATGAAGACACAAGCCCATGATCCTGACAGCGTGGAAAAATGGAGGAGAAGAGATTGTAGCATGACTATGTCCCCTTGGGAGGTGCTTTCTCCTTCTCGCTCTCTGTTTCTCTCTGGCAAGTGCTCATATTCTCCAGAATACACACGTGCATGCGTGTGTGTGTGTGTGTGTGTGTGTGTTTGTATATACATATATAAACACACACAAAATGTATTAATGTATGAAGTATATATAATTATATACTTATACATATATTATACAGCACACACACACACACACACATATATATATATATATATATACATACATACATATATTTATAATGTCTGAATTTCTTATCCTTTTTGCTTGGCAGTGTATAGAAAGTCTGTTCTATCTATTGGGTCGTCAGAAAAGTCATGATGCATTTTTACATAGAAAAACATTTAAAAATACATCATGACTTTTCCAATGATGTAATAGAAATCTTGATTAAATTGCCTGTTGTTTTTGTCTGCTAACATGTAATAATGTTCAAATTAAGTTTTTTCCTTACTAATGCCACTTGAGTATGTCGTATTTAGAGCTTAGTAAAATTTTGGAAAGTCAAATCTATGCCCATATTAAAAAGGCTTTATTAATTTATTCTTGTTTCAGAAGAGAACTTTAAATTAAATTGCATTCAACATTTATTGAGCATCTAACAGATAATCACTATGCTTGAGGCAAGGGCAGACAACTGTTCATTGGACAAGGTGCTTGTTCTCAGGAAGCTTTCACTTTAGTGAGGAGATAGACATAGGCCTTACGTTACTAAAGAGCTCTCACCAAGATGCTAGCATACAAAGGTGTTAAAGATCTGCCCCAAATAAATATATGACCTTGATCAAATTTCTTTTTATTGCCCTCTCAATCTCTACTTATAAACTAGGGAAGAGATTTATTAACAAACACAAACTGAGCAACTTCTATGTTATAATAGTGATTAGCTTGACTGAACAATTACTATGTGGCAGGTATCAGGGTACACTTTACCAGGATAATTTCATTTAATCCTCAAAAAAATCTCATTTTCAAGAGAAGGAAATTGAGGCTCAAAGAAGTAACTCACACAAGGTTACAGAGTTGTTGAGCCAGAACTCAAGCCTAGGTTGGCCTTACTCCTAAGGTTATGACTTTAAACCCTATATTGTATCACTGCACTATCTGTAAAAGATTCTAATATTATGTCTATCAATATTATATGACTAGCATTTTATCCCAAAATGGAAAGTGTAAATACAGAGTTTTTATTATTATTATTATTACTCAGGAAGATTAAGGGTACACAATAAAATGACTCATTGAATCCATTCGGAAACTCCAGGAAGATATTATAGAGGAGGCAGCATATGGCTGCAATTAATAGATTTTCTTAGCCAAACTGAGGGTAATAGCATTCCAGTCTGAGAGAACTGTGAGTGGTCACAAAGCAATAAATACTCATAGATCTATAAGATCAAAAGACAAGAGCAGTAAGGACACCTGGAATGGCAGCTGAAGCCAAATTATAGAGGACTTTACACTAATAAAAGGATCCTGGATACCTTAGAAGATAGAAAGCAACTGAAAGTTGAAGAAACGGAGAGTGAAGAGTACTACATTTTTGTTTTGGAACCTGTTTTGTTTATTTTTAGTTGCTGATTGGTGTTTTTTATTCATTTGTTTTACAACCAATAAGAATTGATTGTAAATTAGAAAGGTTGTCAAATATAAGATGAACACAAACTAGTATTGCTAATGGCCAACAACAATTAGACAATGCCATTTTTATTTTTATTTATTTAATTTTTGAGAGATTTTTGCTATAGGGTGGGTGAGCTCACCAGAGAGACAGAGGATGAGAAATTACCCCCCAGGGGGGATGGCTACACTGCAATCCTTTCTCTGTTCTCCTACTGGAATACTGGACATGCACGCATATGTGCCCAGTGTAAGTTTGAAGCCACTAGGTCCAGGACTCAAACCGCAGTCTCCCATGTGGGAGTCCAGCAACATAACCATTATACCATCTGCTGGTTCCAACAATTTTAGAAGAAACAATTTTCAATACCAACAAAATTAAAATACAACAGAGGAATACTCTCACAAAGATGTAAAATGCGTTTTTAGAGAAAATCGTAAAGCCTAATTAAAGAATATAAGAGCATGTGTAGTAGAGAGTTATACCAATGCTCATCAGTGGAAAAACAAATGGATTTATACATTTGATGCAGCTCCAATAACTACCTCACAAAGATTAATGGTGGAAACAGACAAGTAAGTCTGTCCTCACACTTATAGGGAAGAGAAAGGAGCAAGTTTGTCAAGATAATTTTTTTTAAAAAAAAGTAGATATCAAAACCCACTAGATGTCAAAACATTTAAAACTAAGCAACCTTAGCATGACTAAGAAATATTAGTAATGGCTTTCTCTTTCTTTGTTGGGTTAAAGAAATAGCAGAGAGAATGGAGACAGGAAAGGACATGACAAAAGGATAGGAATACACTCAGTTGGAAAAACACTTGCTCATCTATGTTTACTGTAGTATTATTTACAATTACTAAGACATGGAACCAACTCAAATGTTCAACAGCAGATAAACAGATTGAAAAAAATGTGACACATATACACCATGGACTACTACTTATCCATAAAAAACAATGAGACCTTGACATTTGGTTCAAAGTGGACAAATATGGAAGATTTAACGTTGAGTAAAGCAAACCAGGCTATGAAAGAGAGGCATTGAGACCAGCAGGTGGTATGGTGGCTAAGGTGCTGGACACTCCCACATGGCCAACCACGGTTCAAGTACTGGACCTGGTGACTTCTTTTCTCACTTTCCCTCTCTCTCTCTTTCCTTCTCTGTGTCTCTCTCCGGTCAAATTAAAAATAAATGAGTGAATAAATAAAATTAAATAAATAATTTTTAAAAAAGAAAAAAAAGAAAGAGAGGTATTTTATGTCCCTACTTAGTATTGGGTTTTCAGAAAAGTCATAATGCATTTTTGTAATAGATGGTGCTGGTTCATTTTTGGAAGTACTAGAGTCATCTGCATGTCTGTTACTGCCATGTCATAGTTCTAGCTTCATTCAGAAAAAAAAAAAAAATTGAGCAATTGGTTGAGTTCTGAGGATTTTACAACAAGTTGAAGATGGAAGACTAAACTGTGCATTTCCACCATACTTTAATGTTTTACTTTTGTAAGGAAAGAATGCATGTCAAACTTGTGAAAAGTTGCACACAGTTTATGGTGACAATGGCCTACAAAAAGCATCAATGCCAACTATAGTTCATGAAATTCCATGCTGGTGATTTTTATCTCAATGACACTCCTGGTCAGGGAGGCCCACTGAGGTTGATGGCAACACAATAAAGGCATTGATTGGGACCAGCAGTTGATGTAATGGCTATGTCGCTGGAATTCCATGTAGTCGACCATGGTTCAAGTCTGGGCCCAGTAGCTTAAACTCATGCCGGGTGCAAGTGTGTGCATGCCCAAGATCCTGAGAGGAGAATGGAGAAGGGATTGTGGTGTGGCCATCCCCCCAGGGGATGATTTCTTGCTTTCTGTCTGTCTCTCTATCTTTCCAGCGAGCACATGCACCCTATAACAAAAATTTCTCGAAATTTTTTTAGAAAAATAAAAATAAAGGTACTGATCAAGTCAAAATCAAGTCATGTTATATGGCATGAGAGATTGCAGAAATATTGAATATCCATCATGCAAGCATTTACAACTACCTGAAGAAGCTGGTATAAGTAAGTAAGCTCAATATTTAGGTTCTTTGTGAACTCAAAGAAGTTCATTTGGTGGCGCATATAAACATTTGCGATATGCTCATTAAACATGAGGAAATCGATCCTTTTTTGAAGCGACTGCTAACTAGTAATGAGAAGTGGATTTTTTACAACAATATGGTATGCAAACAGTCTTGGTCCTAATGTGATTATTTGCCTCAAACTACATAAAAAGCAGACATTCATCAGAAGAAGGTTATGCTCTCAGTGTAGAGGAATTTTAAAGGTGTGTTTTTTGAGCTTCTACCAAGAAACCAAACAATCAAGTCAAATGTGTACTGTTGGCAAGTAGATAGTTTGAATGAATCCATCATCCAGAAACATCCAGAGCTTGTTGATCGTAAAGGAGTTGTGATCCATCACAACACAAGACCACACACAAGTTTGATTACCAAAAATGATCGGAGCTTGGATGGGATGTGTTGCCACGCCCACTATACTCGCCTGACTCACCTTACCCAGACTTCCACTTCTTTCATTTTCCTCAAAACACCTTGTGTAGTATAGTGTTCAACTTAGATGAGGTAGTAAATCATCACCTTGTTCAGGTTTTCACTGATAAATACAGGTCCTTCTATGAATGAGAAATTATTAAGTTCACTGAAAGATGCAAAGGTTATCAAACAAAGTTGCCAATAAATTATTGATTGAACTTTGTTCTTTATATAAATGAACTTTGAAAAATACAATAACCAAATATATACTGAATGCCTGCACTGTATGGCAGAAATGGAAAGACTGAAAGTTAGAAAAGCAGGGAGAGCAACTATAGATACTAGAGACCATGTGGGAAGGAATCGGGGAGAAAAAGAAAAACATTTAACAAACACGAAAATGGAAAGTTATCTGCTGATGATAATGTATATGATAATATCTTTGGACTGATACACAACATATTCATGCTGGGAAAATTTCATTAATTAATTATAAAAATACTTACAAGGAAAAAAAGAGATAATAAGCTACTCTACAGCTTCATGCCTACTTTAAGCAAGAATTACCATTATCCTTAAATAGAGTGACCCTGATTTAAATAAAGGCAAAAGCTATTTTCAAAAGAAGAAATTGCATCACAGGAGCCTGGCCTAAGGATAACAATTCTGAGTAGAAGGAAGTTTTAATCAGCCACCTGGCATCTGCTAATCATCTGCTATATGCTAAAAACAAAGGAGGCCACCAGATTAAACTGAAAGCCTAAGACCAGTCCTGGGTCTCACACAGTGTGTGACAAAGTTGAAAGGCAGTTATTTCATATTTCACAAAAATAACTAAAGAACATATTCACATCATAAAGCACTATACTAGTAAGTGTAATAAAGTACAGATAAAATGTAAAAAACAAAAAACAAAAAACAAAAAAGTGCCGGGGGTTGAAAGTAGAGGGGTAAACCTAGCCCTGTGTGCTCAGAGAGACATTCTGAGGTAGACCTGGGAAGCATATGGCTGGAGGAGTGCCAGGGTCCAGCCTCGGCAGGGGTGGGTTGACTCGTCGGAGGTGGCACTAGAAAGGAAGACTAAGGCCTCAGTGCCATTTTCATGCACGTCCTCAGTCAGACATCCCCAGAGATTGCTCTCTGAAGAGTGACAACTGCCAGGAATTATCGTGCCTTTTATTGAAAATGTGATACATGCAAGTAAATGGGTGAGGGGCTACGTGTTCTAATGATCAGTTCAATAGGGATCGTAGGTTCCATTCAGGGTTGGATTAAGGGTGGGTCTATTGCGGTTCCGCAATTGTTCACTTGATGTAGGTGGGTCTTCACGGAATGCAGTTTCGGGAAAGCAGCTCCAGCAAGCAGAGATAATTATCAACTGATGTGGCAGCAGCCATCTTGTGATTACTGAGCACGATGCTGAGAAAAGAAAATCTCAAGTATAGACATTAGTTCTTATGAAGCTCAATAAAGAATGATACTTATATAGTTTTATAGGGATCTAAAACTTAATTTAAGGAATCCTAATATATTTATCTATTTCACTTGGTGAGGGTGGGGGTGTCCTGGGCCAGTTTCGGCCTAATCCTATTTTATGTAAAGAAAAGATTATTTTTAAGCTTATGTTAAATGTATCTTGAAGGGCCTTCCAAAGGTCAAGAAGATTTCTGCCTAGATAGAACTTTGGCACACCCTCTATTGTGACTGCAGGGATGAAGCATTGTAATTAACAGTAGGTGATCAGGGCAAAGGGGAGTGGTC
>NW_006159555.1:4757590-4769128 GCF_000334495.1 Tupaia belangeri chinensis | reverse complement strand
CATACATACATATATTTATAATGTCTGAATTTCTTATCCTTTTTGCTTGGCAGTGTATAGAAAGTCTGTTCTATCTATTGGGTCGTCAGAAAAGTCATGATGCATTTTTACATAGAAAAACATTTAAAAATACATCATGACTTTTCCAATGATGTAATAGAAATCTTGATTAAATTGCCTGTTGTTTTTGTCTGCTAACATGTAATAATGTTCAAATTAAGTTTTTTCCTTACTAATGCCACTTGAGTATGTCGTATTTAGAGCTTAGTAAAATTTTGGAAAGTCAAATCTATGCCCATATTAAAAAGGCTTTATTAATTTATTCTTGTTTCAGAAGAGAACTTTAAATTAAATTGCATTCAACATTTATTGAGCATCTAACAGATAATCACTATGCTTGAGGCAAGGGCAGACAACTGTTCATTGGACAAGGTGCTTGTTCTCAGGAAGCTTTCACTTTAGTGAGGAGATAGACATAGGCCTTACGTTACTAAAGAGCTCTCACCAAGATGCTAGCATACAAAGGTGTTAAAGATCTGCCCCAAATAAATATATGACCTTGATCAAATTTCTTTTTATTGCCCTCTCAATCTCTACTTATAAACTAGGGAAGAGATTTATTAACAAACACAAACTGAGCAACTTCTATGTTATAATAGTGATTAGCTTGACTGAACAATTACTATGTGGCAGGTATCAGGGTACACTTTACCAGGATAATTTCATTTAATCCTCAAAAAAATCTCATTTTCAAGAGAAGGAAATTGAGGCTCAAAGAAGTAACTCACACAAGGTTACAGAGTTGTTGAGCCAGAACTCAAGCCTAGGTTGGCCTTACTCCTAAGGTTATGACTTTAAACCCTATATTGTATCACTGCACTATCTGTAAAAGATTCTAATATTATGTCTATCAATATTATATGACTAGCATTTTATCCCAAAATGGAAAGTGTAAATACAGAGTTTTTATTATTATTATTATTACTCAGGAAGATTAAGGGTACACAATAAAATGACTCATTGAATCCATTCGGAAACTCCAGGAAGATATTATAGAGGAGGCAGCATATGGCTGCAATTAATAGATTTTCTTAGCCAAACTGAGGGTAATAGCATTCCAGTCTGAGAGAACTGTGAGTGGTCACAAAGCAATAAATACTCATAGATCTATAAGATCAAAAGACAAGAGCAGTAAGGACACCTGGAATGGCAGCTGAAGCCAAATTATAGAGGACTTTACACTAATAAAAGGATCCTGGATACCTTAGAAGATAGAAAGCAACTGAAAGTTGAAGAAACGGAGAGTGAAGAGTACTACATTTTTGTTTTGGAACCTGTTTTGTTTATTTTTAGTTGCTGATTGGTGTTTTTTATTCATTTGTTTTACAACCAATAAGAATTGATTGTAAATTAGAAAGGTTGTCAAATATAAGATGAACACAAACTAGTATTGCTAATGGCCAACAACAATTAGACAATGCCATTTTTATTTTTATTTATTTAATTTTTGAGAGATTTTTGCTATAGGGTGGGTGAGCTCACCAGAGAGACAGAGGATGAGAAATTACCCCCCAGGGGGGATGGCTACACTGCAATCCTTTCTCTGTTCTCCTACTGGAATACTGGACATGCACGCATATGTGCCCAGTGTAAGTTTGAAGCCACTAGGTCCAGGACTCAAACCGCAGTCTCCCATGTGGGAGTCCAGCAACATAACCATTATACCATCTGCTGGTTCCAACAATGTCATTTTTAGAAGAAACAATTTTCAATACCAACAAAATTAAAATACAACAGAGGAATACTCTCACAAAGATGTAAAATGCGTTTTTAGAGAAAATCGTAAAGCCTAATTAAAGAATATAAGAGCATGTGTAGTAGAGAGTTATACCAATGCTCATCAGTGGAAAAACAAATGGATTTATACATTTGATGCAGCTCCAATAACTACCTCACAAAGATTAATGGTGGAAACAGACAAGTAAGTCTGTCCTCACACTTATAGGGAAGAGAAAGGAGCAAGTTTGTCAAGATAATTTTTTTTTTAAAAAAAGTAGATATCAAAACCCACTAGATGTCAAAACATTTAAAACTAAGCAACCTTAGCATGACTAAGAAATATTAGTAATGGCTTTCTCTTTCTTTGTTGGGTTAAAGAAATAGCAGAGAGAATGGAGACAGGAAAGGACATGACAAAAGGATAGGAATACACTCAGTTGGAAAAACACTTGCTCATCTATGTTTACTGTAGTATTATTTACAATTACTAAGACATGGAACCAACTCAAATGTTCAACAGCAGATAAACAGATTGAAAAAAATGTGACACATATACACCATGGACTACTACTTATCCATAAAAAACAATGAGACCTTGACATTTGGTTCAAAGTGGACAAATATGGAAGATTTAACGTTGAGTAAAGCAAACCAGGCTATGAAAGAGAGGCATTGAGACCAGCAGGTGGTATGGTGGCTAAGGTGCTGGACACTCCCACATGGCCAACCACGGTTCAAGTACTGGACCTGGTGACTTCTTTTCTCACTTTCCCTCTCTCTCTCTTTCCTTCTCTGTGTCTCTCTCCGGTCAAATTAAAAATAAATGAGTGAATAA
This sequence comes from Tupaia belangeri chinensis, assembly GCF_000334495.1. NCBI lineage: Eukaryota > Metazoa > Chordata > Mammalia > Scandentia > Tupaiidae > Tupaia > Tupaia belangeri. The sequence continues at coordinate 4,766,514 of NW_006159555.1, read as the reverse complement.
ATAAAATTAAATAAATAATTTTTAAAAAAGAAAAAAAAGAAAGAGAGGTATTTTATGTCCCTACTTAGTATTGGGTTTTCAGAAAAGTCATAATGCATTTTTGTAATAGATGGTGCTGGTTCATTTTTGGAAGTACTAGAGTCATCTGCATGTCTGTTACTGCCATGTCATAGTTCTAGCTTCATTCAGAAAAAAAAAAAAAATTGAGCAATTGGTTGAGTCCTGAGGATTTTACAACAAGTTGAAGATGGAAGACTAAACTGTGCATTTCCACCATACTTTAATGTTTTACTTTTGTAAGGAAAGAATGCATGTCAAACTTGTGAAAAGTTGCACACAGTTTATGGTGACAATGGCCTACAAAAAGCATCAATGCCAACTATAGTTCATGAAATTCCATGCTGGTGATTTTTATCTCAATGACACTCCTGGTCAGGGAGGCCCACTGAGGTTGATGGCAACACAATAAAGGCATTGATTGGGACCAGCAGTTGATGTAATGGCTATGTCGCTGGAATTCCATGTAGTCGACCATGGTTCAAGTCTGGGCCCAGTAGCTTAAACTCATGCCGGGTGCAAGTGTGTGCATGCCCAAGATCCTGAGAGGAGAATGGAGAAGGGATTGTGGTGTGGCCATCCCCCCAGGGGATGATTTCTTGCTTTCTGTCTGTCTCTCTATCTTTCCAGCGAGCACATGCACCCTATAACAAAAATTTCTCGAAATTTTTTTAGAAAAATAAAAATAAAGGTACTGATCAAGTCAAAATCAAGTCATGTTATATGGCATGAGAGATTGCAGAAATATTGAATATCCATCATGCAAGCATTTACAACTACCTGAAGAAGCTGGTATAAGTAAGTAAGCTCAATATTTAGGTTCTTTGTGAACTCAAAGAAGTTCATTTGGTGGCGCATATAAACATTTGCGATATGCTCATTAAACATGAGGAAATCGATCCTTTTTTGAAGCGACTGCTAACTAGTAATGAGAAGTGGATTTTTTACAACAATATGGTATGCAAACAGTCTTGGTCCTAATGTGATTATTTGCCTCAAACTACATAAAAAGCAGACATTCATCAGAAGAAGGTTATGCTCTCAGTGTAGAGGAATTTTAAAGGTGTGTTTTTTGAGCTTCTACCAAGAAACCAAACAATCAAGTCAAATGTGTACTGTTGGCAAGTAGATAGTTTGAATGAATCCATCATCCAGAAACATCCAGAGCTTGTTGATCGTAAAGGAGTTGTGATCCATCACAACACAAGACCACACACAAGTTTGATTACCAAAAATGATCGGAGCTTGGATGGGATGTGTTGCCACGCCCACTATACTCGCCTGACTCACCTTACCCAGACTTCCACTTCTTTCATTTTCCTCAAAACACCTTGTGTAGTATAGTGTTCAACTTAGATGAGGTAGTAAATCATCACCTTGTTCAGGTTTTCACTGATAAATACAGGTCCTTCTATGAATGAGAAATTATTAAGTTCACTGAAAGATGCAAAGGTTATCAAACAAAGTTGCCAATAAATTATTGATTGAACTTTGTTCTTTATATAAATGAACTTTGAAAAATACAATAACCAAATATATACTGAATGCCTGCACTGTATGGCAGAAATGGAAAGACTGAAAGTTAGAAAAGCAGGGAGAGCAACTATAGATACTAGAGACCATGTGGGAAGGAATCGGGGAGAAAAAGAAAAACATTTAACAAACACGAAAATGGAAAGTTATCTGCTGATGATAATGTATATGATAATATCTTTGGACTGATACACAACATATTCATGCTGGGAAAATTTCATTAATTAATTATAAAAATACTTACAAGGAAAAAAAGAGATAATAAGCTACTCTACAGCTTCATGCCTACTTTAAGCAAGAATTACCATTATCCTTAAATAGAGTGACCCTGATTTAAATAAAGGCAAAAGCTATTTTCAAAAGAAGAAATTGCATCACAGGAGCCTGGCCTAAGGATAACAATTCTGAGTAGAAGGAAGTTTTAATCAGCCACCTGGCATCTGCTAATCATCTGCTATATGCTAAAAACAAAGGAGGCCACCAGATTAAACTGAAAGCCTAAGACCAGTCCTGGGTCTCACACAGTGTGTGACAAAGTTGAAAGGCAGTTATTTCATATTTCACAAAAATAACTAAAGAACATATTCACATCATAAAGCACTATACTAGTAAGTGTAATAAAGTACAGATAAAATGTAAAAAACAAAAAACAAAAAACAAAAAAGTGCCGGGGGTTGAAAGTAGAGGGGTAAACCTAGCCCTGTGTGCTCAGAGAGACATTCTGAGGTAGACCTGGGAAGCATATGGCTGGAGGAGTGCCAGGGTCCAGCCTCGGCAGGGGTGGGTTGACTCGTCGGAGGTGGCACTAGAAAGGAAGACTAAGGCCTCAGTGCCATTTTCATGCACGTCCTCAGTCAGACATCCCCAGAGATTGCTCTCTGAAGAGTGACAACTGCCAGGAATTATCGTGCCTTTTATTGAAAATGTGATACATGCAAGTAAATGGGTGAGGGGCTACGTGTTCTAATGATCAGTTCAATAGGGATCGTAGGTTCCATTCAGGGTTGGATTAAGGGTGGGTCTATTGCGGTTCCGCAATTGTTCACTTGATGTAGGTGGGTCTTCACGGAATGCAGTTTCGGGAAAGCAGCTCCAGCAAGCAGAGATAATTATCAACTGATGTGGCAGCAGCCATCTTGTGATTACTGAGCACGATGCTGAGAAAAGAAAATCTCAAGTATAGACATTAGTTCTTATGAAGCGCAATAAAGAATGGAACTTACATAGTTTTATAGGGATCTAAAACTTAATTTTATCTTTTTTTAAAAAAAGAAGAAAAGATTATCTTTAAGTTTATGTTAAGTGTATCGTGAAGGGCCTTCCAAAGGTTGATCATTTCTGCCTAGATAGAACTTCAGCCCACCCTCTATTGTGACCACGGAGATAAAGCATTGTAATGAACAGTAGGTGATCAGGGCAGAGGGGAGTGGTCGGAGGACTTTTGGGAAAATCTTATTACATACTCAAGAGTACTAAATAATTTTTTTATAATATATCAGGGAGTCAGAGGGGGGTCGCTTCCCAGCAAGGCTACCACCGTTTTCTGGACCAAATAGCAAGCAGCCTTGCTGACATGCTAATTTTTATTCCTAGGTCGGGTCAAAGGTCAAAGGCTCAAAACAGATCCTGGGGCCCCACAAGGTTGGACTCCTCCAGAGGAGTCATTGCTGTTACAAGCACTGAGGTTCATCTGCGACTAGTCTTCCATGACTCTCGCATATAGTAGGGCAGGACCAACACCATCAGTGGATTTAAATTCCATTAAATTATGACCAACCTACCAAGGTATAACTTCAAATTCTCTCTTTAGCTATAAATTAGTGGTACTGTCTATGATTTAAGAAGATAGTGCTTGTAGTCTTATTATTTCTTATTTTGTGTTTTATGGTGCTTTATAAGATATGAGCTGCTCTCACCCAAGACTGTTTATTCCAGGCCTCAGACCACTCGTAATTGTTGCTAAGGTGCAGAGAGCACTAGCATGGTAAGAACAGGAATCCCTACCAAACTGAGAATGTGATTCCTCTCAGTGAGAAGCTTATTAGCTTATTGTTTAAGGAATCATGAGTCCCAAGAAGAGTAAAAGGAACTATATATTAGATCCTAATGACATTCTCTTGCAGGGGCAATGCCTACCTATGTATAGTTAAAATGATAGAATGTTAGCTTCAACTATGGACCCACTAGAGCTTTCTAAATTATTTCTATCACACTGGCTTACAAAATTAATTTTATTTATTCAGGAACCAAGATTCTACCTGGATATACCTCAGATAGGTGTTCATTCATTCATATTCCAACCAAAAGATAATGTACCATAAAGTGCATATTGATAAGTCTGAAATGAATACAACAACCACATAAAATCTCATTACTTAAAAGAAATTAAATGCTCTGTGGTTTATATAACAATATTCCTCATCCATGTCCAATATCAGATCGTTCACATGCCAGTCACAGTTAAATCTAATTTGTTGTAATCTTGGTAAATGAGAGCTAATCAATGAGCTCTCAGCTTCAAAGCAGTACATATTACATTTCTGAAATACATTAAAACAGAGGATGGAGGAAAGACTTCCTGACAACTGGCATTTGCAATGGAGCAGGAAGGTTCTCTAGGATCTGATGTAATACCTTTTGAATTATAAGTATATACAGAGTTTCTAAGGATCATGTCTGTGAGTCAGGATTCCTGATCCAGAGACAATGGTCCTGATGGAATGGAGCCCAAAGGCATCGAGAGTAACTGGAACAAGACTGTTGACAGCTTCGATGATATGAACCTCTCAGAGTCCCTTCTCCATGGTGTCTATGCCTATGGTTTTGAGAAGCCCTCTGCCATCCAGCAGCGAGCCATTCTTCCTTGTATCAAGAGTTATGATGTGATTGCTCAAGCCCAATCTGGGACTGGGAGAATGGCCACATTTGCCATATTGGTTTTGCAGCAGATCGAATTAGATCTAAAGGCCACTCAGGCTTTGGTCTTGGCACCCACTCAAGAATTGGCTCAACAGATACAGAAGGTGGTCATGGTACTAGGGGATTACATGGGTGCCTCCTGTCATGCCTGCATTGGGGGCACCATCATACGTGCTGAGGTGCAGAAGCTGCAAATGGAAGCTTCCCACATCATTGTGGGTACCCCTGGCCATGTGTTTGATATGCTTAACCAGAAATACCTGTCTCCCAAATATATCAAGATGTTTGTATTGAATGAAGCTGACAAGATGTTAAGCCATGGATTGAAGGACCAAATCTATGACATATTCCAAAAGCTCAATAACAACACTCGGGTGGTTTGCTATCAGCGACAATGCCTTGTGATGTGCTTGAGGTGACCAAGAAGTTCATGAGGGACCCTATTCAGATTCTTGTCAAGAAGGAAGAGTTGACCCTGGAGGGTATCTGTCAGTTCTACATCAATGTGGAATGAGAGGAGTGGAAGCTGGACACACTGTGTGACTTGTATGAAATCCTGACCATCACCCAGGCAGTCATCTTCATCAACACCCGTAGGAAGTGGATTGGCTCACTGAGAAGATGCACGCCCGAGACTTCACTGTGTCTGCCATGCATGGAGATATGGACCAAAAGGAATGAGATGTAGTCACGAGGGAGTTCCATTCTGGCTCCAGCAGAGTATTGATCACTACTGACCTGCTGGCCAGAGGCACCAATGTGCAACAAGTTTCTTTAGTCATCAACTATGACCTTCCCACCAACAGGGAAAACTATATCCACATAATCAGCCATGGTGGACGATTTGGTCATAAGGGCGTGGCTATTAACATGGTAACAGAAGAAGACAAGAGGACTCTTCGAGACATTGAGACTTTCTAAAACACCTCCATCGAGGAGATGGCCCTCAATGTTGCTGACCTCATCTGAGAAGGGATGTCCTGCAACCTCGCCCCAGCCAGGGTTCAGTCCTGGGGAGGGCTGAGGGAGCAGCAGGAGGGGGGAGGGAAGGGAGTCAAGGGATGGACATCTTGTCATTTTTTTTTCTTTTTTTTTTCTTTGAATAAATGTCACTTTTTTTTTTTTGGAGAGATTTTCACTGTAGGGCGCGTGCGCTCGCCAGACAGACAGAGAGAGACATAGAGACAGAAAGCGAGAAATCACCCTCCCAGGGGGGATGGTCACGCCGCAATCCCTTCTCTCCCATTCTCCTCTCGGGCTCTTGGGCACGCACGCACACGCGCCCGGCGTGAGTTTTAAGCCACCGGGTCCGGGACACGAACTGCGGTCGACTATGTGGGAGTACAGCGACATAGCCATTACGCTAACTGCTGGTTCCCAATAAATGTCACTTTTTGAGGCAAAAAAAAAAAAAGTATATACATAGTTTAAAAGGCTTGTAATCATTTGATATTGCTTCTGTAATATTATACCTGCAGAGTGACTAACATAGAGACTAGAGTCACCATTTCTTGAATGTATGGTTCAAAATTCTTAGCTTGATCACTTATGAGTCTCACAACAACCCTTTGAGAAGTTACTCTGCATGCCATTTTACAGGAGATGAAACCAAGGCACAGAGAAGTTCTGCCAAGTTTCGTAACTAGTCAGAAGCAGAGGCAATACATAAACCAGCTGATTTCAGAACTTAAGCTCTTTACTATGTGTTTCACTGCTCCTCTAAGTTGCTCAGCCTTTTCATATAATTGCATATTAATTATATATAGATAGTTCAAAAATTTCTACATATGGTCTCGAGAGTGTCACTCTTATTGGAAATAAGGAACTAGGGCTCTTGCTCGAAGATGTATTTCTATAGCAAAACATAGGTTTTTCTATGTGAAATAGGTTTTGCTAGATACTTGATATAATTCTCTTTGATTCCCTGAAGAAGAGGTGTGTGTTAGAATATTTATCCTATTTCACACCTTTAGGCAATAATTATTATGAACCACTGTACTATAATTACTGTTTTACTCCTATTTTTAAATCTCTGCTCCAGTTCAGTGAAAGACATGAGCTATTGTACTGCTGCTACCCAATAATAATTGTTCAATAAGATGTAGTGAAAAAAATTCACATTTACCAGTCACAAAGCATTATAGATACTTACTAAATTAGCTATCTTATTTCTCATGGTCATGCAGAATTTAGGCCTGTTTGATTTTGTCTTAGAAACATTATTGTTCTAGAGTTGGTACTGTACAATACTAAAAATCTGTTGGAGACAAAAAAAATTATTTTGTCTCTAAACAAAATTAGGAGTGAGAAAAACTGGTTTTGGAGCTGTATTCCCCCTGCAGGCATTTAATCTGAGTCACAATCTTACTTTGAGCTGGGGATTAGTGTTAGCCACACTAGATGCCATCTGAGAATAGTTGTCATCAACTAGGTACAAGTCTGGCATCCTTAGGACTCAATATGCTCTGGATTGTATAAAACTGGCCGCAATCAACTAGATAGGAGTCCTCAGGTGAATAATTCAATCTCTCTGAATTCCTGTTATTTCCCCTATAATACAGGATGTTACTCATTGATACCCTAGCAATGTCAGAAAGATTAGGTGTAACTTTTTTTAATTGTATAAAGTGCACGTTTTTATAAACCTATATATTTCTAGTCAAGCAAAATAACCTATTTCAGTTATCTTTTGTGTTATAAGTATACGTAAAACACATTCTTAGCTAATTTCCAGTATATATTAACTACAGCCCTGAAGTTATACATTAGAATTTATTTATTGGACAAAACTTCAGCTTTGTGCCCTTTGACCTACAGCTTCCATTTCCCCCCAACCACATTTGTTTTTATTGCATTTTTTTCCTTAGATTCCACATATATGTGAAGTGTAATCTTCAAGTAGACTGAGACGCATAGTACTAAACACTGTGTAGGAGGAGTTTGCTAAGTGATAACTACTTGTGTTCTAAGCTAGATTAGAGGATAAGGGATCTACTGCTAGGGAGGGTGTTGACTTGCGAGTCATTTTGTGTATTTATTCCTTCTTTTCTTCCTTGATGGATAATAACAATGTACTGCGTGATTTTTAATGATGAAAAATACTTAAGGCTACTTAACTGTAGTAAATAAATGGAATATACACACTTGCAAAACAAGAGGCTTGAGTTAAAGAAAAATAAAGAACATCAAACAGAAAGGTAACGTCAAAGGTTAAAAAAAAAAAAAACAAAAAACGACTCATCCACAGGGAGCACCTGCCAAACAGACGTTGTGAAAATTATGCTTGAGAAAATGCTTACATTGTTAAAGCAGTGGTGACCACATATGGGAAGAGGAGTAAAGGGGAATAGATTACATATCAGGATTTGGAGTGGCGTTATGACTGTACCCAATTGTTATGAAATTTTAAAAAAAAAGTCACGGAATATTTATTACATGTCCACTACCTGCCAAGCACAATCAAAACCATTCAGAACTTCCAACTCTGCTTTGCTTTTTCCAGGCCCAGCAGCCCTCTCCACTAAAGACCACACTAACCACTCCGGTAAACACCTTACGCCACCAAACCCACCGCAAGGCACGCCTTGAGCAAAATGACGGAACCAGTCTGCCCCGCCCCCTTCCACACACCTCTTGCGTCAACGTCATCGCAGTTTGAAAACGCAAGACGGAACCTACGGTGTCCCCCTAGGAAATGGAGGTGTGTCAAATAGCGTCATGTTCCGCCCACGTGAAAGATGGCGCCTGGTGCGTCAGCCTTCTGGGGGCGGGGTCCAGGCAGAGCAGGAGGTGTGCATTTGGGAGGTGTGATTTTGGTTTCCCGCCCTTTCTCCTTTCCACCTGCTCTCACTGTATTTGCCGAGAGCGAACCAGGAAAGATCTGATAAAGACGAACTAGAAGAAGACAAGGCGGGAAGGAACCGCGTCAGGAAGCGGACTCGGCGTTCTAGGGCCCCAGCGTGGCCGGGCTCGTGGGCGTGGCCGGAGGCCGGCCGTGGGCGTGGCCGGACCGGGGGCGGGGCTGCGGTTTTTATTCATAATAGCCAAAACTGGAAATAAACCAAATGTCCATAAACTAATGACCAGATAAACAAAATGGTTTATCCACACAACTGGAATATGACACAGCAATTGAAAGGAATGAACTCTGATAGGTACAAAGACATAAATAATGAAATTATGTCAAAATAATTATCCTGAGCGAAAGAAACAAAATACAAAAGGCTACATATTACATGATTTCATTTATAAGAAATTCTGGAAAAGGCAAGATTAGAGGGACAGAAATCAGACTGGTGGTTGCCAGGGACTGATGGTGAGAGGAGGCATTGACTGCAAAAATAAAAAAAGAGAGAGAGAGAGAGCCTTTTTTGGGTGACAAAACTGTTCTATGTATAGGAACAGCAGGTGACATG
>NW_006159555.1:4701718-4738733 GCF_000334495.1 Tupaia belangeri chinensis | reverse complement strand
CTGCTTTCCCGCAGCAGTCCTAGAACCGGCCCCTTCCTGGGGACCCAGCGGTGACCCGCCAGGAACGCTGTCTCTGTGGGCTCCGCGGAAAGGAACCTCGGGCCCCGGGAGGCCTGGCCGGGAAGAAGGCCAGAGGGCAGATGGCTTCCAGCTCCTCGGGACCAGGTTGAAGTTTACTAGATGGTCCCTGCCGGCGGGAAGATAACGCTGAACGTGGCGGGGGTGTGGACATATTGCACGCCTACAGAATTCCGTTTGTAAAGAGTGCTGATGTCTTAAGTGTGAGCAGCAGTGCTAGACTGAGTGTACTCTGTGGGACATGACCTAGTTGCTTCACAGCTCTGAGGTTACAGTCTTACTTAAAGGAAGTCAGCGTTGTAACTTGGGCATCATTTCACGGATGGAAATCATTTGCAGAAAGAAGTGCACTGATTACACGTCTGTGTCCACACAGTCTTTCTGGCCACGCTGAACTCCACCGGGCTTTGTGTTCTGGAAAAGGAGGGAGGTTGTGCCCTTGCTCAGGAGGGATGGCCCTTTTAGCTGCGATAGAGATTATTAGGCTCCAGTGGAGTACAGTCTGGTTGTGGCAGGTGGACAGATTCATGCTCAGACTGTTCCCATCCATCACTGGGGGTGCAAAGGAAGGGTGTACATTCGAACATTTCTTGTGTACAAAAGGTTTAGAAAGGGAGTAGAAAATACTGTTGGAGTGCTCGCTTCGGCAGCACATTCACTAAAATTGGAACGATACAGAGAAGATTAGCATGGCCCCTGCGCAAGGATGACACACAAATTCATGAAGTGTACCATATTTAAAAAAAAAAAGAAAAGAAAAAGAAAATACTGTTAAATATGGTCTTTCTCAGACTTTGGAAAACTTTATAACATGATCTGGGAACATTACCTAAGCAAGATTGCCACACATGAGCTATTCGTAATATAGAGTCAGAATATTTGAAATATTACCAGCACTTCTGCCAAACCCTGCCACTCTAGAATAACCCTGAATCACTTGGAAACTGATTTGTGATGACTGTGCTCTTTGTACATATGAAACAAAAAGAAATTGCAGACCATATTGCAGAGTGTACACACTAAGCCAGTACTTACCTGTTCCAGGAAACAATTACATACAACTTACTAAAAAGTCTTTATTTGGCTATGTTAGCAGGCCAAAATGTGTATTCAACGAAGTTTAAAAAAAAAAAAAAGCTAATGAAGATATCTTTCTTTTATGCCTGCCCTTGGGGTCTGTTCATTAAATAATGTAGTTCTAAGGAGTGGTAGGTTAGTCTGAGAATCTTGGATCTGTGAGAGATGGCCAGAAGTCATCTCTGAATCGTGCCTCCTGTTGAAAATTTAGAAGGTGTTATAGCCTGGTATTACAAACCGGTTCACTGTTCCTAAAGTGGCCCTAGACAGCTCCATTTGGGGCTGGTTTAGGATGCTGCTTCCCTTAGAGCAGTGAGAAGATAAATAGCAAGCATAGTTACAAGAAGTGAAATCCTTAGGGTGGTAGGTAGCTGATTTACAATAATAATGGACCAACCAGCTTTCTAAATACCAAGCAGGGAAGAGAGGGCTGACTTTCCACAAAGGTTTAGGGGGAAAAAAGGCAAAATCTCAAACTTACCACTATGGTAACAGTTTTAGCAGATATTAATTAATGTAATCATATGTCTGCGCATGTTGGATTATTTTCAGAAAGTGTATTGGATAAATGCTTATGAACCCTGTGCTTTGTTTACAGGAGTGGCAAGCCACCATCTCACCCAGTTTGGATTCTGGCTTCCCTCAAAAGACTATGGCTAATGTTTGATAACCCTCTGGAGTAGCCAACAGTACTTACATATAAGATTTGTAGAAAAAAGACTATTGATGTTGATGGATTTTTTTTTTTAAGCACATTTATATATATGGATTTTCCTCATCAAAGACAGGTTGTTTCTTTTGGCAAGATTTAAAGTTAAATAATTCAACAGGGTTCTCGTTATTCATTTTTTTTCTAATTATACTAGGGATGAGACTAACTGTATAATTATTGGCAAAATATAATAGATCGATTTTCATAACTAGACAAAAAATAAAATTTTCCTATAATTCAATCACATTTTGCTCTAGGGCTCAATCTTGTTTTAGGAAATACTTTTATTTTCAATATAATGAAATATTACAGTTATAATAATGTATATGTGATTATTCACATTTTATTAAAAAAGAAAAATATATTTACAATATAATTTTGTAACTGTGTATTTACTTAGTTCATTTTCTTGGCCTCTAGTTTTCTGTTGTCAGTGATTAATACATTAATGTTAATTCTAAGGAACATTATGGTTTTGATTCAAAGTTACATTCCAGTTTACATCATTGTAAAAACTGACTGTTGAAATTGTAAAAAGAATGGATTTTGTTTTTAAATTTGCTGTAGGGCACATACACTCCCTTGGGAGAGAGTAGGAGAGTGAGAACGCACACTGAGAAGGAATGGTCATACTACAGTCCCCTCTTCGTTTTCTGCTTGAGAATTTGAGTACACAAGTACATGCATTTGGCATGTTTTTCAAGCTGCTGGGTCCAGGACTTTGAACCTCACAGTTGGCCACAGGGGATTCAGCTGCCTTAATCACCATGCTTCTGGCTGACCCCAAAACAGTGAATATTTTAAACAAGCTGCATAGCTTATATACAGCTGTCAAATGTCATCTCTTAAGACTATTAAATTGGTGTAACGTATTAATAAGTAAATATTATCTAAGTGAATTTCTGAAATAAAAAATACACATGTAAAAACTATCTTTATATTAAACCATTACTGTGCATACATACAGTTAAATGTTGCCAGGCTCTGTAAGTCTATTCATAATATGATATAAGCCCTCATCTAATGCTCTAAAAACAGATGTCACTGTGCTTTTCAAGAGAGTTCACCAACTGACCACACTTGTCAACATGTAGATATAAAGTTACTTGCTTTGACATAAATGTAGTTATAGATGTTAACTCCCAAAGCAATCAGACTGGCAGAAATAGGTTTAACACACTTACTAGCTGTTCTCCATTACTGTTGTGATAAATAGATTTCATAATTTTAGACTTGCCTTAAATTATCATAATTTTTTACATTTTTGATCTTTGATTATAGGTGTTCATTTTCAATACTTGCAGAAATGGTTAGTTTAATAATATCCCGTGGACCCTTTGAGTGGATTAAGATATGCAAGTTAAGCAAGAAGACCAAAAGCCCCGGGTTCCAGCTTGACTCTGAGCTTGTTCACCATCTTTATGTCTAGTTTCTCAGTATTTGAGTGGGTCCCTTTGAGATATGCAAGTTAAGCAAGACCAAAAGCCCCGGGTTCCAGCTTGACTCTGAGCTTGTTCACCATCTTTATGTCTAGTTTCTCAGTAGATTGAAGGGCTTGAACAGGACCCAGCCAGTCTTTTTGCTTTTTACATGTTCTAAGTAGTTGAAGCTTTTTTAAATCTTAGGCATTTAGTATAAAGGCGTTACTCTTTTTGTATTGATAAAATGCTATGATGCTTTTTTGACTAGCATATTAAATGTATTTATCTTTGTCTTGATTTTGATACCCAGAAAGTTTGTTGCGGATATTTGCCCACTTTTCTATGGTTCCAGATTTGTGTTTTTTTCAGTCTTACATCCTTTGTGGTGGTGGTGATGGTGGTGGTGGTGGTGTTCTGTTAGCAGGTTTAAGGTTTTTTTCACTGTTAAACGTTGTATTACTTTTCTAAGATTACTGTACCAAAGGATCACAAACTGGGCAGCTTAAAACAACAGTAGATTCTCCCCCAGTTCTAAAGCTAGAAATGCACAATCTGGGTGCCAGGAAGGGATGAGCTGAAGAATGTAGTGAAGACGCCTTTCTTCTTCCTAGCTTCTGACGGTGACTAGCAACTCTTTCCTTGACTTTTGGTTGCGTCATCCCAGTCTCTGCCCTTTGTCTTCACATGGCTGTCTTCTCATGTACTGTATCTCCAGATTGCTCTCTCACCTTGTAACCATTACTAGTCATTGGTTTAGGGGCCACCTTGTTCCAGTATGACTCTGTCTTAACTTGATTACACCTATTTCTACATAAAGTCACATTCACATACGTCAGGGCTTAGGATTTGAACATCTTTTTGGGGTCACAGTTCAGTGCATAAGTATCAAGGTCTCTAGCTGAGCCTTCACCTCATTATACTCCTCTTGAGTTACAATAGTTTAGGGACCAAACATTCAGTCATATCAAAATTGTACGTAAACCAGATATTCGGGAATTGTGAAAGTCTGTTTGATGAGCTTTAGTGTATAACATTTCACATAAATGTAGAAAGGCCTTTTTATTTCAGTTCATTAATATTTTAGATTTCTAAATTATCTCCTGAATATAAGCAGTAAGTTAGTATGCCTCATAAAGTTATCATTATATCAGCAAACTTTTAATGAGTACTTCCCATGCCAGTTGATGTCTCTATCCTGGTAGGAGATGACAGACTTCTAAATCTTTCCTGACTAAGAGGAGAAACCTAATATGTCTAATCATGGTTTTGTATGTCATTGTTTAGATGTCTCTGGCGCTTTTCAATAATGTGACAACTGGGATGCAGTGATGTCGACACTCTGCCCACCACCATCTCCAGCTGTTGCCAAGACAGAGATCGCTTTAAGTGGTGAATCTCCTTTACTAGCAGCTACCTTTGCTTACTGGGACAATATTCTTGGTCCTAGAGTGAGACACATTTGGGCTCCAAAGACAGAGCAGGTACTTCTCAGCGATGGAGAAATAACATTTCTTGCCAACCACACCCTTAATGGAGAAATCCTTCGAAATGCAGAGAGTGGGGCTATAGACGTAAAGTTTTTTGTCTTGTCTGAAAAGGGAGTAATTATTGTTTCATTAATCTTCGATGGGAATTGGAATGGGGATCGGAGCACCTATGGACTGTCAATTATACTTCCCCAGACAGAGCTTAGTTTTTACCTCCCACTTCACAGAGTGTGTGTTGACAGATTAACACATATTATCCGGAAAGGAAGGATATGGATGCATAAGGTGAGTGGCTTTTACACTTAACCATGCTAACCTAGCCTCGAAAGTTTGCTCTTTGATACATGTATATCTAATTTTTAAAAATAATATACAATTCAAGTCAAAAAGTAGCTATGAATTACTTGGCATTTGCCATGTAAATACAGGTAGATCTAATCTGCTGTCTGTGATCATAATGTCCTTGGAAGGTAGGAGGATAGCTCCACATTGTAAATGCTCCACATTGCAAATTACTAAAGCTAAGAGAAATTAGGAATTAGAGTAACTTTTAGAGTCTGGATTTTGCTTGGAGCCTTTGACTCTGAAACCTTTTATTCTCTTTCACTTAGTACCATGTGTAGATATACGCAGTTATAGATCATTGTTTCATAAGTGTTTGGCCATGAAGCCTTTGGTCCCTTCAATCCCTCTGGCAAATTTGAAAATTTATTAAATGAGATTGGACCAAATAGTTTCTAGAACCAGTTTCTTTTAATTTTATAGATTAAGCTAGAGGAAATTATTGTTTTTTCCTGATTCCCATAGTTTTAATATATAGTGATATTTACATTTCGGTATACTTTTGTCATATCTAAAGAACAAATTTAATTGTCCTTGTCAGTTTGATACTAATATGGAAATCCATTAACGCATTTAATTTTATAAGGCTTTACCTGCTAGTAAGGAAAAATAGTATCTTTTAGAAAATGGTCTTTACTGTGCTTAAAGACTTGCCTCCTTATTTATCATGTTTATGAAAACTATTTAAAATTAGGAAAGTGTTCCAGTTTCAACTTGATTTTGTTCCATTTGAAAAGTGCAAGTCAACTATTTTACTTTTTGGAACTACACAGTGTTTTCTGTCCTCCCTCCTTTTTTCCCTAAAATGGAAAATATTTTTCTTGTGAACTAAATTACCCAAAGATATATCTGCATTTCACTGTGTTATGAAAAATAAGCAAATATCAAAATGTAGGGTTTTTTTTTTTTAATAAATTTTCTCTTGCTCAGGAAAGGCAAGAAAGTGTCCAGAAGATTGTCTTAGAAGGCACGGAACGAATGGAAGATCAGGTAAAGTACAGGACACATACACTCCAGTACCATTGTTCTATGACCTATGTCTGTGTAAGGCTCATGACCACTTTTGTTATGGCATTGAAGACATACTAGATTGACACAGTGAGCCTGAAAACTGAACAGTGCCTTTTGGAGATACAGAGAATAAACTGGAAAAAAATAAATAAATAAAAATAAAAGAAAAAATGGGACCAGCAATTAGCATAATGGCTATGTCGCTGGACTCCCACGTAGTCGACCGTGGTTCAAGTCCCGGACCTGGTGGCTTAAACTCGCGCCCTGTGCGTGCGTGCCTAAGATCCCGAGAGGAGAATGGAGGAGAAGGGATTGCGGCGTGGCCATCCCCCCTGGGAGGTGATTTCTCACTTTCTGTCTCACTGTCTCTCTCTCTGTGTCTGGCGAGCGCACGTGCCCTATAGCAAAAAGCTCTCCAAAAAATAAAATAAAATAAAAAAATAAAAGAGAATAAACTGGATTAAAATATCAGACCTGAAAAGTTAAATCAGTAAACAAAGAGTAGTAGTAATTATATCTACAAATTAATATTTGTTCCCTTTTGTTTTTTCTGTTTTCACAGAATAAGTTTTAGATAACTTGTTCCTAGTAAAAAATATAACATTTTATATATATGGGATTTTCTTTAAGGTGTTGCTTCTCAAACAGTCCCACAGAAATAATTACAACAGGAAGAGAATGAGTGTTATTACTAAGGTATCTGGGGGTATAGGCACATCTTTAAGCACAATATTTCTTTAAAGCCTTATGTCATATCTTTAAAAGTTACACTGTTTAGGGACCAGCAGTTGGCGTAATGGCTGTGTCACTGGACTTCCATGTAGTTAAACACGGGTCAAGGCCTGTTGGCGTAATGGCTATGTCACTGGACTTCCATGTAGTTGACCACGGGTCAAGTCCTGGACCTGGTGGTTTAAACTCACCAGGCATGTGTGCGTGCATGCCCAAGATCCCAAGAGGAGAATGAAGGAGAAGGGATTACGGCATGGCCATCCCCCCTGGGGAGTGGTTTCTCGCTTTCTCTCTCTCTGCCTCCTTCTGGCGAGCACATGCGCCCAATAGCATAAAAAAACCTCTCAAAAAAAAAATGTGTGTGTATATATATATATATATATATACACACACATACACACACACACACAAACACACACACACACACACTGTTTATATATTTCCTGAGATACCTATTTTGTTTATGCCTTTTTTCCCCCTAATTTGATAGATGGCATGTACACTCACTAGAGAGACGAGGAGGGGAAAAGTGAGAAAGCACCCCCCACGAGTGGTGACTAAGGAAGCTACTTCCCCATGGTTGACCATGGTTTGAATCTCGCACTGGCAGCTTGAAAAACACACCAGATATGTGTATATGTGCCCCAAATCTCAGTAGGTTGGCAAAATGGAGAAGAGATTGCTGCATAACTGTGCCTCCCAATGGAGGTGTTTTCTGCCTGTCTTCCTCTCTCCCTCTGGCAAGTTCATGTGTCCTCTAGCAACTTAAAAAAATTAGTAATTTTTCTTATTAACATGCATTAACCAGGAAAACATAAAACCCTATAAATGATCTCCTTTATAAAATTATGTTTGGGGACCAGCAGATGACATAATGGTTACATTGCTGGACTCTCACAGTCAACTTGGTTTGAGTCCCGGATCTGGTGGTTAACTCACACCAGGCCCATGTGCATGCATGCCCAAAATCCCAAGAGGAGATTGGAGAAGGGATTGCAGCTTGGTCATCTCCCCTGGGGGGTGATTTCTTGCTTTCTCTCAGGCAAGCACATGTGCCCTATAGGAAAAATCTCTCTTAAAAAAGAAAGATATGTTTGTCCTTCTGTAAATAACTTTCCAGGTCAGGGGAGGTAATAGTGAAAGATCTGAGACTTACAAGAAAAGATTTTCCTTTACTCCAAGAAGCCCAGTCTTTAATTAGCAGTCAATAAATAGGGTCCCAAGAAGAGGAGGACTTGCACCAACTTCTAACCTACTAGGTATAGAGTAATTCATTATGTTATTGCAAGATAAGGAATCTAGGACCAAATAGAATTCTTTTATTGGGATTAGGATTTATTATATTTTTTTAAACAAGAAAATTTGAGTTGACCACTATTAATCGATTTTTTTTAAGGGCTTTTCTTAAAAACGTTATAATATCCCTATAAGTTACAAGGAAAGCGTATTTTGGACAAACCAAAATTTTCAAAGGGGAAACCTTGTCCTACTGTAAAGTTTAAGTTAGGGAAATGAAACTTGGGGGATTTTCTTTAGATTCTCTTCTGCATTCAGACTTGTAGGGTTTTTTGTTGAGCTTTATTGAGGATACCCATTCATTTACAGTGATAAATGTCTGAGAGAGTGTATGTGAAACACTGTTGATGCTTAAGCTAAGGGCAAGTATTATGCCAAAATTATCCTTTCTGAAAAACAAGGAGTTACTTTTTAATTGAGTCCTTCCAAATCTCACATTATGTGTTTTCAGCTATTTTGTTTTGAACAATAAATACTGCCTGGAGAAGATACATTAGTCTGAAAGAGCTTCAGTCAGTGCTAGTTTTGGATGCTTATAGCTGTCATCTGATAAAACTCCTCTACATGGAAGGGAATTTAAAGAGATTTCGGTCATTATTGTTGAATTATATGTAATAATTGAAATTATAAAAAACATTTATGTTACTTTAAAAAGCAAAAATAGAGGCTAGTAGGTGGCATGGTGGTTAAAGCACTAGATTCCCACATGGGTGGCCACGGCTCCATTCTCAGACCTAGTGGCTTGCTTTTTCACTTTTCTTTTTCTGTCTCTCTCTGATGGATGTATGTGCCCCAGAACAAATTAAAAAATAATAATTAAAATGAAATAATTCTAAAAAAAAAAAAAAAGCAGAAGCAATGAGTTGTGATCGTAGCAGTTTTTTTTTTTTTTTTTTTTTTTCCTTTGGTGAAGGGTTTTTGCTTAGGGTTTATGCAGTCACTGGAGAGAGATAGCAACAGTGAGAGGAAAAGTGAGAAATAGCCTCTCCACCCCTCCAAAGCTGGTCACGCTACAATCCCTTCTCCGTTCTCTTCCTGGGGTCTTGGGCATGCACAGACACACACCCAGCATGAGTTTCAAGTTAGTGGTTCCAGGATTTGAACCACAGTCAGCCATGTGGGAGTCTGGTGATGTAACTGTTACAGCATCTGCTCGCTCCAGCAGATGAATTTTCAAAACTAAAATTTCCTATTTGTATAAATGGGCCTATGGCTAAGGATAAAATTCCAGAGATAGTATCACATTTAAATTCTTAAGCTGCTTACCATGGAAAGGGGCTATGAAAAAACTGGGTTAGGTTACTCAGAAATGGCTAGCCAGTGGTTTGGTTGTTAAGGCACCAGATCCTACATAGCCAAGAATACGTGTTTCAAGTTCCAGCTCTGGGAGCTTGAAAAACACTTAAGGTGTGAATGCTTGCCTGCTTAAAATTCTGAGAGGAGAATGAAGGAGAAGGGATTTGGCATGCATGGCTGTCCCACCTAGGAATGATTGCTCACTTTCTCTCTCTCCTTGGCAAGCATGTGTATGTACCATATAGCAAAAACATAAAAACAAACAAAAATGGCTATAGGGATGATAGCAATTCTAATTTGGCAATGTATGTAAAGAGTTTGAATAAAATCATTTCGTGAAATGTGAGAGGAAAATAATTTATTGTTTCTAAAAAATGATTTTAAAAATATATTTAGGTGAAAATTGATAAGACTTAAAAATAATTTCAGCTGGGAGGGACCAGCAGTTAGCGTAATGGCTATGTCGCTGGACTCCCACGTAGTCGACCGCGGTTCGAGTCCCGGACCCAGTGGCTTAAATTCACGCCGCGCACGTGTGCATACGTGCCCAAGATCCCGAGAGGAGAATGGAGGAGAAGGGATTGTGGCGTGGCCATCCCCTCTGGGGGGTGATTTCTCGCTTTCTATCTCTCTGTCTCTCTCTGTCTGTCTGGCGAGAGCACGCGCCCTATAGCAAAAACCTCTCCAAAAAAAAATTTCAGCTGTATCTTAAAAGTTTATATACAATGGGGACTTCAAAAATTCATGGAAAAATAGAATTAAAGTATGATTTTATTCTGGTGCAGAAAATTTTAAAATATATGAATAGATTTTTTTTCATAATACACATTTCCTATTAATTTTTAAATATCCCTCATATTCAAGTTTGGGAGCAGCAATATGCTGTTGAAGAGAAGGAAGATCCCATATTGTGACAACTGTAGTTCAAATCCAGGTCTGGTCAGCCTAAAACATGCCAGGCACATGCACGATTATCCATGATAGATGGGCTGGATGACTAGAAGAAGGGGATCACAGTGTGACCAGACCCTGTGGAGGGTATGCTTCACTCTCTTTCTCTAGGCGCACACCTCAGTGCCCAGCTTTTAGGATAACCAGAAATAAAACTTTGCCTTCCCATGTGGTCCCAGCCTGCCAAGTAGCAATGTCAAACCAACACTCTGGGCTTCGTGTTAGATTTTTTTACTGACCAGCTTATCCCATATGATGTAATTTTCTTCACTTCATTTTACTTTATTGTGCAGGGTCAGAGTATTATTCCAATGCTTACTGGGGAAGTAATTCCTGTAATGGAACTCCTTTCATCTATGAAATCACACAGTGTTCCTGAAGAAATAGATGTAAGTTCTAATATTAAATGGGAGCAGTTCTACCCATTATCAATTTCTTTGAGTTATATTGCTATTATGTATATAGTACTATTCTAATTTTTTTAATTCTAATTTTAGTAGTATATAATTTGTCATCAGTATTATTTATATGAAGTCATATTTTTATTATTCATATGAAGGAAGAGTTCTAGACCTTATAGAAGTAATTAGTATTTAATACAGTCATTTTTGAAACAGAATATGCAACTTGGTGGCTACTAATAGAAATTTAGTTATCTTCGCTAATGTGGTTTCCTTAATCATTTGTTGAGGAAGTTTTGAATCACATACTGTGCATACAAAGATAACTTTAGGACACTGTTCTTGTTGCTTTCTGACTTTGTCATTAAGATTGGTTCCTGATTCTGACAGCTCAGAAGAGGAAGTTCTTGTAAAATTGTTGCTTAACCTGCCTGAGCAGCTTTCGCATTTGTTCTTCTGAACGTTTATGGTATTGCACAGAGATTGTTTTTATAGGGAGTCTTGATTCTAAGACATGAAGGCAAAGCGAATCTAGACTTCAGAAAACATGGGTATTAAAAGTATTATTTCAACATTGTGTTGTAGCCAGACTAATTTGTTTTGTTGTTTGCTTGTGCACTTTAGATAGCTGATACAGTACTCAATGATGATGATATTGGTGACAGTTGTCATGAAGGCTTTCTTCTAAAGTAAGAATTTTGACTCTTTTTATATAAGCTGGGTAGAGCAGATATACATCTTATGCCTGCCTATGACAAAATGTGGAAGGAAGAAAATAGAATACTTATCTACTCAGATTCTGCTAGGGACAAAATTGTATATTTGACCCATTGATTAAATGTGTGTTCTTTTTCATTTATTATATGTGTGTGATGTTTATGATGTTACTGCTTTTATTATTTAAAGAAGCTGAGTTTCAATAGTGCCAGACCAGAAATCTTGATTCCTTATTTGGTTCTAGTTTCTTGTTTTACTTCTCATTACAGCTAAAACTAAGAACTCTAATTAATCTCATTACAATTAAAACTAAGAACTCTAATTAAATTGCATTATAAATGGACTTGAGTTATTTAGGCCTATAATAGAAAATTATTTATATCTGTATTGTTATGTTCTAGCTTAGAGTGGAATTTAGTTAAGAGTATAGATTCCAAAACCAGATTTACCTGAGATATTTCTATATAACCCTGAACAGGCTACCTGAATTCTGTGTTACTCCACTTCATCATCTGTGAAATGAGAATAATAATAATACCTAGGTTATAGGATTGTCGTAAGCATTGAGTAAGATAAATCATATAAAGCACTTAAAACAATGTTTGGGGGGGCTGGCAGGTGGCTTGATGGTTGAGGTGCTGAACTCCATGGCTGACCAGGGTTCAAGTCCCAGACTTGCCAGCTTGTTTTCTCACTTTGCCTTTCACTCTCTCTCCCTCTGGTCAAATTAAAAAATAATTCTAACAAATGAAGTTAAATAATTAATGTTTGGAACAGAGAACACTTAATAATAGCTAATACCTAATATTTTCTATTTATATTTCTTCTAAGGAAAATGATAATAGTCATATCCAATATTTATTGAGTGCCTATGTTTAGTACCTATGCTAAGTTCTCTACACGTATTATCTCGTCTACTATATTAGTGTTTATTTACAAATTCAGATTGTCATAAAATTTTATTTTTAAAAATGAGAAGTGAAAGGATCAAGTATTTGCTTCTGTGTCCAGTCTTTTCCTCAGGCTAATGATGAAATATCAGAGACAGGAGTGAATTTGGCCTTCAAACCTTAATGGCTTGAATCAGAAGCACTTTAGTCATGAATCTGCTCAATGTCAGTCACTTGTATGTTATTTTTAATCTCATTTGACTTTAAATTATTTACTTCTTGACACACAAATTTTTTCAGCTATGAAATGATCTTTTACTAACTGGGTTGTTTTCAGGTTCAGTTGAGAGACTTTCTCTGAAAGACCCCTGGAAAATGTAAAGTCCTATACAAATACATTATGCATATAACTTTAGCGTTTATAAGCTTTTCGGAGTTCTTCAAAATTCATTTCCTTTTTTTTTTTTAGTTTGTGAAATTGTTTTATAGCTAATATTTTCTCATCTTTATTTTTTTTAACTTACAGTGCCATCAGCTCACACTTGCAAACCTGTGGCTGTTCTGTGGTAGTAGGTAGCAGTGCTGAGAAAGTGAATAAGGTAATTTACTTTACAATGCAGAAGATGATCTGACTTTTAAAAACTAACACATCATGGAGTATTATTTAATCACTAGGTTGCAATTAGATATTCTAGTAGTATAAGGAAGCAATATAATCTCACCAACTTGCTATGATAACTTGTGGCAAAAATGAGTTTGAGGCTAGCAGGTGGCATGGTGGTTAAGGTGCTAGATCCTACATAGTCAATTTCACAGCTTGAGTCTCGGATCTGGCAGTTTGAATAACATGCCAGGTATATGTGCTGTTTTGCATCCAAAATCCTGAGAGAAGGATGGAGAAGGGATTGCAGTGTGGCCATATTCCCTGAAGGGTTATTTCTCACTCTCCTTCTGTCTCTCTCTAGTGAGCGCATGCAACCTTTGACAATAATCTAAAAAAATTAGTTTGAAATAAACTGAGTAAATAGGAAGTCATTCATCAGTTTCATTTTGATAACTCATAAGAACCACTCTCAGGACCAGCAGATGGCATAATTGTTACATTGCTGGACTCCCACATAGTCGACTACAGATGAATCCCAGACCTGGTCGCTTAAACTCACACGGGGTGCATATGCATGTGTGCCCAAGATCCTGAGATGAGAATGGAGGAGAAGGGATTGCGGTGTGGCCGGGGGTGGGGGGGTGTGATTTCTCGCTTTCTGTCTCTGTTTCTCCCTGTCTTTCTGGCAAGCGCACATGCCCTATAGCAAAACCTTCCCCCCACCCCCCAAAAAAGAACCACTCTCAGTTGTGTATAAATACATTTTTCAAAATACTTCTATTTCCCAGTGATGTTTTTAATAAGTATGAAAATAGTCATGTACGTTGGTACTAGTTCCAGAGCAATATGTTTTGTTCATTCCTCTTAATTTTCTTGTCCCAGTTTTCCTCCTGAATTCATCCCTTTCGAGGAGGTATTGCTATTCAGTGGTCAGTGGAAGTTCTGTTTTATTAATGTTTGTGACCACTTTCTCTAGTACTATATGAAGTATTAAAGAATTAATAAGGGGCCAGATGGGGGCACATTGGTAAACTGACACTCTGTGAGGCTAACCCACATGAAAGTTTCAGGTCTGTGTCCAGAGACATTCCTGAGTATGGCTAGGCACTTGAAACTAGGGATGGATCATGGCATCAGGATCCTGTAGGAGGTGCTATTTCTGTCTGTCTATCTCTCTTTTGTTCATTGAAGAAATATTGGGTTGTCTGGAAAGTCATGATGCATTTTTGCATAGAAAAATGCATGATGATGATCTAGTAGATGGATGAATTTAAAAAGAAAAATTAATGAACAATTATGTTTCCATGTATTAGGCAATAAATAATAAAAGGACTTAATACAGTCATAAAATCCCTTTTTATTTTTTCAAAGCTTTTGCCATAGAATGTGCACACTCACTGGAGAGAAACAGAAAGAAGGATAGTGAGAAATCACCCCTGAGAAGACACAGTTCCTTCTTCTCCATTCTCCTAGGATTTGGGGCATGCACAGATACGTGCCTGGTGTCATTTTCAGCCATTAGGTCCGGGACTCGAACTGTTGTCGGTCATGTGAGAATCTAGTGCCTTAAATACCATGCCACCTGCTGGCTGCCATAAAACCCCTTTAATAAAAGATTTCAAGGCCGCCCATAACATGGTGGTTAAGGCAACTGAATCCTACATGGCTGAGGATTCTGCAGCTCATGTCTTGGACCGAGTGGCTTGGGAAACACACCAGCATGTGTGCGTGCATGCCCAAAATTTCGAGAGAAGAATAAAGAAGGGATTGCAGCATTGCCATCTCCCCTGAAGGGGTGTTTTCTCACTTTGTCTCTCTAGCAAACACATGCACCCTGTAGCAAATTTTTTTAAAAAAAGGTATTTCATATTTGTCTTCACTGATCATTAATTAGAGTGTAGTAATAAGTGCATGTATCTACAAAGCAAAACTAAAGTTCTTTTTTTCCCCCCAGAGTTTTTTGTTTATTTATTTTTTTGTTTATAGGGTGCATATGTGTGCCCAGAGAGACAGAAAGAAATCACTCCCCCAGGGGTGGAACCATGCTGCAGTCCCTTATCCATTCTCCTCTTGGGATTTTGGGCACCCATGCACATGTGCCTGGCATGAGTTTCAAGTCACCAGGTTTGGGACTTGAGCAACAGTCAACCACATGGGAGTTCTGGGCCTTAACCACTATCTTACCTGCTGGCCCCCAAAACTAAAATTTTTTAAAAGTCTTATTCAAGGACCATTAGGTGGCATAGTGATTATGGGGTTGAAATCCCATGTGGTTCACCATAGTTTGAGTCCCAGACCTGGTGACTGTCTGCCTGTTTCTTTCTCTCTCTCGCGCGCGCACTCTGGTCAAATAATAATAAAATTAAATAAACCTTTTTAAAAAGTTTTATGGAAAAATATGTTGGGAATGATTACTTTCTTATCAAAATTTTTTTTTTCTTTAATGAACTACTCTATGTACTCATATGAATTTCAGTTGACTAAAATTATATTTCTCATGTAATCATTATTTCACATCTAGGGGCAAGTGATCTTATTTACATGTTATTTCAGTTACCCTGAATAGGAGGATTTCCATTTGTGATTTTCAGAGCCTTAGGTTTCTACAGAAGGACTTTTCAGTCTGCTAGGTGGAGGGAGAAATGCTCCATGGGTGGGGCTGTATTTTTTTGAGCATTTCCTCATCCCCATCCTTTTTAGGAAGAATAACTTCCCTTTTTTCTTTTTAGAGAGAGTTTTGCTATAGGACACCAGCACTTGCAGGAGAGACAGGCAGAAAGTGAGAAATCACACCACAATCCCTGCACCTCCTTTCTCCTCTCAGGAGTTTGGGCATGCACACACACACACACACCCGGTGTGAGTTTCAAGCTGTTGGGTCTGGGACGTGAACCGCAGTAGACTATGTGGGAGTCCGGCGATATAACCATTACGCTATCTGCTGGTCCCCTTTTTTCCTTTTTTAAGGTTTACCTATTTCATTTATGAGAGAAAGGCAGAGACACTCTTGACAGTCTCCCCACCGTGGTCCAACCTTATCCTTGCAGCCTGGCAAGATCAAGGAAATTCCCAGCATGTTCAGGTAGTCCCAGGACACAACCTGAAGCCTTCTGAAATGGCTTCCAACATCACATGGCAGTACCCTCACTGCCTGTGCTGCTATAGCTGGGCTGCCCCTTTTCCTTTGTTTTTTGTTTGTTGTTTGTTTGTTTTTTTAGTTATTGCCTTAGAGCACTTGAGAGAGACAATGAGAAGGAAAATGAGAAGTCACTCTCAAGGGGGGATGACCACACTGCAATCCAGTCTCCTCCATTCTCCTGGGATTTGGGGCACACACATACACACTCACACACACACATATGCATGCATGCCCAGTATGATTTTCAAGCTGCAAGGTATGGGTCTCAAAGCTGGTCAGCCATTTGAGAGTCTAGCACCTTAACCACAATGCAACCTGCTAGACCCTGGGCTGCCCCTTTTGTCTTTTTAATTTGAGAAAAAAATATTGCCACCCTTCTCGATTGAAAACCACTGCTTTAACATAATGCCTCTGAATTCCAACATTGTTACTTGTTTTTTGGTTTTTTTAAGAATTACTTACTTTAATTTTACTTATTTATTGTTATTATTCAGTTTTACTAAGAGAAGGAACAAGAGTGAGAAAGCAAGCTGCCAGGTCTGAGACTCAAACTTGGCCATGTGAGAGTCCAGTGCCTTTTCTAGTAGAGCTGTAGGTCAAACCCTATTTGAAACAGGGATTTCTAAATCCCCACCAATGGGCTGCTTATTGTAAATCAAACTGAAAGATTTGAACACTCCTTGATACTTGTTGTGATTGATTTCTCAGAGTAAGCTATTAAACAGAAGCCTAATTCTGCCTAATTTAAATGCATTTAGTTGCCTTGTCCAAAATTGTTGGCTTGTTTGAAAAGCAGTTACTGCAGGGTGGAGATACTACCAAAAATTGTATTAGGTCATTATTTCCTATTGAAATAACAGTTCCATGGCCAAATAAGTTAGAGAAAAATCTGCATATTTTAGGAGAGTCAATGTATTCAAATGTTACTGGCTTTGAGATACCATGTTGTAAATTTATCAAGCATATCCTAAACTTATTTGACCACAGAACTCCTGCTTTAAGCAATGACTGTTAGACCCATGGACCATTCTGGTTAACTAAAGAATACGTCTCAGGATGTACTTTATGGACAGCTGAAATTTATTCAAGTATCTTTAATAAGCAAACTAGTGGTCTTTTTTCTTCATGTTTTAATGTAAAAATCTTTTCTTTTATAGATAGTGAGAACGTTATGCCTTTTTCTGACTCCAGCAGAGAGAAAATG
Organism: Tupaia belangeri chinensis; assembly: GCF_000334495.1. Taxonomy (NCBI): domain Eukaryota; kingdom Metazoa; phylum Chordata; class Mammalia; order Scandentia; family Tupaiidae; genus Tupaia; species Tupaia belangeri. The sequence continues at coordinate 4,721,375 of NW_006159555.1, read as the reverse complement.
CTCCAGATTATGTGAAACAGAATCATCATTTAAATATGAGTCAGGGCTCTTTGTACAGGGCCTGCTAAAGGTATAGTTTCCATTTGTCATAAACCTGTTTTTTAAATAATTTTTGATACTCTTTATAAGCATTTTAAATATTTGCATTCAGTACACCACATGTTTATATGCCCAAAGGACTAACTTCCTTTACACAATTCTGAGCAGATTATATGTCTTACGGATTTATGGTTAGTATCATCAGTGAAACACTGTGGAATATCTTTGTTTTAGAAGTGTTCCCTGTAGCTATGAGACTAACTTTAGGACTTTTTGTGTTTTTAAATACATACTTGAATCAGGCTGCACTTCTGAAATGTGAATATTTTATCACTTCTCTGCTTTTGGGCTAAGATCAAACATAAAATTGGAACATTTCTTTTTCACTGACCAGAATTGAGTTTGTTTTACCATTTTGTGTTTGTATTGCCATATTCATTCATATAAAAAAAATTTTCAAGCATCTTAAATGTATAGGATTTGAACAGTTCATATGTGTGTATGTATATATACACACACATATATGTATAGAGAGAGCAATTCATGTGTGTGTGTGTGTGTGTGTGTATGAATGCTCTAATCCTATACATATATATATAGAGAGAGAGAGAATGAGAGGCTATTCCTTATTCAAATGCTTGGGACTAAAGTGTTTCACATTTCTGATTTGGTAATATTTGTTTGCATATAACGAAATATCTTGGGATGAAACCTGAGTTTAAATATTAAATTCACTTGTATTTGGGTTGTCGGAAAAGTCGTGACATATTTTTTCTGTTTTTCTATGCAAAAATACATTGTGACTTTTTTGATGACCCAATATACACCTTATACATGCAAGCCAAAGGTAAAGTTTATTTTATTTATAATGGATCACATGTGTGTATTCACGAGAGAGAGAAAGAGGCACCTCAACGGGGTCTCCTTATGCCATCTTCCTTCCAACACTGTAGGTCTTCAGGATCTTGGTCACAGGCACACACCTGGTACGTTTCAGGTCAAGCAGGCTAGGGACCCAAACCTGCAGTCAGCCATGTGGCTTCTATACTGCAGCTCAGTATGCTTGCCACTGCCTGCACCACCAAGGCTGGACTGTAATGCAGCTTTTTGACTGCAGTCTGCCTGTGAGGTCATGGGTTGAATTTTCCACTTCAGAGGTCATGTTGGTGCTCAGAATCTTAAGGATTTTGAAGCATTTTGGATTTTAGATTTTGGGATTAGGGATGTTCAATCTATATTAGAAAAAAACACACATTTATGTTTTTAATACATAAGACAAAAATTGTATGTTTTTCTTCTAGTTAATCGAATATACTTTTCAAGGAACAAAACAGATAAGTGTAAATTAGCAATTGTTTTCAATAATTAAAAGGAAAATAGTTGTTTACTTTATTGAATCTATTATTGGTCTTTCAATTATAGTCAATGACATGAATAAATAACTTTCCTAATGATTATGTGATTTTTCTCAGTGAATACTTCCTTAAGGACGTCGGCATATCAAAACAAAAACATTTTAAAAATTGTTGCAAATACAAATTCAGTTTTTGCATTTTCAGTATTGTGCCTGCTGTAAATTCAAAATAATAGTATTTAAATGTAGGAACTAGTTAAAGGAAACACATTTCTAATTTGAATTTTACCGGTGTGTAAATAAGAACTTCTTCCTGTTAAAAGCATAATACAATAAAATGCTCAATACTTTTATTTTCGCAACACTGTCTTACTTAATTATATAATTTTATCCCTGAAAGACACCTATACCAGGTGTGGAGGCAAACTAGAAACTACGATTTAATGAAAAGAGTATTCGAGTTCTCTGTGCAGGTCTAAATTATATAGTCTTCCAGAAAATACCTTTACATTATGCCAAAATAATTGCAGCTTTCTAAGAGTGAAAAAAGTGGAACTAGCCCGTCTTCTGGTACGTAGCACACAGCACAGTACCTCAATAGGTATTTGTTACATGGTAACTGGTTACCCAGATGACGGTACCTGGAAAGAAATAAATGTTTTACTTATTATAAAAATTTGTATTCAGGCCAGCCAGGTGGCATTGTGGTTAAGGCAACTGGATTCCACAGAACCAGTTGTGCATTTGAGTGAATCCAAATGCGCAGTGAACCTGGTGGCTTGAAAAACATGCAGGGTGCATGTACGTATGTGCCCAGAATCACAATAGGAGAATGTAGGAGGGATTGCGACATGGTCATGGTCATCCCCCCAAGGGGGCTTTCTCTCTTTCCCTCTCTGTCTTTCTCTGGAGAGCTCTTGCACCTGATAGCAAATGGGAAAAATAAAACTCATTGAGATGAGTATAAAATAAGAAAGAAAAAGTCATTTATGGTTTCATAACTTACTGAATAACTACCATAAATATTTGGCATATTTCTTTCTAGCCTTTTTTTCCTGTATATATTGTCTTCAGTCCTCCTCAACATTACTTATAATTGGATTATACTCTTGTGTTTTAATCCATTTTGGGGGACAGTACATTATAAATTTCTTTCAATATTAGCACGAAATTCTGCAACTTCATTTTTTAGTAGCTAAACAATAAATCTGTATTTAGTCAGTCCTGTTTTGAGGATGGTTGGATTGTTTCTGATGTTTTGCTATTAAAACCAGCTCTGTAGTGAACACTCCTGAACTTTGCAGAAAATTGTGATTTAATTTCTTAGGATAAGTGTCTAGCAATGGATTTGCTAAATCAAAACCAGTTTCTTTAATTAAAACATAATTCTTTGGGGCTAGCAGGTGGTGTGGTCATTAAAGCGCTGGATTATCACTTCCACATGGCCGACCGTGCTTTGAGTCCTGGACCTGCTAGCTTGCTTTCTCACTTTCTTTCTGTCTCTCTCTGGGGAATTAAAATAATAATGATCATAATAAATAAAATTAAATAATTAATTCTTTTAAAAAATACATAATTCTTCATATCATTTGGTATGTAAATTTTCTTTTCATTTTGACAGGATTCAACTGGCAGCTTTGTGCTACCCTTCCGACAAGTCATGTATGCTCCGTATCCCACCACACACATAGACGTGGATGTCAATACTGTCAAGCAGATGCCACCTTGCCACGAACATATTTATAATCAGCGCAGATATATGAGATCAGAGCTGACAGCGTTCTGGAGAGCCACTTCAGAAGAAGACATGGCTCAAGATACAATCATCTACACAGACGAAAGCTTCACCCCTGATTTGTATGTAAAGTTCTGCTTTTTGATATTATTGGCTAACAGCAATGTGGACCTGTATCATTTCTGAATAACAACAAAACAAGTTGTGTTTCAGAAGAGATATTGTTGTAGAGTGCCACCAAATGAACGACTGCCAAAGCCAGATTAAGTTTAAAGGGAGTCTTTATTAGCTGGCCAGCAACTACAGTCTGAGGCTCGGGGGGAAGGGGGCACCAAGAGTCAGAACTGTAGCCCCGACTGCAGTTGGAGTAGTCTTTTTACAGGCAGTCAGTTACCAAGGGTTTCTATGCAGGCAGTTACAGAAGCTGAATCAAGCAGGTTAATTATTTCTGAGGGGAGTGGGGTTTCCATGTAAGCAGTTACATTGCTAAACAAAAGGGTTTCAGGCTAGTTAGCAAAGACAGTAGCAGGTACAGGATTTCGTCCCGGATGCGGTTTTAGCACTAGCTATTTTCTCATGGGAAGAGCAAGCAGGTTTACAGAAGCAGACAGCCATGTTAGGGGAAGGGTACAAAATGGACAAACATTTGTTCATGTGCAAAATCCAGTATGTAGCCTTCCACAATATTCCTGGCAGAATTAAGCTTGCAGAAGCATTTAATCAAACATTTTTTTCTTAATGCTCATTTTTTGTGCAAGTAAAACTTTTGCTATAGGACATGTGCACTCACTAGAGAGAGAGAGACAGAAAATGAAAAATCATCCCCCTAGGGGATGGCCACACTGCACTCCCTTCTCCTTCATTCTCCTCTTGGGATTTTAAGCATGCACGCACACACACCTGGTGTGAATTTTAAGCTTTTGGGTCCAGGACTTGAACTGCAATCGACTATATGGGAGTCCAGTGACATAACCATTATGCCATCTACTGGTCTCACAATTTTTTTTTTTAATAGAAAAGAGGAGGCTTTGAGAGCTTCCGTAATTCACCTAGGTTCACACCTAGCTGGGTTGTCAGGTACATGTGCATGTGTGTCCAAAATCCTGAGAAGAGAAGGGATTGTGGCATAGTCATTATCCCCTAGGGGTATTTCTTGTTTTCTGTCTCTCTGGCAAGTGTTTGCGCTCTATAGCAAAAAATCTTTCTAAAAAAAAAAAACATAAAAATAAATACAAACTTTATTTCTCTACATAAGCTATATCAAGTTCACAACACTTTAGTTAAGTGACGATATCAACTGTTTAGTCCATCCCTAAAGGACAGGGTCCTGGAAACCTGACCATGTCAATACAGTCTTCAATATTATTAGAAGGAAAATAGATGCCCTTTGAATATTTTTTTAAAATTAAGAAACAAAAAGAAGTTCAGAAGAAGCCAAATCAGGACTCTAAGGTAATGGCTAATGATTTCCAAGCTAGATGCAAAAAAATCACCCTTGTTTGATGAGAAGAAAAGGCAGGAGCATTGTGGTTGAGGAGGGCTCTCTGGCATTTTTCTCTATATCTTCAGCTTTTTCAAACCATTCTCATAATAAACAGATGTTTTGTTCTTTGGCCCTCCAGAAAGTTAATAAACATAAAATGCCTTGAGCACCCCAGAAACGGCTGGCATAACCTTTGCCCTTGGCTAGTCTGCTTTTACTTTGCTTTCACCCGTTGTAGCCATATTGCTTTGACTGTGTTTTGTCTCTAGGAACGTACTGCTGAAGTCACATGTCATCTCATGCTATAGTTCTTCAAAGAAGTGCTTCAGGATCTTAATCCCACTTATTTAAAATTTCTGTTGAAAGCTCTACTCACTTCTGGGACCAGCAGTTGGCATAATGGCTTAGTCACTGGACTCCCATGTAGTCGACCGCAGTTCAAGTCCTGGGCCCAGTGGCTTAAATTCATGCCAGGTGCATGTGCATGCGTGCCCAAGATCCTGAGAAGAGAATGGAGGAGAAGGGATTGTGGCATGGTCATCCCTCCTGGGGGGTGATTTCTCGTTTTCTGTCTCTCTGTCTCTCTCTTTCTGGCAAGCACATGTGCCATATAGCAAAAACCTCTCCAAAAAGAAGAAAGAAAGGAAGAAGAGAAAAGCAAGCTGGGAGCAGCAGTTAGCGTAATGGCTATGTTGCTGAACTCCCATGTAGCCAACTGCAGTTCGAGTCCTGGACCCGGTGGCTTAAACTCATGCCGGGCATGTGTGCGTGTGTGCCCAAGATCCCGAGATGAAAATGGAGGAGAAGGTCATCCCCCCTGGGGTGTGTTTTTTCTCTTTCTGTCCCTTTTTCTGGTGAGCACACTGCTCTATAGCAAAAAAAAAAAAAAAAAAAAAAAAAAAAAAAAAAAAAAAAAAAAAAAAAAAAAAAAAAAAACCTCTTAAAAAAAAAGCTCTATTCTATGGCTGATCTAGGCCCTAAGGTTTTGGCACTCATCAAGCAGAAAATATGCTCTACTTTAATTATTAAGTCAGAAATTTGTAGGCTGAACCAATTGAGCTGTCTATGATGTTGTCTATTGTTTCTGCTATTAATTGTTGGTCTTCTTCAATTAGGGCACAAATAATTAATTTTTCCAATTTTTTGTAGGTTTTATTTGTTTTTATTTCATTTTTATTTTTATCATCTCTGTATTTTATTTCATTTAATCAAGATTAATTTTTCCTTGCAAAGTGTTGTGGACAGTCTACAATTGCAGGAGTCTTCTTCAGCATTGTCTTATCTCTCCTTGAAACAAGTTTTCCATTTGGAGAATGCTGATTTCCTTGGGCATTGTCTCCATAAACTTTTTGCAAAGAATTGATGATTTCACCATTCTTCCACCCATGCCTTACCATAAATATGATGTATAATCTTGCTCCAATTTTAGCAGAATTTATATTAGTTTGATAGAGGCTCTTTTCAAACTAATGTCTTATTCTTCTTGGTACCTTAAACTAGCTCCTGTCAGATGTATTGTACAATATTAATTCGAGTTTATTTTGGTGCAAAAAATTTAAAATCCATGTGTAACTTTTTCATAATAGATACATTCCCTGATCTTTTCTTTTCGAAGACCCCATGTATTACCCTTCTGTTCTGAGTAGAACCTGGGGAAAATGGAAGAGAAAAAATGAAAGAGTGGGACCAGAGAGGGAGGTCACAGTCTTTTTTTTTTTTTTTATTTTAAATTTGCTAGAGGGCATGTGCACTTCCCCGGGAAAGAGAGAGAAAAAGAGAAAGAAAGCTCACTCCCTGGGACCAGCAGATGGCGAAATGGCTACGTCACTGAACTCCCATGTAGTCGAGTCCTGGACCCGGCAGCTTAAACTCACGCCAAGCACGTGTGCTTGCGTGCCCAAGATCCCAAGAGGAGAATGGAGGAGAAGGGATTGCGGCGTGGCCATCCCCACTGTGGGGGGTGATTTCTCACTTTCTGTCTCTGTCTCTCTCTCTCTTTCTGGAGAGTACATGCTCCCTATATCAAAAACCTCTCCAAAAAAAGAAAGTGCAATCCCTTTTCCTCCATCTCTCCTGACTTTCAGGACTTGGACACACACTGAGACTTCTCAGGCTGCAGAGTCTGGGACTCAAACCATGGGACCTGTGGTGTGGGGTCAGCTGCCTCAATCACCTGGCTACAGAGTGACCTGGAAACAGTCTTTTTTATTTGTTTTTGTTTGTTTATTTTAGCCCCTACTATAAACATACACACAGTGTTTTTTCAGGTGAGCATTGTATCTCAACTTCTCACTCGAGTGAACTACCCAAAGCAAATTAGCACTTTCTTGGATAGCTAGTTTCCCTTTTTTGCAGAGAGAGGCCTGTTGGTGTTAACACAGATCCTGATGTTTGGGTAATCATCTGGGTCTGTTCCTTAATCCTCTCAAATGTTTCTTAGCATTTGTCCTCAGTTTGTTTTGGGTTTTGGTGATAGTAGTGGTGTGTTTATTTTTGTTGCTGGTAGTTTTGCATGCCTGTGTGAGATGGCAAGAATAAGTAGTTATATTTATTAATTGCTAAAATTCTCAACTTATTTTGTAGGGTGAGAATAGTAAAATGGATTGATAGATACATACACCATCATTACTGGGGACTGATTATACCCTTTAGAAAAAATAATTACATATTAGCCTGACAAACCCCAGTAATATACAAAATATATCCTTGAGTTAAAATGAATATATATTTTACAGTTCCAAATAGAAACATATATTCTTACTAATATGTTGATAAATTATATCCCATTCCTAAGAATTTAATTTATTGGCTAGAATGAGGGAATTATAGATTTGGGGAAGGGAGCATTGTATAGCCATTTTAACATTTGGACTTTTTTCTTCATAGGAATATTTTTCAAGATGTCTTACACAGAGATACTCTAGTAAAAGCCTTCCTGGATCAGGTAAACATTGAGCCTGCAATTGTCAGAGTGAATGATACCGCACATTCTCTTTTTTAATGTATCCTACTATGCCTGTACTATGAATGTAACATTTATAATTAAGTTCTTACAGTTTTGTACTGTCTCTGGTCTTTCTAAAGTGTCTGAATAATTTTCTTTGTAGCTAATATATGAACAGTTAAGGATGCAGAGTTTCTCAGTTCAGATAAATAATTTCATTTCATTTCAGCAGTAACCTATAATTCAAGGGTTTGTTTTTCTGGTGAGGGTTGGGAGGTTATTTGCCATAATTAAGCCAAAAATGTTTTCAAAATTTGGTATACTATTTCTTTCCCTTTTTTCAGAGAAAGAAATTTTTGCTATAGGGCACATTTGATTGCTAGAGGGACAGAAATAGAGAAATCACCCCTCGAGGGATGGCTACACTAAATCCCTTCTCTCTTTTCCTCATCTGTTTGGGCACAGATGCACACATGCCTGGTGTGAGTTTTAAGTCTCTGAGTTCAGGACTCCAACCGCAGTTGACTACGTGGGAGTCCAGCAACATAACCATTACGCCATCTGCTGGTCCCTCAATTATAGTATCTTTATTGTCTGATTGTTTTAAAAATATCTTGTTAATTACACATTTGAAGAAAATCATATGGGACTGACTTCTTAATAGAACAGCTTTGTGGTAATATCATTCTAGGAATCAAGCCAGGAACCTGTGTCATAGTTATAGCTTGAAATAATGAGATCCTTATGTTAACCAGAGATTTTGGATCCAGGTCTGTGTGATCTGTCACATACTGCAAAGAGCAACGATAATTCATAGTCATGGAATTTCATGTTTCTTCAAGCTAAAACCAAAATTCCTCCTTTTCTTCACCCCAACAAAGGCACATATTACACATATACACTTTCCCCTCCTCCATGAAAGTATCACTAGGTGAACATCTCAAAACCATAGTCTCAACTTCCAGGAGTTTCAATTTCAAATTTTCGAAGAATCGAGCAGAAAAAATTATGCAATACGACTAAAATAACTAACAGAATGAAAGGACCCCACTTTTTTTTTTTTTTTTTTTTTTTGACAGGCTTCTGCTATGTTGCCCAGGCCAGCTTCAAGCTCCCAATCCTCCTCCCTCAGCCTCCCAAGTTGATGGGATTACAGGTGCACACAGTGTGCCCATCCTTGCGATTGGACCAGGGATCAAACCCAGGCCTCCCATGTTTTCCCAGCCTGCAGAGCACAGCATCATAGCTACACACCCTGCCTTGGCTGGGCCCATAATGATATTTAATAATGAATGAACATGGACATATTCTCACATGAAATGCAAAATTTGAGTACATTTTTAAAGATAAAAGCCCTTCATAAACCGGTTGGATTGCTTCCAGAGACAGTGCTGCCACCATGCTGCTGTTAGTGGAAATGGTTGAGGAGATGCCTCTGTTATGTCCTGTCTGCCAGGCACTGTCAACACTGTTATGGAAACATGCTCTACATAGGATGGGAGCAAACTGTGGATTTAAATGGTTTATTTTCCTACAGGTGTTTCATTTGAAACCTGGTTTATCCCTCAGGAGTACTTTCCTTGCACAGTTCCTGCTTGTCCTTCACAGAAAAGCCTTGACACTAATAAAATATATAGAAGATGATACGTGAGTAAAACTCCCAGACAAAAGAAAAATCTTTGAACTTTGTGTTTTGTTCTCTTTGGACCTTTTCTGTATTGTAAATACTTTCTTTTTTGTTTTTGTTTTGTTTCATTACTTGTAGGCAGAAGGGGAAAAAGCCCTTTAAATCTCTTCGGAACCTGAAGATAGACCTTGATTTAACAGCAGAGGGCGATCTTAACATAATAATGGCTCTAGCTGAGAAAATTAAACCAGGCCTACATTCTTTTATCTTTGGAAGACCTTTCTACACTAGTGTACAAGAACGAGATGTTCTAATGACTTTTTAAATGTGTAACTTGTTCATTACCATAATCATGATTGCTGCTAACGTAGCTCAGTGGTGTGGAAGACATTCTTCCCCAGGTCATGCCCCGCCCAGAGTCCTACTCAGCAATTGCAATTAGAGTTAGTTACACTACAGCTGTCACAAGAAGGCTGTAAGGGATGTCAGGTGCACCGTTAGATTGGATGTCTTTTTTCCTAGATGTGTTCTGTTGGAATACAGACTTATGTTTACAATTACAATAAATATTCTTGCCATCTTTTAAAGATAGAATAATAGGATATAAACTTGACCACAGCTACTGTTTCTTGAAACTTACGATCCATGGTTTACAGATATCAAAGTGAAATCTAAGTTAGCTTTTACAGATAGAATACTAGTTGACTTTCCATCTTTGGTGTTCCTGAGCGTATAGGATTACTGTGATACTTTTTCAATTGACTGAATATTAGAGCATTTAGATCATTTTAGTTCCACAGAAAGAAAGTTAGTGTGAATATAGGTTAAGCTTATGAAAGAAAATATTAATCAAGCAGACATCTAATTGAAATTAATTATTAGATCTGCTTTGTAGACTTAGTCCTTAGGATTCAGCCTGGGTACAAGTGACAGACAGTTACATATGGTCCCTGATTATGGTGAACTGCTGTCAGGATTTTTTGTTTATTTTATTACTGTCGTCAATATCCTATACAGTTGAGCTCTGTCCAAGAAAATATAGGAAATTCAATGTTATGTTTTAGTAGTTTTTGCCACTTTGTAAGTTAATTTTTATTATTTTTGAGCCAAATTGAAATGTGCACCTCCTGTGCCTTTTTTTTTTTTTTTTTTCATGGAAAATGTAATCACTTAAAGTTCAGATTTCACTGGTCAGTCATTTCCATCTTGTTTTCCTCTTGCATTCTTACCATATACCTGACTTGGCAATCATTGTAACTCTGAAATTATGAAATGTAACAGAATATGCTAACTAAAATTATCTTTTTTTCAGGAACAGAGAGCAGTTTCCTGCTTTCTTCCTTCTTACATTTCTGCCCATTATTTTTGAAGTTGTTGCCATGTTGCTGTATCATATAAAGAATAGCAGGAGAAACTTTACTGAAGTGCTATTTTTCTAGGTGCTTCTTTGGCAAAACTAAGAGATCGTTTTTGTTTGTTTCCTTAATGTGTTTGGACCATTGTGCTGACTAGATGGTAATGGAATAACATAAGTGTGCTATAACAGTGTAGACACAGTAGTGTACACAAACGCAGATAAAATTTTTTTAAAAAACTGTGGATGTAACACAAAAGGGAAAATATATTTTATAAGATAGGGACAAAAGGAATAGAGCCCTCTGCTCTCACCCACCAAATTTAACGAACAAGATATTTTGTTCTGAAAGGTCATCATAGTTTTTACATCATGAGTCAGAAACGACAGACATTTTAATTTTTAGACAAATACTGAACTGGATAACTGATGTACTGTTAAATGGGTGGATACCTCCCATAGTGTCCCATGCTCAGAGCTTTTCACATGTTGGGTTATTTAAGTGCTGATTAGTTACTTGTGTTGGTTTATTATACTGTTATATAGAATGTAAGTTGTACAGTGAAATAAGTTATTAAAGCATGTATAAACATCGTTAAATATCTTTTCTCCTAGATGGAGAATTTTGAATAAAATATCTTTGAAATTTTGTCTCCTTTAGTTATTTGTTCAGGAAGAGCATTACTCTGTTATTGGAAGACTAATTAGCTTCCTGTTCAGCTGACAGTTTTGTTTGATCTAAACTGGGTTTTGTAATTCATTTTTTTCTTTCAAGGAATATATTTAAAGGTTTTGTATGATGTTGTATACATATGATTATATGTATACATATACATGTGTATGTATGTATATATAAAGTGTCTCATATTTACCTTATTGCATTATATAAAATGTTAGTTTCTTCTTTTAGAATTTTAGTGATGTAATCAGTCTTCTTTCAAAGAAGCCTCTCAGCGCAACCAAAACTTTATATAATACAATAAAATGAAAATGAGACAGTTAACTTCTGTGGTATATTTCTGTAATCCTGCAGGTAAAACAACAATAGTATATGTCATCTTATGTAATATACACAGTTGATTTGGAGCTGTACAAATCGGTGTTTCTGTGATCCACAGGGTATAGCTTAACAGAAGAAAAACAGCTAACCACCCCTACTTAATAAGCTACCTACAGGATTGTCTCATCCTTTCCTCACAATAACACTGCGAATCTGGTATATTTCTGTTTTACAAATAAGGAAGCCAGAGCATCAGGAATTATAATAGCACAGCCGTTGGTCAAACAGCCGGCCAGGTTGACTTTCATGCCAAATGGAGGCAGTCGTTGCCATGTAGAACAGCACCTGGCACAGTTCCCCCAGGTAGCCAGAACCTCAGCGTTGTTGAATTGAAGGCAGGAAAGAAACCTGTTACAGGCCTACGAACACTCTGCAGTGCCCGAGTGTAAAGCCTTCTGTGCTGCTTGGAGAAGTTTCTTAACCTCTCCAAGGCTTTTTTTTAAAGTTTTTAAAATGATATGCTAATACCTACCTCACATTCATATTAAGATTAAATGAGACCATATGAGGTGCTTAGCTCAGTATCTGACCAGTTCGTGCTTCATAGGTGCTTTTTCATCTCACCTGACAATCTGATTTATAATTAGGGCATTTAAGACAATTATGGTTAGTGTGATTATTGGTATAATAGTTAAATCTCATCTTGCTCTTTTGTGTTTATTCCATTTGTTCATTTTTGTCTGTATTCTTTTGGATTATTTTTTATTTCACTTTCTTTTGTTGTCTTAGTACCTGTAACTCTTCATTTCGTTACTTAAGTGGTTGATTTAGGGTTGCATATACATAATTTCTTTCTTTTTTTTTTTGGAGAGGTGTTTGCTATAGGGCACGTGTGCTCACCAGAAAGACAGAGAGACAGAAAGCGAGAAATCACACCCCAGTGGGGATGGCCTTGCCGCAATCCCTTCTCCTCCATTCTCCTCTCAGGATCTTGGGCACATGCGCCCGGCATGAGTTTAAGACACCACGTCTGGGACTTGAACGACAGTCAAGTACATGGGAGTCCAGCGACATAGCCATTATGCCAACTGCTGGTTCTAGCATATACATATTTTGTTTAAGTTTATTTATTTCATGAGTGAGAGAGAGAACCAGCACACCCAACAATGTCTTTAAAAGTGCAATCCATTCTCAGCCCCAGCCAGCCCCAGATCGTGGGCACATGTGTGCTCAGCGTTTTCAGGGAGGTCTTTGGACATGAACCTGAAACCTCCCCATGTGAGTCAGCCTTGCCAAGTGTTACTTTTACTATTGCTACTGTTGAGTCTCTAGGGTTGTAATACACATTTTTAATTTACCAGTTTATCTTCAAGTGACATACTGTTTGACTTATACAGTAGAACACTTTTTATTTCTCTTCTTACTGTTGTGCTATTGTGGCCTCACATATTACTTCTACTTAAGTTATAAGTTTCATACTTTATTATGTTTACTTAAATAGTAAATTACTTTTTAAAGATTTACATAGATACCCTCCACACTAATTAAAATCAGAGATTGTTAATACCATACGATCTCCCCTATATGTAGCATCGAAAAAGGTCAAATTCAGAGAGTAGAATGGTGGTTGCCAAGGGGGGCTCAGGAGGTAGTAGAGAAGGGAGAAGTTGGTTCAAAGTTACAAAGTTTGGGCTGGCAGATGGCATGGTGGTTAAGGTATTGGACTCCCACATGGTCAACTGCAGTTTGAGTCCCAGACCTGGAGGATTGCTTTCTCACTTTTCCTTCCTTTCTTTCTCTCTCTGGTCATATTTTAAAAACAATCAAAACAAAATTAAACAAAAAAAAGTTACAAAGTTTATGTTAGGGGGAATAAGTTCAAGAGGTCTGTTCTCTACATGGTAGCCACAGTTATTGTGTATTTGAAAAGTGCTAGCAGAGTAGATTGTGCTGTCATTACAAATAAATTGTAAATAGATGAGGTGACGTGAGTTAATTAACTTGGTTTAGTAATTCTACTGTGTATCCTTATTTCAAAACATGTTATACATCATAAATATATACAATTTTTGGGTCAATTTCTTAAGTTTTTAAGTTAGTAACAGATTGGCTTTTTTTTTAAAGGCCCAACTGTATGCTACAAATGGGAAACAAACCTTAAAAATAAAGTGCAAGCAGAGTAAAATTAAAAGGATAGAAATAGATATATCACATTGGCCCAGCCTGGTGGCACAGTAAGTAGCAAACTGAATTATAGTGCATGGCTGACCATGCTTTTGGATTCCTGGGCCAACTTGAAAACATCCCAGTATATGTCATGACTAGCTACAAGGCTCGGGGAAAGGGGTGGTTGCAGGAAGAGACCTTGTTGAGGATGCTTTTCTTTCTCACTCTCACTGTTTCTGTCTCGTGTGTATGTGTACACATGTACTCACTAACTTGAAAAAAAAAGATACACAGTACTTTCAAAAAGCTGGAGTGGTAATAACATCAGACAAGATAGATTTCAGAGCAAAGAATAGTGCCAGGAATATGTAAAAAAAAAAAAAAAAAAAAAGATAATTTCATAATGACCAGAGTGAGTTTAGTAAGAGGATATACCAATCTTAATGTTTAAAATACATGAAGCAAGAACTGAGAAAAATTCAGTTACAGTTGGAGATTTTAATACATCTCTCTCAATGTTTGCTAGAAGTAGACTACACAAAATAGAATATAGATAGATGACTTGAGCCAGACAGTCAACATGACAAGTGACATTTATAGCATGTAGCAGTACCCAGCAATACATTATGAGTTCTATTCAAGAACACATGGTTCATAGACTGAGATAGACCAGGTTCTGAGCCATAAAACAAGTCTCTATAAACTTAAAAAGATTCGATTCATGCAAAGTATATATTCTGACCACAAAAGAATTAAATTTTAAACTAACCATTGATATCAGAAAACATCAAAAACTTGGAAGCTAAATACCACTACTAAAAGAGCAGAGGGACCAGCAGTTAATGTAATGGCTATGTCGCTGGACTCCCATGTAGTCGACCGCGGTTCGTGTCCCGGACTTGGTGGATTAAACTCACACTGGGCGCGTGTGCCTGCGTGCCCAAGATCCCGAGAGGAGAATGGAGGAGAAGGGATTATGGTGTGGCCATCCCCTCTGGGGGGTGATTTCTTGCTTTCTGTCTCTATGTCTCTATGTCTGTCTGTAGAGCACACGCGCCTTATAGCAAAAAAAAAAAAAAAGATAAATTTCTCAATTGTGTGTTTGAAGAAAAAAGGAAAATGGATTAGAGAGCAAAAAGGCAGGTCTGAAAGTTGTAGATTGATTTTTATGAAGAGTGGAACTCAATCTGTCTGCTGTTTCCCTTCTACAACCCATGCTTCACAGTAATAGCATGATCCTTTCTTTTTAATGAAATATTGGTTGCTTATTTATTTTCTCTATAGGAGAGACTGAGAAAAATAGAAAAATGAGCACCCCCTCCCAGCAGTACATTCACTCTGCCAGCCCAGCACATGTTCAGAAAGGTCTCAGAATATGAACCTAGGACCTTTCCCATGTGGGTTCAGTTCCATTACCATTACCATGGCATAACCATCTGGCTCTACAGCATGATTTTTCTAAAATTAAATTCTAGCACGTCTGCTTAATGGGTCTCCATGACTTACAGAATTAAATCCAAAATGCTAGCAACAGTTTCTGTGCATCACTCTTACCCTATTTCCCACAGGTCTTCCTAATGCATACTTCTTTTTTCTTTTTCTTTTTTTTTTTTAGAGGTTTTTGCTATAGGGCATGTACACTCACAAGACAGAGCAAGAGACTGTCCTCTCTAGATAATACCTACTAGGATTATCATATTGGGTTATCGAAAAAATCATGCTTTTTTTTTTTTTGAGAGGTTTTTGCTATAGGGTGCGTGCGCCAAACAGACAGAGACAGAGAGACAGAAAGCGAGAAATCACCCCCCAAGGCGGGGATGGCCATGCTGCAATCCCTTCTCCATTCTCCCCTCGGGATCTTGGGCACACACGTACACATGCCTGGTGTGAGTTTTAAGCCACCAGGTCCGGGACTCAAACCACGGCTGACTACATGGGGGCCCAGTGACATAGCCATTATGCTAACAGCTGGTCCCGCCTAATGCATACTTCTTTTAACATTTGTTACATTATTCCTTTGCTTGTTTATCTCCCTAGTTAGTCTAGAGAACAAGATGTGTGTTTTTCATTACTGTATTTTACTCCCTAGCATGGTGTTGGGCACAGGGCATGCTTTCAGTAAACGAGCCGAGTGAAAATAATGAGTGTATTAAACATTACTTTCTTTTTCTCCAGAAAGAATTATTTCCTGCAAATTGAGAACATTTCTTTATGTAATCAGACTCTTTTTCACAAAGTCCTTCATTAAAATGAGACTATGCGCAACCTAGCTCTAAAATTTCTACGATCTTAGGCTGTGGTTTTCAGTCTTTTTGAAGTAGTAATACCCTATAATTTTCTGTTTCTGCATTTGTGCTTCCCTATGTCATCTCTTGCCGAAATGTTCTTTTTAAAATTAATTGCTTGATACATTGCTAAGCACTTTTCATCAGACCAATTAGGACAGTGGTAAGTATCTATCACTGGACTGTGGACATTCAAGAAATCTGAGCCAGTGTTTAGAAAATCATTCCTGAGCTCAAAGTTGGCTCAAACTGGCACCTTCTGGCATTTGCTTGTGGGTGGGGAATGTGGAATGCTTTGAAAGCTGAATGGGTTTGTCAAGTTTTTAAATTCCCTTATGGCTAAAGGAAAACAACATTCATTGTTTAAAAACACCATTGTTTGTTTTTTCTGCTTTTCTGTTCTTTGGAACCTGAATCGGCAAAAACACTCACACTCCGAAGTTTGTTTCACAGACCCCTCGTAGCCCTTTTCTGGAGATGTGAGTGATACGGAAACCTTTTTATTGAGCTTGTTCAGGACAAATGGAGAAAGTCCATTTTTACTGCTCCTACCGAATTCTTTGGAGGACCATATTTCTGCTTGTCATTGGAAGCGGATTTTAGAATTTCTGGGACCATGAGTCCTGGAGCTAGACTTCCAAGGCTCAAATTCCTGCTTTTCCACTTCCCAGGTATGTGACCTTAGACAAGGTAAAGTGGCGTTCCCTTATTCAAAGTTTTGCCTTCTGCAGTTTGCCTTCTGCCTATGCTCTGCAAACAGTGAGTACAGTACAGTAAGGTACTTTGACAGAATATAGTCACATAACTTTTATTACATCATATTATTGTAGTTGTTCTATGTTGTTAGTACAGTTTTTACTGTGAATCACTTCATTACTCTTTTACTGTGCTTAATTTATAAATTAAACTTGATCACAGATATATAGGGAAAAACATAGTATATACAGGGTTCCATACTATCCTGTCTCAGGGATCCACTCATGGTGGTGGAGGCAGAGCTCCAGCTATTCAATAGGAGTAAGAATAGAACCTTCATCATAGGGTTGCTTGAAGACGAAGTGGATTAAAATACATGCAAAATGCTTAGAAGGGCGTCCGAGTGAGAGCACAATAAAATTGAGTCGTAACTATTGTCGTCGTCATCATTAATGATTAAATGTTCAGCTCCCATATCTGATAATTAAGCCATGCCAATTCTATAGCCATGATTCTAGGTCATACCATTTTAGTAGCAAAATCATTTTCTTAGCTTGAACCATCACCACCTTGCTGCACAGAGCAGAGAGCATTCATTATCTTAGACAGAAGTATTTCTAGGGAATGAAGAACAGAACATGCATGTGAGAGTGAGACACTGTCCTGAGGCCTCATCCTGTTATTTGTCTGTTTGTTTTAAATCTCCATCTCCACTGCCACTTTTTTTAGATTTATTTATTTATTTATTCCCATTTGCTGCTATTATTTTTTAATTTGACCAGACAGAGAGAAAGGGAAAGTGAGAAAGGAAGCCACCAGATCCAGGACTTGAACCGTGGTCAGCCATGTGGGAATCGAGCACCCTTAACCACCTTGTCACCTGCTGGGCCCTCCACTGCCACTCTTAATGACCTCATCCAGATTAATTCAATGGCTTCCTCTCTTCTGGTCTCCATGATTTCACCAATTAACCAGTCCTCTCCCTCCCGCCCAATCCATTTTCTCCTCCGGTGGCAGAGTGATCTAATATAAAACTTTTATTTTCTCACTTTAAAAAAACACTTCAATGACCTTTGATTTAAGACAAAGTTACAGTCTGTGGTGAAATACAAGGGTCTTTGGGATCAGACCCTAGAACTCCTGTTTTTTTCTGTCACCACTCATGCCCTCACTTGCAACTCTGATGATATTATTGGTAGTATCCTCCGGTTCACCTTGCTCTTACCACTGAACCTATACATGTAGATGGGGAGCATGAGTCCAGAGCATAGGTAGAAGGCAAAACTTAGGAAAAGGGGGCACTGCTAAACCTTGTCTAAGGTCACTGATACGTTCACTACCTGGAATACACTCACCCCTTTCACCTGTACAAACTTTAATTACCAGGATTTACTGTGGGGGTCATCCTCTTCCAGGCCTCTCCTCCAACTTCAGATTTAGAGTATTTCATATAACAAGCCCCATGACTGTGCACCAGTTTATACCTAATTGCCTAGCACATGTTTATTAAATAAATGTTAAATGATCCTTTACTCAGAGTTCTTATTTCCATGCTTTTGGTTCTAGCATTACACTTAACTCATTATTAATAGAGCTCTGTTGTCTCCCAGTAGACTGAGCACCACAAGACTGGATCCTTGTCTTACACAGCACTGTCTGCCCAGCATCCAGCTTGGTGCCTGCCATGGATCAGTGTCTCAGCAAGTCCTGGATGAACAGGAACTACGGACCATTATGCTGAAGTTTAAAGTTTCCCTGAATTTTGAAGCGAGATTTATGCATCACCCTGGCAGTCTTGGATATTATCCCGATGACAACACTGACATTTTAAGCAAACTTCCTATGTATGTACATTTTTCTGGATAAGTTTTTTTTCATAGCCTGATCATGAGATATTTTACAAAGCCTTCATCACATCCTCAAAGGGGTCTCTCTGACCCCCCAAAAGATATGTCCTAAAGAATTTCTTTTTAAAGTTTATTTCTTCCATGAGGGAGAAAGAGAGAGATAGCAACCCCAATGGAGTCTTTATACCTCAGTCCACCCCAAAGACTTAGCCAGGCAGGACCACGGGCCTATGTGTGTATTCCTGGTGTATGGGGAGACCTCAGGGCACAAATCTAGGACCTTCCTTTATGGCTTTAACATGTTAAGTATTGTGTTACTGTTGCACTTCCACAGCTGGTCTTAAAAAGTTATTTTTAAGAATCAGTTGTTGGGACCAGCAGTTGGCGAAATGGCTATGTTGCTGGATTCCCATGTAGTCAACTGTGGTTCAAGTCCCGGATCCAGTGGCTTAAACTCACACCAGGCACGTGTGCATGTGTGCCCAAGATCCTGAGAGGAGAATGGAGAAGAGGGGATTGCAGCATGGCCATCCCCCCTGGGGGGTGATTTCTCACTTTCTGTCTCTGGCGAGCGCATGCACCCTATAGCAGAAAAACCTCTCCCCAAAAAAAGAATCAGTTGTCAAATGTTTGCAAAGTAGCTTGATGAATCATTTCAGGCCATTTGTCCCAGATGAAGTGGAAGGTTTGTGCCTCTATAGCTGGACCGTCTCTGGCAGTCTCTTCACTACTGTATTGCATGGTTCCAGTTGGCAGTAGTGAGTGCTTTTTCTGGATGATTATCCAGTTGCAGTCCCCTCCACCGCCATCCCCCCCCCACACACACACACACTCACACACATACACCTGTAAGAGCAGTTTGAGACTTAATTGCATGATTGTCCTGGTTCTAGAAACATCAATGATCTAAGCTCCTGGAAACAGGACCATATCGTGTGTTAACTCAGCATTCGGGAATAGAGAGAATTTTGTCCAAAATTGAGAAAGTTCTTTGATCTGGTTTGGCTAGACTTTTCTTCTGGCTTCTGTCAATAGACTTGTAGACTTGACTTTGTTTTTTTTGGTTTTTTTTTTTTTTTTTTTTTTTTTTTTTTTTTGCCCGACACCCACCAAACAACTTAAAAAAA
>NW_006159555.1:4684930-4701298 GCF_000334495.1 Tupaia belangeri chinensis | reverse complement strand
ACGTGTGTGCTTTGTTTTTTTTTTTTTTTGTTTTTTTTTTTTTTTTTTTTTTTTTCCTGGCCTAGACTCACACAAACAAGCGTATACAAGAACTTCTCTAAGGAGCTAAGAAAAATCACATTTTAAAAATAACTTGAGCAAATGAATTTATCTGGCAAAAGTAACCTCACTACGTAAAATAAACTTCTTTAGAATTTTGCAATAGCAGTTCCTGAAAATGTAAACAACCCCAGGGTCCACATGAGCTGAATCACTTGCTGAACAGAAAGTCATTGGCCCATATTCTGGAATAATGAACACCTTATAAAACTAAGGATCATGCCCTTCATGTGGGAACAAGGAGGAGGCAGGGACTTGAGGGACAATCCAACCCAAAGACAGAAAGTCTCATGACTAGATACTCAAAATGCTGGCTTTTCAGACCAGAAGCTAGGCTGGTGAGAGGCAGGAGGTAGGGGGAAGAAGCATGTGCCTCAGGCTCTTGCTCAGACCTTACCAGGCCCCTGTCTTCCCCAGGGAAAGGAGAGTCTGCTCACTCTCATGAAGTCAGGAGAAGCCCTTGGAGGCCTTGCCTTGTGTTCTGTTGGACAAGATAATGGTTCCATTGAAACCGTAACGATATACTTGGCCAACAGAGCCCATACTATTATAATAACTTTATACCCAGTCCTAGTTTTTTGAGCATAATGATAGTATGTTCTATTTAACGAGGCCCATACTCTCTCATGCACTTAAACCTAAGTTGTGTGAGTACTAGAATAATACTTGCCTCAAATAGTAAATGCAATCATTTTATATTATTATTTTCGAAATATTATTTTCGAAATAGAAAATAATTTCTCAGTCTGTAGTTATAGTCAGATCATTTCTATGCGGGAAGCATTGTGATAGAATCCTTACCTTAGAATGGACTGAGCTTAGAGAAATAGAGAAAACAAATAGGAAGCATGTTAAAGAGAAGAAAATATAACTTATGGAAAAGGGGTAAAGAACTTGCTATTAGTTACCCCAGAGATGTGGGAAAGGTTTGAGTAGACCTTAACATTCTATTTCAGGTAGATCACAAATTAGCAACATTTATTAAGTAATGGTTGCTTGCCAGGTCCTTTACAGGCAGTTTCACATTTAATTCTCACAATAACCCCCTTTTTAAAAAAAATTATTTTATTTAACTTTATTTATTATTTTAATTTGACCAGAGGACAGAGCGAGAGAGAAAGTAAGAAAGAAAACCATCAGGTCCAGGACTCGAACCGCAGTCAGCCCTGTGGAAGTCCAGCGCCCTTAACCACTGTGCCATCGGCCGGCCCCTCTCATGATAACCTCTTAAAATGAGTGTCCCCATAATACAGGATGAGAGCTTTGGAGCATAAATTAAATGATTGTCCAAGTGTGGTAGACATTTTTCCCATATATTCTGCTTTTTATCTTTTTCTCAATTCTCATCCGAAATTTTAGTGGAGCTCGGTCATGACCATGTGACTCTCTTTGGCTGATGAAACATAAACAGCATATATTACTTTCAGATGAGAGGTTAAAGAGCCTATATGAGCTTTGCCTCTTTTTCACTGGGCAATCGTAACCATTAACATTCAGATAGTGGCTGCTCTACAGCCTGGGTCCTGTGGTGGGAGCTACCAGAGCAGAGGCCTTTTCCCCATCCCCATCACATTAACCTTTATAGTTGTAAGTCACTGCATTTGGGGAGGGAGGGTGAATTAGTCATCATTTTCCAGAGAAATAGAGCCAATAAAGATATATATATATATGTGTATATATGTATATTTATCATGACATGTTTGATCTATACTTTAAGCATACAAGGGGACTTCAGAAAGTTCGTGGGAAGATGTAATTAAAGTATGAGTTTATTTTGGTGCAAAAATTTTTTTAGATCCATGCATAAATTTTATATATAAACATATATATATATATAGAGAGAGAGAGACAGAGGCAGAGACAGAGAGACTGATTGATTATTGGAACTGGCTTACATGATTACAGAGTATGAGAAGTCCCACAGTCTGCCATCTGCAGACTAGAGAAGCAGGAAAACTAGCAGTATAATTCAGTCCAAAGGGAAAGGTCTGAGAAATGAGTGTGTGTGTTGTAGTAGGGCTGCTGATATAATAAAGTTTCACAATCCAAAGGTCAAGAACAAAGAGACCTGCTGGATGAGGGCAAGAGAAGGTAGATGTCCCAGCACCAACCAAAAAGCAAATTCATTCTTCCTTCACCTTTTCATTCTCTCCTGGCCTCATTGGGTTGGATGACGCTGTCTCACATTGGTGAGAGTTTATCTGTTTTACTTAGTTTACTGATTTGAATTCCAATGTCTTCTAGAAACACTTTCATAGACATACCCAGAAATAATGTTTTGGCAGTTCTCTCAGCATCATTTAGCCCAGTTGACACATCAAATTAACCATCAGAAGGGGTTCTTTGTTTCTGTAGCAAAACTTGGCTTACAGACCTCTGCTTACTAGAACTGGACCCTCTTCCATTGCCTACAACCATATTCTGAACTGACATATCATGCTGTCCTCCAGGTGGAAACTGATGGCTACGTGTCTCCTACCTATTTTGAGTGGGAAAAAAGGTTCAGTGACAGGAATTGAGATTCTCCAGGATGCTGGTCAAGACTTATGGACAACACAAAAAGTAAGGA
Source organism: Tupaia belangeri chinensis (assembly GCF_000334495.1). Classification (NCBI taxonomy): domain Eukaryota; kingdom Metazoa; phylum Chordata; class Mammalia; order Scandentia; family Tupaiidae; genus Tupaia; species Tupaia belangeri. The sequence continues at coordinate 4,698,630 of NW_006159555.1, read as the reverse complement.
GGATATGGGGAACTTTCATTGAAGATTTACTCAGAAGATAAAAAGGGTTAAATTTTAAATGTACTTCCTTGTAGGCATGTTTAATCTACACTTTAAGCATTTTCCAAGAACTTTAAAAGAAAAAAAAAATCTTGTACTTCCTCAAAGGGAGTTCTGATTAAGGGCATATTTCTTAATAGATTTCCTGGCTTAAAATTATTCTGTTTCAGGGCCACTTTTTGGCCTAATCTGAGGTTTTGTTTTTGTTTTTGTTTTGCCATAGGGCGCATGCACTTACCAGACAGAGACAGAGAGGCAGAAAGCGAGAAATCACCCCCCAGGGACAATGGCCACACCGCAATCCCTTCTCCTCCATTCTCCTTTTGGGATCTTGGGCACGCACGCACATGCACCCGGCGTGAGTTTCAAGCCACCGACCGGGTCTGGGACGCGAACTGCAGTCGACTACATGGGAGTCCAGCGACATAGCCATTACACTAACTGCTGGTCCCCTGAGCTTATTTTTAATAGGTCTTTTAACAATAACCTTTTCTTCTACTAGTAAATATACAATATTGGCTTCATTTCCAGTCTACCTGGAATCCACGTATCTTGGTTTGAATTTCTCCAAAATCAGCCTGAGATAAGGACTGAAGAACAGGTGATTTTTTTGGGGGGGAGGTGATTCTGGGAAACAGGAATGAGAGATGAAGTAGACTGGAACATAAAGGAGGAAAAGCCAATATATGGATAGATATACATGCAACTGGCTCTTTCAGGTCACTGGGACTAAATTTTGCTTAGGTCTCTGAGAAACATAAAGAATGCTTCCTATATTTGCCCACCTCAGGTATGTATCTACCAACTCGTTCCCCTTTGGTTTTCCTTGAAGGCTGTAGCCCTTCCTCACTGCATCACAGACACTGGGCTTGCCTCTGAACACAACACTTCCTGCACTTGTGGAAACAGTTGTGAGGCAGATAACAAAAGGCTGCCTGTGCTGGAGACCTGGGAAACCAACAGCTTTGTACATGACTAAAATCAGAGATGAGGGGCCAGCAGGTGGCATGTTGGTTAAAGTGCTGGACTCCCACATGGCTGACTACAGTTGCAGTCCTGGACCTGGTGGCTTGAAAATCACACTGGGCATATGTGTGTGCATTCCAAGATCCCAGGAGGAGAATGGAGAAGAAGGGATTGCAGTGTGGCCATCTCCCCTGGGGGATGATTTTTCACTTTCCCTCTCACTGTCTCTCTCCTGCGAGTTCACACAACCTATGGCAAAAAAACTGAAAAAGAAGAAAAAAAAATGAGAGATGAGAGCTATGACACAGGGCACTAAGGTTGTCTACTACACCAAGCTCTACTCCCCAAACACTAACATTGATTCTTGTAGGGCAAATGAGTAAGGAAACACAAAGTTATGATTAAAAGCCTTAGGTAGCTTTATGTGAACCTGGGGCAAGTTTCCTGATTTTTTTTTTTTTTTGAGAGGTTTTTGCTATAGGGCACGCATGCTCGCCAGAAAAAGAGAGACAGAGAGCCAGAAAGTGAGAAATCACCCCCCCCCCAGGAGGGATGGCCACTCTGCAATCCCTTCTCCATTCTCCTCTCGGGATCTTGGGCACACATGCACACATGCCTGGCATGAGTTTAAGCCACCGGGTCTGGGACTTGAACCGCAGTCGACTACATGAGAGTCCAGCAACATGGCCCTTACGCCAACTGCTAGTCCCAAGTTTCCTAATTTCTAAAATGAGAATAATAATATGTAACATTCAATGTCATTGAGAAGATCAGATGAGATGATAGATGTGAAAATGTCTAACGCAGATCCTGCCATGCCACAGCTGCTTTATAAATATTAGTCCTCTGCCCTCTGTCTAACGTAAATGCTCTAGAGCTGCACTGACATTGAGAGAAATGATCTTAAGGGTCCTTCCAACACTTAATGATTCTGAGAGTTCCCCTGAGCTACCTACAGGTTGTTAACTGTTAGAACTCTTGCTGTGGTGGGCCAGCTTGTAATGTGGTAGTTAAGGTGGCTAAGGTGACTGGATCCTACATGGCTCACCTCGTGGTTTGATCTTGGACCCAGCGACTTAAGAAAAATGCCAGATGCCTTTGTGTGGATGTTCAAAAATTCCAAAAGGAGGGAGAGATGGAGGAGAAAGAATTGTGGCATGACTACACACCTATCGGGATGGGGAATGCTTTCTCCTCCTACTCGCCCTCCTCCCACCCCAGAGAGCAATGTACCCTGTGGGGGCAGGGGGAACTCTTGCTGTGGCAAGTGATAGAAGCCCAACTCAAACTAACTTAGGGTAAAGGGAATCTGTTGACTCTCGTAACTGGAAATTCCAGAGTTGGTGCTAGCTTCAGGCACTGGATGGTGAAATCTAAACAATGTCATCAACTCTTTCTCATTGTGACTCAGGTATGTTTCTCTTCTAGACCTCACATTTCCCAGCGTCTCTCTCTCTCTCTTTCTCACACACACACATACACACACACACATACATCTCATAGGTAGGCTAACATACTTGGGCGAGATGAAAGGGAATGGTTTAGACTGGGCCACAGAGAGTTCTGACTTAACCCTTGTGTGGTGACCTCAGGTCTGTGTATAAATGATCAGAGAAGAACTCCTCCACTGGGCATTGCTTGGATCTACTTCATGCCTGGAAGGTGGAGTTCTTGAATGCCCCTCAAATCAATGGGCTGGGGCAGGCAGGGTCCAGTGCCAGAGGAGGAGTGTGGGGACCAGAAGTAGGGGAGTGTAAGGAAAAGCTGCTGACCAGGCACTCTTCCCTAAGGCAGGACCAGAAAAGGAGCATGAGTGAGGTGACAGTACAGAAAGTGGACGGAAGAGGCCGTGGCACACACCATTGCTTGCTATCCCTGGTTGATAGGAGCCCTTGGTAGGCCCCATAGTCACACCATATTGTGGCCCTGGGAGGGATCTGTTCCCCAGGTTCTGCCAATGCAGCAGAATGTATATTTCCACCAGGGGCAGACTGTGGCCCCATGCTGGGCTTCAAAACACAGAGCTGTTTTGAAACAATGGTAGTGCTCAGCACATTCATTTGGTGTCAAACAAAGCCTGACTGTATCACCCTCTCCCTGTCTGCCCTCCAAGGTTCTCAGTAAAAATGCCATGCTTTAGAGAAAGAAAACAAATATCATATCAGAGTAGTTCATCAATAAGATTTCTTGTGGCCTTATTTCTTTATTATTACAAAATAAAATTGAGAATTTTTAGATAAAAAAATTATAAAAAACAAAACTGAAAGTACTTATTATTCTCCTATCAAGAGAACTATTGTCAATATTTTGGGATATATACTTCCAGATCCTTTTCTGTGAATATATGCAATTTTAAGATTTATTTATTTATTTATTTATTTACATTTGTTATTATTTTTAAAATTTGACCAGAGGGAGAAAGGGAAAGTGAGAAAGCAAGCTGCCAGGTCTAGGACTTGAACTACAGTTAGCCAAGCTGTCTGCTCCAGGACTTGAACTGCAGTTGGCCAAGCTGTCTGCTCCAGGACTTGAACTGCAGTTGGCCAAGTGGGAATCCAGCACCTTTAACCACCATGCCACCTGTCAGCCCCTACAGCGTATATTTTTTAAATATTAAGAATTGGATTACATGATACATACTGCTTTTTTTTTTTTTTTGGAGAGATTTTCACTGTAGGGCGCGTGCGCTCTCCAGACAGACAGAGAGAGACATAGAGACAGAAAGCGAGAAATCACCCCCCAGGGGGGATGGTCACGCCGCAATCCCTTCTCCTCCATTCTCCTCTCGGGATCTTGGGCACGCACGCACACGCGCCTGGCGTGAGTTTTAAGCCACCGGGTCCGGGACACGAACCGCGGTCGACTACGTGGGAGTCCAGCGACATAGCCATTACGCTAACTGCTGGTTCCCCATACTGCTTTTTATGCATGCTTTCTTTATTGATGTATATGAGAAAAACACAAATTCTAAGCCTCAGTTCATTGAATTTTTACTCTTTTTTTTGCATAGTTCTATTATTAGGCTAACCATAATATATTTAATCAATGCTTTATTAATGAATATTAATCTTCCAGTTCATTTCAGTCTTGCAAACATTTAATGAGTATCTATTTATGGGCCAGGCACTGTTTTACTCATTAAGGTCATATTATCGGTATCAGTTATTTATTTCCACCATAATGCTGTATAACAATCACTGCATATTTTAGTGACTTAAAAGCACAACAATTTATTATTTCTCAAGAGTCTATGGATCAACTGAGCAGTTCTAGTGATAAGAGATGGAACAAATTTTGGCTAGACTACTTGTGAGTTAAAGGAAAAAGACAAAAGAAATGAGTATTTGGGTAGGTATAGTCTTCCAAAAACAAATCTAAGAATGGGGAAATTGCTGGTGAGATAAAGAGGGGTGCTGGGCCAGCAAACCCCACAACAGGAAGGAGTCTTTAAAGAAATATTATACTCCTACATTATCAACATTATACTCCAACATTATCAAGAAGATTCAGTGAAATGTACCTTAGGAGGTGGTGGTGGTGGTGTTGGGGACACAGTGGGTAGGAGTAGGGAAGGTAGGGGACCAATACTGGAGGTTGCTCTTAAATCACTGAATTCCTTTCTAACAAATATGAATGTGAGCATTAAAATGGAATGAAAGCATATTTCATAATTAATTTCCCTGTATAAACTATTGCTAATTTTGAACATTGCTTCTTTCCGGGCCTCCTCTCTCCTCCCTCCCTCCCCTCATTCTTCCTTCTTCCCTTCCTCACCCTCCTTTCCTACTTGTTTCCTTTTCTCTTTTCTTGTCTTTCTTTTCCTCCTCCCTCTCACTTTGGGTGTATATTGTAGTGAGAGGTTGGCAGGAAAAGAAATCAAACAGCAAGAGCAGGGCTTTGGGAAAAACACTTACTAAAAGAAAACCACCTTTTCTAAGAAAAGCAAAACCTGGGGATGCAGGGGAGCTCAGAGCATCACCAAATGAACAAGCCAAGCACTTCTATTCAATACCCAGGGAAGGGAGAGTAGTCTTTCCAAATCGCTGACCTATAAAGAGGCCTTTCACACAAGCCACTTTCAGTGGCCAACAGCAACAATGAAAAACCACTCCCAAACCTAAAAAATCCCTGGACTGAAAGCTAGGAGATGTGTGTTCTAATAGTGGCGTTGCCATGGACAAACTGCAAGACAAATTGGTGACTGGTGTGTCTAGGCTCCATCTCTTTGTTGGGGGCTTGGTGTCATAGGATCCTTTCCAGCTCCCATTCTTCTCCTATAAACTTGTATGCCTTTATTTTTTTCTTTTCTTTTTTTTTCTTTTTGGCTCTGGTTGTTGACAGTTTGAGCAACAGTGAGGAGCAACTTTAAATGAATATGTGGTTTAGCATCTGGTGAAAGAAACCGAAAAGAACACAGGAAAACAAAAGGACAGGGAAAGGGAATGGAAATTGTAATGCAATCTTATAAAAAAGGAAAATTGTTCCTTGGGGACATTGGATAGAAAGCTTAATGAGTTACCTAGCCATTATAATCCTCTATGGAACAAGATAACAAAGGGATAAAAAAGAAAGGAGTCAAGAGAGTAATGGAGAGAAAGAAAAAGGAATAAATGGAGGAAGGAAGGAAGTCACTCATCTCTACAGAGACTGCATTGAGCATTATGCAAGAAGACTTAGGGGGAAAAATGAGCTGAAAGGATTCCAAAAATCATTTGAGAGAGATTTTTTTTTTTCCCTCTGAAAAGCATTATCAGGGCTGTTAAATATCTAAGACAAGTCTCTTTCATATTAGTGGACATAAAACACTATCACAATTGAGGCTGGCCAGAAGCCATTTAGAAATTCAATAATTATTCAACCCGAGGGACTTTCCAAATGATGAAGTAGCTTCTTAAGAGGAAATTAATATTGAGCAGTGTATCAAACCTAATTGGATTCCTGAGAAAATAGGGTCCTGACTAAGAACAGCTGGAGGCTAAAGGTCAGGATGAATGATATCCTTACTTTTGTCTCCTGCCTTAAATATGATGGAAAAGGAAAGATCTTGTTTATGTTTTATGTCTGAAGGGCAGGGGATGGTTTGGAGAGGTTCCCAGTTCTTTCAAAAGCTACCTTCAGTCTCACAGTAGGAAAGTTTATTTCCTTCATTTCTTTCTCACACACATTCTAGGAGAACTAAGGAGGCACAAAAAACTTTGGGGACTAAGGACTGATTTGTTGGTGATGGTATTGAGCATTGATCACAAAAGCAGTAAAGCCGTGTTTCTCAAATAGAGAAAGTCTGCTTGAGATCTCATTATCTTTTTATTTAGAGGAGAAAGGGGTTAAAATGAGTTGGAAGCATCCAGACACAGTGATCTCTTCTTGATTCTCCTATACATGCTGGATTAATAGCCTCGAGAATACAACTTTCCCAACCCATTGAGCACATAATGGCCAGGTTTTTCCAATTTTTAAAGGTACTAAAATCTCACTAGGAATTGACCTGGCTGGGAGGACGGGGGCAAATGGGGATATTCAGGCTATGGTGCCTTATTATTTTACTACTTTTTAAAATTTTGCTATAGGGCACATGCACTTGACCAGAGAGTGGGAGAAAGGGAAACTGAAAAAGCAACCCCCAAGGGGGCTACCCACACCACTATCCATTGTCCTTTGTTCTCCTCTTGGGATTTTGGACACACACACACATGCAGTAGGTGTGTTTTTCAAGCTTCTGATCAGAGACTTGAGCATGCAGTCAGCCATGTGGGATGCAGCAGCCTAAGCTGACTTCAGATGTGACTTAGACTCTGGTTCTCCTGGAAACTAACCCTCCTTGGATTATATCTAAGCCAACTTGTTTTTGTTTTGTTTCATTTTTAAGATTTTTCGCTGTGGAGTGCGTATGCTCACCAGAGAGAGAGAATGAGAAGTCTCCCCCCAGAGGAGATGGTCATACCATAGTCTGCTCTTCCCCATTCTCCTCTTGGAATTTTGGGCATGCACATGCATGTTCCCGGTATGATGTTCACGCTGCCAGGTCCAGGATTTGAACCATAGTCAGCAAAGTGGGACTCCAAGGCCTTAACCAACATGCCAGCTGCTTGGCATGACTTGTTTAATGATGAGAGAATTCCCCTCTATTATTCATGGTGCTGGGGTAGACCACAAATGTACCACACCTGGCTTGTGTTAAGCCAGAGAAAAGGCATCAGGCTCATCTCTTGAGTCACTCGTTAAAGAGTCACAATTTTTTATAAAAGGAAAAAACATAAATCTGGCAGGGATATCTAAAGGAGCTTGGGTCACTATGAATAATAAAAACATCTTAAGAGCAGGAGGAGTGGGCACAGTATCTTTTCAATAAAATTATATAAATAATGACTTGAGAAAGAGCATACCCTCTATTTATTTATTTATTTTATAGAGGCTTTTACTTTAGGGGACATGCGTCAGAGAGAAAGAGACAGACACAGTGATAGGGAAAATGAGAAATCACCCCCAAGGGGGAGGATACCCAGACTAAAACCCTTCTTCTCTATTCTCTCAGGATCTTGAGCATGCATGCACACACACCCAGCATGATTTTCAAGCCACCAGGTCTGGGACTCGAGCTGTGGTCAGCCATGTGGGAGTCCAGTGACATAACCATCATGCCATCTCTTAGTCCAGCATTCCCTCTATTTATTTATTTTTTTTTTGTAAGGGAGATTTTTGCTATAGGGTATGTGCGCTCTCTGGAGAAACAGAGAGAGGCAGAAAGTGAGAAATCGTCCCCCCAGATGGGATGGCCATGCCACGATCCCTTCTCCTCCAGTCTCCTTTCAGGATCTCAGGCATGCATACACATCCGCCTGGCATGAGTTTTAAGTCGCTGGACTCCCACTGCAGTCGACTATGTGGGAGTCCAGCGATGTAACCATTACGCCATCTGCTGGTCCCTTTCCTCTATTCTTATAGAATGACAAGTAGCTAATTGTCCATTAGGATTCCAAAGTGCATCTTGTTCAGTTGTCACTAATGCAGCTTTAACCAGTGTCAGAGTTTCTTCCCTACTACCAAACTCTGACCTTTTTATGCCGTCTGCAAAATGAGCTTGATGTAATAGAAATTGCAGAGGAAATTATTATAGACATCTAGTGACATGAATGTTAAGAATTATGCTAGCAGAAAGCATGCCTTTTAAAATTGCTTAAAAGGATATGTGTGTATAAGTATACGGGCACATGATCATATACAGAAGCCATGCACATTTGTATCAAGGGCCAAGAGCTCTTTAACAAATTCTGTTATCACAGAAGCTGCCATGAGCATTGTGCAAATTTCTCCAGTCCTGGGACTACTTAGAGTCTTGAAAACAAAACCTAAGTAGTAGAAAGTGTGCTTTATTGTTGGAAATTTGTTAGGTTTGCATTTAAGTTTGTGAACTCTTGTTGCTCAGGATGAAGGGAAGGAAGGAACCTGAATGCTGATGACCGCATCAGCTAAATGCATCCATGTGGTCTTTTCCACTTAAATATCAAGATACACCAAGCAATAATGGTTGTAAAATCTGGAATCCATGTCCCTGAATTACTGACTGTGTAATCTTGGGCAAGTCACTTCATCCTGTAATTTTATTCCTGAAATGGAAATAGCAAAAATCAAACTTCTCCAAAAGTCAGGAGTGGGCCATTTGCTCTCATTATCTATTTTCACTCTCTTTTAGAACCTTTTGAATCTAAAATATATAAGGTCATGCTCTGGACCCAAAATTACAGGCCCGTGATTGCCCTTTTATAATGTGGCAAGCAGAGTTAACAGGCTTGAAGAACATCTTATCCAGTAAGAAGTTTATTTTCTCTTTTTCCTGTTGCCTGAGATACAGCTACAGACATGACTTTGGCAGTTGCTTCAGGCAGTTTCTTCCCATTAGTAACTGTTAGCAGAAATCATTACATTTCCTTTGATCTTTAGCCTGGCATTTGGCATCCCAGTCCCTATCTTCTAACTATACTCCTAGGGCTCAAACCAACTGGATTAATCTTGGTTTCCAGAAAACATCTCAATTTTCCCTGCCTTCCTGTATCCTTACTCCTGTAATTCTCCCCATCTGAAAAGATCTTTCCACTCCAACAATGCCTACCATCTGCAGGTTCAGTTCAAATGCCCCATCTTCCCTGAAACTCTGCACAGTTGCTTCCATCCAGCAGTACTTTTTCCTGTCTCTATGCTCCATTCAGTGTGCCTTTTCTATCCTACTCCCGAGAGCCTTTGTGTTTCCATTGTCATTCTTATTAGACTGTAAGCATCATGAGGGCAAGATCCAGTGATACCCACTCCCACATGATAGTGGCAGCAGAGTGTGAAAGTTATAGCCATGGACTTAAGTCACATGGCCACGTTGAAAACCTGACTATTGGGACGAGCAATTGGTGTAATAGCTATGTTGTTGGACTCCCATGTAGTCGACCGCAGTTCGAGTCCCTGACCCTGTGGCTTAAACTCACGCTGGGCACGTGTGCATGCATGCCCAAGATCCCGAGCGGAGAATGGAGGAGAAGGGATTGCAGTGTGGCCATACCCCCCCCCGGGGGGGTGATTTCTCGCTTTCTGTCTCCTTGTCTCTCTGTCTAGCGAGCACACGCACCCTATAGCAAAAAAAGTTTAAAAATAAATAAAAATTTAAAAATAAAACCTGGTTATGCCATGTACTAGCTGCATGTACGCAGCAGCAAATTTCTTCAACTGTTCAGCCTATGGATTTCTTTGGTAAGTTACTTTAATAGCCTATGGATTTCTCATCTGTACCTACTGCATAAGGATCTTGTGAGAATTAAATGAGCTATTTCCTGTAAAGTGCTGAGCAACTTTTTGGCACAGTGTGAATGCATAGTAGATGTTAAGTATTTGCATCGCTCATGGTGAAGTCTCCTGGATGAATTGTCAGTAAGTATTAAGACATATTCTACCAATCTGTTTGGGCTGCCATAACATAATACCATGGAATAGGTGACTTGAACATTTCTTTCTCACAGGTCTGGAGACTAGGAAGTCTAAGGTCCTTATGACAGCTGATTGGGTGGTGGATAAGGGTCTGCTTTCTGTTGTGCAGATGGCTGCCTTCTTTCTGTGTCCTTACATGGTGAAAGAGAGCGATTTCTCCTCCTCCTCTCCTTCTTTCTCTCCTTTTTATTTCTCCCTCCCTCTTTTATTCTTCTCTGCCCCTTTTCTACCCTTCTTCCCCTTTTCCTTCTGTTATTCTTCCTCCTTTCACTTCTCCTTCCTCTCCCTCTCCTCCTCCACTTCCTCCTCCTTCTGCCACTAATGCCACAATGAGGGCCCCACCCTAATGACCTCATCCATCCTAATTACCTCCTCTGGGCCCCATCTCCAAATACCACACAGGAAGTTAGGACTCCAACAGTAAAATTTGGGGAGGACAAATTTAGTCATCAAGTACATACATTTATTGAGCTGATATAAGGCTACAGCAATGAACCAACCAGCCAAAACAATGAACCAACCAGCCAAAAATCGTAAAGAGCTTCCATTCATTCTCATGGAAAGATTAGGGCAGTGCAGGTGGTCAGACTAATGGCCCTCAGAGATTATGTAACTATCCCCATAACCTGTGAAATATTAGGTCATTGGGAAAGTCTTTTCTGTTTTTTAATGCAAAAATGGATCATGACTTTCCTGACTACCCAATACTTTACATAGCAAAGAGGAATTAGGTTGCAGATGGAATTAAAGCTGCCAATCAGCTGACCTTAACAGAGAGATAATCTAGGATTATCTAGATGGGCCCAACTGATCACAAGGGTCCTTACAGGTGGGAGAGGAAGGCAGAAGGGTCAGTGATGCATCTGGGAGGGGCAATTTGTCCTCTGGCCATAGAAAAGTAATTATTAGATAGTAAACAGAATAAGTAAGACATGGCATATCAGATGGCAGTACATCCCATGGAGAAATCTGGGAGTATGGAATGTGGATAGGAAATGTCAGACAAGGGTCGATTGTCATTTTAAATAGGGCAAAGGGAGAGGATTCTAGTGAGTTCTGAGTTAAAAGCCAAAGAAGTGAGGCAGGGAGTCATGAAGTCTCTGAGCTCTGGGGTTGGGGAAGACTCTTCCTGCCAGAGGGCACAAGTTTCAAGGGTATGCAGTAGTGAAATGGGAACAAATTTGAGTAGATTTCCAAAATATCACTTATTTTCCTGTTGAACTATAACCACCTTTTGCTCACACAAAATACCGTAATTGTTCTGATAAGAAATACCAGGACCAGCAGATGGTGTAATGGTCACGTTCCTGGATGCCCGCATAGTTGACCGCATTTCAAGTCCTGGACTTGGTGCCTTAAACTCACATCAGGTGCATGTGCATACATTCCCAAAATCCTGAGAGGAGAATGGGAGAATGGAGGAGAAGGGATTTCGGTGTGGCTACCCCACCTAGGGGGGTAATTTGTCACTTTCTCTTTCTGGTGAGTGCATGTGCCCTATAGCAAAAAATCCCTGAGAAAAACAAAACAAGAACTGACTGTTTGTCACATAGCTCAGAACAGTGTCACAGGATTGTTTACTCCTGATGCTTTTTTTTTTTTTCTTTTCTTTAATGACCGTTGTATGAAAGACATAATACTAACTTGGTTGTGTAAGTTTGCCTACAGGGCACATGTGCTGGAGAGGGCTGAGTGACCTAAGCTCTCTCCAGCTGCAAGGAGGAAACCAGTGGAGCTGCTGTAGTACTGAACCAGTTTCAATTCTTTTTTCAGTATAGGACCTGACTGAAGACTTGGGAGGAAAACATTCCTGTACAAAAGACTGTATCTTTTTTATGTTAAGGAAGGTGGATTTGACAATTACCTTCTGTTGGAATTTTTCAATAGAACCTTTCTTTTTCTCCTCCACAAGCCTGGTGTTTCTGTGTTCTGGCTTACTGTGTATCCAGCAACAAACTGGCTTACGTTCAGTAACAGTAGAAATTTCTCTGGCATTTCTGGGGAGCCAAGGAGGGCATGGTGGATGGAGATGCATTTATGATAGGAAAGGTAGTACTAGATGAGGGCAGAAATAAAGGGGTGCCAATTTGTGCTGGCTTTATGCTGAGCACACAGGAAGCCAAAGGAGGATTTCAAGTAGCAGAGTGACAGGATATGACGTGCATTTAAGAGAATTACAATGGGTGTTATATTGACAGTAGACGATGGTGGGTGGTGGGAGTGGCAGAGTGGAGGCAGGGGATAAGTTAGGAGGTAATCCAGGCTATCGGTGTTGGTCGGTGGTTTAGGCCAGGTGGTAACTATGGGAGTAACTATAGAAAGAGATCTGCTTTTGGGTATCGTTTGAAGGCAAGATGATTTGCTGAGAGATCAGAGGTAGAATAGAAGAGGAGAAAAGTCAAAGATGATGCCACAGATTGGGGTCTGAGCACCTAAAAGGCTGAAGAGGCCAGTCACTGAGACAGGGAAGACTACAGCAGAAACAAGTTGGACAGAAAGGACTGGTTCATTTTAGGTGAATTTTTGATACTTGAATCCTTTTCTTTCTTCATTCTTTCCCTTTGGATTGCTTTCTCAAAGAGGTAGAGAAGCAGTCACATGAAAATACTAGCCAGTGAGCAGCAGTATCTTGCTCCATTTGCTGTTGAGTCAGAACTGCTACCTAACTCCACATAGGACTTCTATAAGCTGGACTGGAGAGTGAGTTGTCAATGAGGACCAAGGAGGGCTTGAACGTCAGCCTCTCCAGTAACTCTGTCACAGGCAGAGAAGATGGATCAAAGAGTAAATAATCCTACTCGTGGTGAAAGTAGTCTAGGAAATATTTAAGGCTCCCTTCCAATCACCAGATTTACCATTCCTCCATAGAGAAGGAGCTACTAAGGGGGGGTAGAAGTAGGATGAAAGTTCTCTATTCCCTAGGGACAAGGCTGAAGCCCAGAGAGGCCGAGACCGATTCATTAGTGTAGGTTAAAATTGAGTGCAATCTGTTTTAGTCCATTTTTCTGTCACTAACAACTGAATACCATGCTGGATAACTTACAAAGAATAGAAATTTATCTAGCTCATAATATTGACAGTCAAGGGCCTGCGTCTGAAGAGGGTCTTCTCATTGGTGGGCACTCCTGCAAAATCCCAAGGCAGTGTGGGACATCATATCACAAGACAGAACAAGAGCAGAGAGTGCCTTCGATTTCATTTCCTCTCCTTCTCACCAAAATTCAATCTTGGGGCACCACCCTCATGGCCTTATGTAACCCTGATCTCCTTTCAAAGGCCCACCTTCCAATATCATTGTCAGATTCAATTTTCATTCTCTTTATCCTGTCACAACTGTATTTCAACACTGAATTTTGGGAGTACACGTTCCATCCATAGCACACTTTTAGCCCTGCCAGTGACTTGCTCGGTTGCACCCTGAGAGTGAGCACTACCTCTGTAGAAGTTGGGTCACAATGTTCTGAGACAAGAAACCTTGTTTTTCCTCTTCCTGACAGAAATAAAAGAAAATTACATAATGAGAATTTTTAGGTAGGCAATAGTTCTCTCTCATTTAAGAACTAGTGAATAAGAGAGAACTAGTAAAAGTAAACTTGTAACGCTTATGTCCTAATTGTGCCAGTTGATGAGGCCAAAGGCCAAAGAAGCTTTAAATGCAGTGACTGGATTTTTTTTTTACTTTTTTTTTTTTTTTTTGAGGGGGTTTTTTTTTTTTTTTTTCCATCAGG
>NW_006159555.1:4668080-4684662 GCF_000334495.1 Tupaia belangeri chinensis | reverse complement strand
GTTTTTCCTGGGACCTGCCCACATCAGCATTGTCACCTACTCTGCCTGGGTATGAGAGGGTGTCGAGGCCGGGCGGAGGTTTGAGAGCCTGTTCCAAGGAAGCATCAGAAGCTCCGGAGACCCTGGCTCTGCCTTCTCCATTTGAGGAGGGAGTGGCATTTACCATGACGTTAAAGTTCAGAGGTGGCAGTGGGGAGCCAGTGTCAGAGATCAGAAGGTGTGAATATGCTCACAGTTTGTAAGCTGGAGTTTGGACCTGAGTTGTTTTTTGGTTTTTGTTTTCTGTTTTTTGTTTTTTGGGGTTTTTTTGAGAGATTTTCACTATAGGGCGCGTGCGATCGCCAGACAGAGAGAGACATAGAGACAGAAAGCGAGAAATCACCCCCCAGGGGGGATGGTCGCGCCGCAATCCCTTCTCCTCCATTCTCCTCCCGGGATCTTGGGCACGCACGCACACGCGCCCGGCGTGAGTTTTAAGCCACCGGGTCCAGGACGCGAACCGCGGTCGACTACGTGGGAGTCCAGCGACATAGCCATTATGCTAACTGCTGGTTCCCCAGTGACTGGATTTGACTGTTGAAAGACTAGTGCAGGTTGGAAATGAGGTTACATTCCTCAGTGAGGAACAGAAACGTTGCTTGGTGGCCATGTTTTTGTAACTGGAAGTCCCTCTATGTTTGAGTTTTATATTTAAGATGGTCAATATCTTTGCACTGCCCAAGTGACACAGAATTAATGATAGGGTTGATATCATTAGATTCTAACTCTTTATTGAATGATTTTTGCAGTGTCAGCACTCACTTGGTATTGCAACGATGTGTGTGATTTTAGAGGTTCTTAGTCATCGTGGAAACCTCTTTCAAGGGAGGAATATTTTCTCTATGCATCCTAATTTCTATTTCATACATTTTCACACCTCTTTAAAGTATAGTAAGAATTGTAAAATGCCATCGTTAGTCATTTAGTAGTTCTCAATCAATATGCATTAAGATGCTATCATATGGCGAATAACAAGATGTGGAAGAACTAATCCTTTTTTCTAAAGAAGGCAGGGAGCTCATATTTGATGACTCCCAATATGAACTAAGAATACTGCCTATTTTTAGTTCACCCCTAACAACCACCTTGCAAGTTAGATATTGCTCTCTCTAATTCCTAGAGGCAATTACAGAGGCTTAAAATGATAGGTAGACCAAGATCACACAAGTAGAAAGTGGTAGGCTGTGGGTTGGACTTCAAAGTCCATGTTCATTCCATTACTCTCACCTTGTTCTAGTAAATCTGTTAGAACCTCAAAGTATTGGCCAGCGATTAATATTCCACTCTGTGTCAGGCAGTCCATGGCATTTTTCAAGTTAGGAAAGCCTAGAGAAGGTAAGTTTTCTAAGTGCCTTGGAAGTGGCCCCTGTGGGCCCGAAACACATCCTTCTTCATCCGACATCTTTCTCACCAACCTGGCCTGAGTGTCAGTGTCATTTTTATGCGAGGTGGGGAGCCGGGGTCAACTGCCCACGTGCCACTGCTTTCCAGAAGAAAAATGATCCTCAAGGCTACCTGATTCCTTTCCCTCACGAGCTGCCATCCCATAGGCGGCCGCCAGGGGTCCTCTCTTGGCGCCTCCGCGTGATTGGCGAGACCCGGCTGCGCAGCGCGCCGGGTGCATGTGGGGGCTGCTTCGGAGCGGCGGCTGCAGGGGGAGCCCAGCGTTTGTCGGCGCGCGGGCTGGCTCCCTGGGATCGCGCGCAGGCTGGAGCGCCCCTCGTGTGGTTCAGCAAGCGTCGCCGCTGCTGCCCGGAATTCAGCCTTTTCTCTTGCGCGGGCTGCAGCTGACTAGACCGAGGGAGCCGACAGGGCCCTGGGCTGAAGGTACGACCCCTCGGTGAGTGAGAACCGCTCCAAGTGAGGGGAGCCAGCTCCTCGCTCCGGACCGCGCCGAGGCCGGCAGAGGTGCGGGACGCACCTGGGAGCGGGTGCTGCAGGGGCGGGAGGCAGTGGCCCGGCGTCCCCGCCCGCCGCGCGCAGGCTTCCGGGACTGGAGTAGGTTTTAGACCCATGCCCACGCCTTGGCTTCTGGCCGGCTCCTCGTGCGTAGTTCCCGGGCGGGAATGAGGATCCAGCTCGCCAGTCGGGATCCGTGGCCTTGATTTTAAGAGACAGAACATTAATAAAATCTTCCTTTTGAATGCAAATCTGTCCTCGAACCCGTCCCACATCGCGGAAGCCTGCGGGGTGCGTGTCGAGCTGTGGGTGGCGGGAAGACAAACTTTTACGAAAGTGCGCCCGGGCAAGGGGACCACGTTTGGGCGTCCTGATCTTGAGGGAGGAGACTCGGCTTGGGGCTGCGTGGAGGAACTCGGTCCCGTCAGTCGGGTCGCCCGGGGGCAGCGGATGCTTCCCGCAGAGGAGCGCGTCCAGGCCGTGCGAAAGCGCCCAACTCTGGGGCCAACAACTGTCAAACATCTGCGCTAGCAGCTCCGGCTCCCGCAGTGGGGAAGGTGGCGAAAACCCCTCAGCTTTCCTTTATTGCTCTCCCCAAACTTTGGACTCCCCCTCGGGAAGGTAAAGGGCCAGGCGCTGGCGCCTGGGAAATGGCAGAGACCTTAAACCCCTCGGGATCCGGCGGGGTCCCCGGTGGGGACCTCGCGACCGGCTCAGATCGTGGCGAATGGCCTTTTGTTTCTCCGCGTCCCCCCATTGTTTGCCTTTCCGACATTTGGCGGGGCTGGAGGAGAGAAGGAAGCCCCTGTCGTCCTTCCCTGCGGTCCACGCCGGCCGCGGACCAGCCCAGCTGGTGGATCCGGCTTTTTTTTTTGGACCGCGTCGGGCACGCCGCCGACCCCGCCCCGGCCCGGCAGCCGCCCCCGAGCCTTGCGGCCGGAGGCGGAGGAAAGTTGCTTCTCCCGCCCCCTCCGCGGCCAGTGGCCCAGGGCGCATTTCTCAGATCGTAGCCCAGGCGCGCCGCACAGGGCGCAATCCCGAGAAGGGTGCCGCTTTCGAGAGTGGAAGCGAGGTTCCGCCCAGTCCAGGGCGGAATCTCTAACTAAAGGCATCCTGGCTGGGCCCAGCCGGGTCAGTAGAGGAGGAGGGCACGCACCTCCCGGGGGCCGAAAGCCGAGGTTCTGGGGTCTGCGAGCGTTCCAGGGCGGGAGGGCAGCCTTACAGAGAATGAGGTGCGCATAAGCTGGGACACCTCTAGACGCTGCCTGGACATAGCGGCGTGGTGGCTCACCCCGGAAGGAAGCCGGAGTTGTGACGTCGCGTGGGGCTCCAGGTTGAAATCCCAAGTCCCTTCTGCCTTGTAGAAAAAGCAGACTCCGCGGCTAAGACGCGTCCTGAGCGGTGTTCGCGTTTCCACGTCCAAGCAAACGGGTTGCCTAGTCTGCCCGGAGTTCCCATGTGGGTGCGCGTTTTAGGTTTAGGGGACACTGGTTCCCTGCACAAGTTAGATGCTTACATATTGTGCACCTGTTGGAATCTCTGCCTCTTTATAACTTTGCAAGTTGACCCATGTTACCAGCTTTTTCTGTGGAAAGCCCAATCAGTCCCTCTCCCAAGGAGAACGAACCATTTACAGTTTCTTCCTTTTTTTTTTTTTTTCTTTCTTTATTTTGTCCTCTAACATCTCGTTCTCAGGCATTTTAAGTGGAAACTGTGCTTGGCTCAGCGTGATTCTGGGAGTTTTCCCTTTACAGAGTGAAGAGTTTCCATTTAACAAAGAAGTGAGATTGCTAAGTCAGGAATGTGAACACACAGAACACTTTCTCAGGTGATTTCTGAGTATTACCAGCAGGTCTAACAAAACAAAAACAGCAACATCTTTCAAGTACTGAATGGCACTTTATAAACATTTCATTATGAGAGGGTCCCCAAGGAAGAATCCTTTGGGGTTTAGGAGCAGCAGCTGGGAAGCAAGGAAAAGACTTGAATTGCCCAAGAAGTCCCCAAAGGCATCATTAGCAAAGTTAAAGGACAGCATTTGTCCTGGTCTAAGGAGAACAAGGTCCTTATGGTGATGATAAGCTTGTACAGTTTCTTTAATTTTAGTATTAAAAAAAATCCTCTAAAACTATTCTAGGCAAAATAGAAAATAAGAGAGTTGAAAAGAAAAGAAAGAAAACAAGGATATTATAAATTAGGCTCCAGAAAATGATCTTACCTAATTATTTCCTTGGAATAAATTTCTGCAGCTATGATAGCTGGGTCAAAGGGGTTGGTGCACTTCCCAGGATGTTTAGGACTGTCATATTGCCCTTTGGAAACATGTGTTGGCTTACCCTCTCTCCAGCAATACGCAAGAGAATCTGTTCCTCACACTGTCTACCCCACTCATACTTGAATATTGTCATTCCTTTATGTCTCTGCCATACTGATAGAGCTAGGTATCTAGTTGTCCTGTTTTGCATTTCTATAATCACAAGAGAGTAAACATTTTTCGTATTGTCTGTTAGTATTTCTTCCTTGTAATGATGTTGGTTTGTGACCTTACTTATTTTTCACTGGAAGTGTTTTCCTTTTTCTGATTAGTTGTGCTCTTCATAAAAGCCCACTGTTCTGACTGCTGCCCTGGCGTCAAAATTGGACAATCTTTATTGACTGGGAATGTGTTGCTTTCTTGGTCTATTCTTTTTATTTTTTTTTAAGATTTTATTTAATTTTATTCATTTGTCATTTTATTTTATTGACATTGACGAGAGAGAGGCAGAGAGAGAGAGATGGAAAGTGAGAAAGCAAGTTGCCAGGGGACCAGCAGTTAGCATAATGGCTATGTCGCTGGACTCCCTTGTAGTCGACTGCGGTCCGTGTTCCGGACCCAGTGGCTTAAAACTCACGCCGGGTGCGTGTGCGTGCGTGCCCAAGATACTGAGAGAAGAATGGAGAAGGGATTGTGGCGTGGCCATCCTCCCTGGGGGGTGATTTCTCGCTTTCTGTCTCTCTGTCTCTGTCTGTATGGCAAGCACACGCGTCCTATAGCAAAAACCTCTCCAAAAAAAAAAAAAAAAAAAAAAGAAAAAAAAAAAAAAAAAAAAGAAGGAAAGAAAGCAAGTTGCCAGGTCCTGGAGAAGTCCAGCCTCCTTAGCCACCAGATCACTTGTTGGCCTCTCTTGGCCAATTCTTTTCCCTCCTGCACAGCAAACATTTTGCAAGACAGCAATCTTGCGTTACTAAAATAGCTGACATCATCTCAGTAACATTAGGGAGGTCAGGTCTTATTAGAGAAATTTATAGAAAATACCACGTCTCTATTTTCTTCCTTTTTTGAAAAAAAAAAAACATTATTTAATTTTATTTATTTTATTTGACTGGAGAGGGACACAGAGAGAAATGGAAAGTGAGAAAGCAAGCTGCCAGGTCCAGGACTCGAACTGCAGTCAGCCATGCATATCCCAAGTCTTTTATAGGTTATAGTGCTTTTTTTTTTTTTTTTCTAATTTGGAACAGATTTGTTAATGAGTTGTTTTTAGTAAATGGGTTACACTAATTCAATTTATCATCTGATTTTTCTGCTGATAATCCATATACCATGATCCACAACTTGTTCTTTCAAATACTTCTAATATGTAGACTAAAAATTTGTCTCCCTTTTGTCGTAAGACTTTCTTTTCTTTGGCAATGCCATTTGAACACTGCTCTTGGAACAGTCTGGAATCTGTTAATGGCATTAGCAGGAGAGGTCTTCTGATGACTCAGGTGCATTTTACTTTTTTGTGCATGTGTGTAGCCACAATCTCTATGTTCATTCTTGCTTGAAGGTAGATGATTCTGAAATAGGGTAGGTTTAAGAGTAGAAGAGAAAGTTCATCTCATCTAGGCTACACATTAATACAGATGGAGGGCCATGCAAGAAAAGTTAAGCAGATAATCTAGGTAATCTGGGTACAAAATAACCTTCAAAAATATTTTTAAAAATATGTGCTTTAAAAATTCATACTGTACAAGGTGTACAACAGTTATATGTAAATCAGAAATTACAATTAAGATGATAAAAGTTATGAAAATGTCACATATTAGTAGAATGGCTCATTTAATTAATGGACAGAAAGTAGTCTAACTAGGAAAAATCCAATGTAAACTTACTTCATAAAATGACTCTAAGCTTTTATTTCAGGCACACAAATAAACAATAAAAGACAGGTATTCTTAACTTTGCTGCAGCATTTTCTATTCTTTAGATGTAGGAATCGAACAATACACATTGGGAATGAATCTCCGCTTTAGAATCAGAGGCTCTCAAGGGTTAAAAGAGAGCTGAATGGTCATCTAATTCAACTGTTCATCCAATTTCACTAAGACGCTTTACTCTCTTAAAGTAATGAAGTACCTTTGTATAAACCACATCATTTTAAACAAACCAAGCTGAGAAGCAAATGGACCAGAAATGTTAACCTTTTCCCTCCAGGTAGAAGGGAAGAAAAGGAAGGGTTTTGAACTGTATTAGGGAAATTGTATAAGCTCTGTTAATGTGCTGTATTTGCAAAGAATAAACAACCTTGGCAGCAAGAGGGTTAAGTCATTGACATATTCTATTTTGTACCATTCTTTGCTTCACATCCTGTAGTCTTTGTCTTGGTGAAGTTCAAAGGAGTTGAACAAAGCTCACACAAAATGGTCGAAAAAAGAGGAAGAGAGAATAGAAGATGGAGAGATATTACTCCTTTAAAGCTGTCTGAGGGACTTTCTAACAAGACTCCTTTGATCACCCTAGGGATGGTTGGAGTTACTTCCCCTTAGAGAGGGGAAGGTGACTGATGTCCCAAGACCAAGCTTTAGAAAAAGCAAACATTATGTAAACTACCACTAACCCAGTTGAGGACATGCTTACAGCATAGTACAATAATCCTTAGAAAGAATATGAAGGAGGAGGAAAAGGATAAGGACGTTTTGGAAGGAAGTGAAATTTTAATTCTGAAAATATACCTTATTTTTTCCCGAGTAGTTCTGTGAATTTCTGAAAGTAGTGGAAGCATCTCCTGATTTCCATTCGGATGATCTCCCAGGCACAGCGGCTGTATTTCTTATCTTTCAGGAAATTCTTTATCCTGTTGAAATATCTCTTTAATTCTAGGTTTCCCAGCTGGGGGACCGCAGCTCCCGAGTGCTCCATCTCATCCTCTTCCATTTTTTCCCAGTCGTTTTCATTCTCTTCTTCCTCCAAGCATTGTTCCAGGTACTCTACTTGCTGATGAAGTCCCATTTGGATTTGCTTCAGGTGTTTCTGTTCCCAAGTGGATTTGAAGGTGTCTTGACTGAAGATGTTGAAGGCTTGCATGGATATTTCATAGAAGACTTCCTTTATGTCCCTTTTCACTGGCTGCGTGGATGATAGAATTTCTTGGGGCAACTCAAAAGCTTTGTTTTCTCTTAGACATTCTACAGGAAATGAATTGCTCATACTGCTCAGAAGTCTCAGATTTTGCCAGGTGACTCTCCTCAGGTGAACATTCAGTAAGTTACAGTCCAGAGATAGGATGGTGGTAATGAACAGAACCACCAGGAACACCAGACATACACACTTTTGAATCATGGCAGGCTTGGGTCTCAGTTCTTTTCCAAGCTGAAAAATGCACCTGACTTAGAGTTGACAATGATGTTTTGAATACTTCTTCATGTGCCTTTATATACCTGAATATATTCAGCAGGGGGAGTCTCCCCATTCGTCATTTTATAGTTCTCAGGGCTGTGGCCCCTTTCCTTTGCCTTTAAGGCTTTTTTGACTTTGGGTGACTATACTGACTTTGGAAGTGCTGTCTTTTTTTTTTTTTTTTTTAAGAAAAGTGAGCAAAGTATTACCATCGAGTTACCTTAGATTCCTGGATGATCCTTCCCAGCACTAAAGAATCATCATAGCAAGATTGATGCATAGGATTTTAGAAAGCTGAAAGCTGTGACTCTATACACTCACTCACCCAACTTTATTACATAAGAAAGATCCTTCATGCAAATATTTTATGCCTGGCCCTATCGCTAAACATCCTTTCTCACTGAATTAAGCATAGACATTGACCAAACAACTATGATTATGATCATCAGATTGCCGGAGCATTACATAGTTTAGGTTTTTCTTATCTTGTTACATTAAGCTTGTATATTTAGATATTTTTCTCTTTGATTTTTCTGGGTGTCAAGAAAGGTAAAGAACAGAGTTGCTCAATGGAGCGTAGTACTTATCAAATAGAAGCCTGAGCCATCTTGGTTTTCTGTTGTCATTAGAAAAGGTTGATATTTGCTATTTTCCTGTAGTTAAACTTTGCATTCCTATTTAGCATTTCATATGCCTCTGATATCTTTCTTACAAATCCATTAAATTTTTATTTGAGAATATTGTACTGCTTCACTAGCTTCTGTCTTGTAGTCACACATTTTTCTTTTTAATATAGTGTAGACAGTGTTTGAAAACTTTTGCATGGTGATCTTTTTTTCTTGCTTTGTGGTTCTGGATTCTGTAAAGGCTTTTTGTTCCTGTGTTTGTTTTTCAATCAGGAGGTATGTGCATAAGAGGTCATCCTTTTCAGCCAAGCTAATTTACACCTGGACCAATATTACTGTGGTAATTATGGCTATCTACCATTCATGGTTTTTAATTTGTTTGCCCAAATAACCTTCTGGTTGTGATCAAGGCATTGGATTCCCTTCTCTGGGAAAGTAAAATTGGATGCCATTAAATGCGGCTAGCTTATTTTACCATTGTATTGAGTCGTCAGGAAAGTCATGACGTATTTTTGCATACAAGAACAATAATAGGTCATGACTTTCCTGGTGACCTAATGCAAAAAGAACTATATTAATGTTCAATAAAGCCATTTTAGAATGGCAAATAGTTCCACAATAGACCTAGATTGAAAATTTGACCTAAAAATGTCTGAGTTGATTGCACCATAGGCCAATTTTGAATAACTAAGAATTTTTTTAAATCTTGGTTTTGGGAACTGATTTTCTATGAAAAGAAAACTTAGTACACGTATTAGTCTTTTTTTAATAATTATTTTATTTTATTTATTCATTCATTTATTTTGTCCAGGGAGAGATACATAGAGAAATAGGGAGAGAGAAAGCAAGCCACCAGGTCCAGGACTCAAACCATGGTTGGCCATGTGGGAGTGTCCAGCGCCATAACCACCACACCACCTGCTGGTCCCGCGTATTACTCTTAATGTTCTATTACATATAAATTTTGACTTCACAGACAGATTTCTTGATGTGACTAACTTTAAAAAATAATTAGAAAAGCTGGGCCTTCTTATATGGGATTATAAATTGACATTTTCCTAGAGATCAAAATGGTGATATGGATCATAAGCTTTAAAAATGTGCATAATTAGGGACTGGCAGGTGGCATGGTAGTTAGGAGAGTTGGACTCCTATATGGCTGAACATGGTTCGAGTCTCAGATCTGGCGGTTTGCTTTCTCATTTTCTTCTTCTTTGTCCCTCTCTTGTCAAATTAAAATAAGTAAAATAAAATACAATAATTCTTTAAAAAAGTGTGCATAGCCAGGTCGGCCCATTGCCTAGTGGTTAAGGCATACTGGATCCCACATAGCCAACTGCGATTCAAGTCCTTGCTTGCTGGCAGTTTAGGAAACACGACAGGTGCATGTGTACCTGCCCCAAATCCCATCAGCACAGAAGAATGGAGAAGGGATTGAGGCATGACCATGCTCCATTAGGGGGTGCTTTCTCTCTCTGTCTCTCTGTGGTGAGCACATGTGCTCTTCATATACATTAAAAAATGTATATAGTCTTTAATTTAGCACTTTTCCTCTTGGGGTTTATACGAAGAAGTAAGATGATGTCTTTTAAGACTTTGCTGTCAGAAAGCTTAACAGCAAAACAAAAGCAAAACAAAACAAAACACCAGAAAACAATTTAAATGTTCATCAATAGGTACTTGGTTGTTAGTGGCCAATAGAAAACTTCTGTCAAGCACTAAAAATTGGGAATATATTGCTCACTTAGACAAATATACTTTTAGCTTAAAAACAAGCTTAATAGTAGAATGTAGAGTCGGATACCATTTTTGTTAGACATATGCATACATGAAGAAAAATACCTAGAAAGTATATATACTAAAAATTTTAAACCATCATCTCTGACTGGAAGAGTAACAAGTAATTTTTATTTTTATGTTTTTACTTATGTAGATTTTTAAGATTTTCTGTGGTTGGTAAGTTTATCTTTTTAAACAAGGCAAAATTGTTGTTAAGATACATTAACAGGGCCGGCAAGTGGCACAGTGGTTGAGGCACTGGGTTCCACATGGTTGACCATAGTTTGAATCCTGGACCTGGCAGCGTGCTTTCTCACTCTCTCTCTCTGTCTCTCTTCGGTCAAAATTGAAGAATAATGATAACAAATTCAATTAAAATTAAATAATTCTTTAAAAAATACACTAACAAGAAAAGAGAACACATCTGAAATGAGATCAATACACTTCATTTACTTAAACCTTAGTACTCCAGAGTACTTCAAAAATAAATATATATTTTTCCTAAGGCTTAGTTCTAATTTGGTTGGCATGAATAACATAGAGCATGTGGGAGTTCAATGAATGAATGACATTCTTGCAGCTTTTCATTTAAAAAAATCATGTATTATGTATATGTTTATGATTGTACACAAATACACAAACATACATGGTCTGTATAGTGCAAAGCAGCTCTAAGGACCCTACCATTTTGCTTAACTCACAGAACTTCTGCCCTAAAATCTCTTGAACTGTCTCAATTAGAACTGTTTGTTCTCCTTTTTGCTTTTACATGCCTTATCTTCCTTAACTGTGGGCTATTTCATTTTATTTTTTAAGGTTTTTGCCATAGGGTGTGTGCACTCACTGGAGAGAGACAGACAATGAGAAAGTGAGAAATCACCCTCCAGGGTGAATGGCCACGCTGCAATCCCATCTCCTCCATTTTCCTCCTGGGATTTTGGACACACACGCACACATGCCCAGTATGATTTTTAAGCCGCAAAAGCCACTAGAACCAAGACACAAACCTCAGTCTGCATGTGGGAGTCCAGCACTTTAACCACCCTGCCACCTGCTGGTACCTGTGGGCTATTTTAGAATAGATAATAGTTCTAAACTGTATAATACGATAGATTGTATAACTGTTGATCTCCAGATCTAGTATCTCTCTCTCCTAATAGTGCTCAGTATACTTTGCTCCTGTTTGAGACAGCTCAATACTACTAACCAAGCTAAAAGATTGTTTGCTTGCCTTACAAGGATAGAAGTTCTGCTTATCAGGGATGGAGATGGCTGCAGATTTGGCTGTTGTTAACCACTATTTTTTTTTTTTTTTAAAGAGAGATTTTTACTATAGGGCACGTGCACTCACCAGAGAGACAGAGATAAAAAGTGAAAAATCACCCCCAAGGGGGAAATGGCCACTCACTCTGCAATCCCTTCTCCTCCATTCATCTCTCGGGATTTGGGGCACGCATGCACATGCACCCAGCGTGATTTTAAGCCTCTGGGTCTGGGACTCAAACCATAGTTGACTACATCAGAGTCCAGTGATGTAACCATTATGCCATCTGCTGGCCCCATTAACCATTTTTAAGTTCTCTGTATTTTCTTCTGTGTACAATTTTGTCATTTTAGCCCTGTCATCCCAAATTTGTCCCTTCAGTATCATTTCATATTGTGTTCACATTTATTTAAAAAAATGCATCTGTAGCATTTATCACATGCAGTCACTGGCTTAGGTCCTGAAGAAGAGAATATACAGTGTAATGTGTGATCAAGGAGTCCAGGTTGAAGGGCTAGATACATTCTGAGTGTTTTAGTTAGAAGGGCTTCTCTTCTCATTTTCCTTGTGCTGCAAATACTCATTGATGCTATTGCATGACAAAGAAGGAATAATGGTTGGCATGTATGTCTGCCCTTTTCCACATTAGAATTGCCTGATTTAGCACATAAAAATACAGAACACCCATGTTATTTGGGGGCATACCTGTCCAAAAAAAAAAAAAAAGCATTCATCTTGTTTTTTCTGCAATTCCAATTTAACTGGATGTCTTTATTTTATCTGGTAACTAACTACTCAAGTGCTCCTTAACCTCTCACAACAGAGCTCTGCCATGACACCCTCTGCAGGAAGTTCTTTCTCTACTACCTCCTTACCTCCTGCAGAATTGCATTTGCTTGTATTAGGCTGTTGGGAAGGTCATGACGTATTTTTCTATGCAAAAGTGCATCATGACCTTCCTGACAACCTGGTATTTATGCTGGCTTTATTGTGCACTTATACCTAACAGCAGTGCACACTCCAAGGGGGGCACTGTCATACTGAAGCAAGATACACACCTGGACACTCACACATAATTACTGTGATCAGAGCATTATTGAACGACTTGGTCATTGGTCATATCTTTCTTCTGTAAAAGCTATACTGTCTATACATAGCTCAAAATATAATCAGAAAGCTGGAACGAATAACAGCGTAAGGAAATATTTTATCCTTAAATTCGTCACAACTGCCTCGTCTGCCATTAATAGGATATGCGTTGAGATGCCAGCATTGATTCCATGATAATACTCTTATTTCTCTAGCATGTCCTGAGATCCTTTGCATGTGGTCAGTCTTCCCTCTGAGGGAAAGCTAAGTAGCAAGGGCTAGTCTGTTGTCTACAGAATGTGTGTGAAGTCCATGTACATTATAAGGTTAACGACAATGGGCAAGGCACAGTATGTTTGACAAAATGGAGATGAGACATTTCAGTCTAGACAAGAGTGCTGTGATTCAGCTCAGGGGCATTTGGCATCTGCTAGTAAGATTTACTGCTCTCCATGAAAAGGCAAGTTTTGAACCAGGGTAAGAGTAACATATTGATCATCCATGTTACTCAGTACACAAAGGTAAGTCATTCCATTGGTGAGGTCAGAAGGGGACTGAGCCCAGTAGAGAGTCTAGGGATGGGAAGCCTTATGTCCAAGCCTGACAGTTCTTTCCATGGGACATGGAGTTCTGGTTTCCTCAGAACTGTGTGCTGCTATTTTAGCCCCAGACTTAATTCCGTAGACTCTATTAACTTGGTGTTTTACTCATTCTTGCTGCCTCCACATTGAGGCCAGCCTCTAGCAATGTCCTCTGTTCTCTTTGTTGGCTATTCTTCTCATAATGATATACCTGATCCAGAAATTTATAATGACTACACATGTAACACATGAATGTATCTGTGCTGTAGAAATTCCAACACCTCAGGGAAAGTGAAAGCTTTGCTAAACAGCTCAGCCTCACGTCATGCTGCTCTTCTCCCCTGTGGTAGTGCAGTTATCAGTTTGGTATGTGTCCTCACTTGATAGCTGTCTCCCCACTTAATACCAAGTTCTGCAGGGGCAAGAGCAATAACTGGCTTGTTTATTGCTCTTCTTAAATGCTTAGCTGAATCCAGAGACAGAAAGAAACTGATCACTTCTTTGGGTGGGGGTAGGAGGACTTGTGTGTGTGTGTGTGTGTGTGTGTGTGTGTACACACACACACATATACACATATATATATATTTTTTAGCTGCCAAAACAGGATTATAAAAATTGTGATTTAGAGGCCAGACAGTGATGTAGCAGTAAAACATGATGCTTTGCAGGACTGATTTACATGGGAAGATTTCAGGGTTGCATCCAGAAACCTTCCTGAGTATATCAGGCATGTGTGTGTCTATGATATGGCATCATCTGGGGATGGTTATCAGCTTTGGGGCCCTACAGGGGATTCTGTCTCTCCCTTTTTTTGCTCAGGGAAAAATAAATAAATAAACCTTTAAAAAAATCGCTCAAAAAACCCTACCATATGATTTTCTATGATTCTGAAGTATGCTTGGGTGTTAATCTTTATAGGCAAAACTGTTGAGATGTTGTAACACCCCACTGCCCTCTGTATTGCCAGTTCTTTGTATTAGATGCTTCGAGGAGATGTCATTTTATCAAATCACCCTAGGGAGGCTTTCTGGGTATGCGCATACCCAGGTCTACTTTATAGAAAATTATGGGGACCAGCAGTTAGCGTAATGGCTATGTTGCTGGACTCCCATGTAGTCGACCGCGTTTCGAGTCCCGGACCCGGTGGCTCAAACTCACGCCGGGCGTGTGTGCGTGTGTGCCCAAGATCCCGAGAGGAGAATGGAGGAGAAGGGATTGCGGCGTGGCCATCCCCCCTGGGGGGGTGATTTCTCACTTCCTATCTCTCTGTCTCTCTCTGTCTTTCTGGCAAGCGCATTTGCCCTGTGCTAAAACCTCTCCAAAAAAAAAAAAAAAAAGAAAAACTTTAAAAAAAAAGAAAATTATGTACGTAAGAAGTTCCTACACAGCAATAATTTGAACTCTCAGATGATCTATGATAAAAAAAAATGTTTAATATAGTAAAGTAAGTATTTCAGTAAATAAATATGCATCAGAAAAACCTACTGTCTGTTTTTTGGGATTACCAAGATAACCTTTGTATACATCCTTGTTCCACTGCTGGTTTCCCTGGGTCCTTTTCAACCGTATGGGCCTTTCACTTCTAGGGTAGTCGTAAGAATTTCAAATGTGGAGATGAAAGATGGGTGGCACCTACCAGAAAAATCTGTCCCTGTGCCCACTGAGTAGGTGTAGATTTCTTCTCAGACCACATCTGAAAGTTCCTGCAGTTGGGGAGAAATAACAAGAGTAGAGCAGATGATGGACAGAAATGTCCTCTCATCTTGGATAAATATTTAAAAAAGAGTTGTTGCAGAGATGAGGACTGTGTCTTCTTTTAATTACTGTCAGCTTGCATGTGGTCATGTGGTTTCTTGACATTTATAAAGGACAAAGAAAGGCATTATCTTGGAAAACCTAAGTGGACTTTTCTTAGACTGACAGAGGACTCACATGCTACAAATTTTAGGATGTCTTTAGTATCTGACTAATGTCAGAGTACTGTCCAGGAATAATCTCCTAGAGCCAGGGGGTGTGAGGAAGAATCTCTTCTTCCTGCCAAGGTCCCTTCCCCCAAGTATCCTGAGAAGTGGCTTCAGTGGGCTTCCTGAGAGATGCTAGGTTTTCACCCATGTCTGACATTAATTTATTTACTTGTTTAATTTCTTTGTTCTTCATTGTATCCACAGTGTTTAGCACATAGCTTGCACTCAGTATTTATTGAATGAATAAATGTTTCAATATTTTATCTTATATATATGTTTTAATTGAATACCAGATAAGTTCAACAACTTATCTCTTGATAGAACTGTGTAACTTTGAGCACTTAAACTTTCTATGCATCATCTGTAAATATGGGTAACAAGATTATGCATAATGGATAATACTGAACCCTAAAGGTGATTGTGGAGATGTGACGTGCTGAGTCAGTGCCTGCCTGGTACATAGTATGTGATAAGGAAATAATAACTATCATCATTATCATCATCTGTTACCTACAGTATTAGACCTAATGCTAAATTAAGAGAATATGAAGACAGACAAGAACAGTCTGTCTTGCTAAAGGCAATGATACTTGAACTGAGTCTTAAGAGAGTTTGAGCTAGGTTAGTAATAGCAGATATAGGAAAAAAAAAGGAATTACTTATAATGTAAGATTGGCAAGTCATGGTGATAGATTTGGAATGGTGGGGGACATTGAGAAAGAGGAAGTAGAAGCCTAGTTTTCTAGCTGGGTATATGGTTGTGCTACCATCTGAGAGATAGTACATGAGAGAATAGCTGGCTTAGGGGACCAACTGGTGAGTTCTGTTATAGAAGACTTTTTTTGAATCGTCTATTAGAGAACCAAGTGGAGATCCTATCCAGTAGTTGTATATATGGGTCTAGATAGGACAGGTGCTATAGTTTGAATACTCGCCCCCCCTAAAATTCATCTGTTCAGCCATTGTAATAGGATTAAGAGGGTGGAAACCTACTGAGTTATGATGCCAAAAGATAGGACCTTTTGGAGGAGATTAGTGCTTGGGTGGTTAGGCAGAGTCTCCATGACTGAATTATGGTGGGTTTATAAGCGCAGAGAATGAGACCAGAATAGTAGAGAGAAGGCCACATGAACACAGGCCATGTTTTGCTTTGCTCAAAACTCTGCCTTCTGTGATTTTGTGATGCTGTTCGACTTTCTAGACCTGTGAGTCATTAAACTTCTACTTTTATAAATTCACCCAGCCTTGGGTATTTTGTTAGCAATGTAGTAATGGACTAAGACAGCAGAAGACTGATACAGTTGAGAGAGATAGATTTGAAGGTATCGGGAGAAGCCGTACATGCTAAGACCACAGGAATCAGTGAGTCTGTTTCTGGAGAATATGCATGGAAGGAAAAGAAGTGGGCCAATGTCAGAACTCTAAGAATGTCCTGTAATTAAAGGCTAGCAAGAGAGAAAACTGGGGAACCAGCAGTTAGAGTAATGGCTATGTCACTGGACTCCCACGTAGTCGACCGCGGTTCATGTCCTGGACCCGGTGGCTTAAAACACGTCAGGCGCGTGTGCGTGCATGCCCAAGATTCTGAGAGGAGAATGGAGGAGAAGGGATTGCGGCGTGACCATCCCCCCTGGGGGGTGATTTCTCGCTTTCTGTCTCTATGTCTCTGTCTGGCTGGCGAGCGCATGCGTCCTGTAGCG
>NW_006159555.1:4652106-4667389 GCF_000334495.1 Tupaia belangeri chinensis | reverse complement strand
TGCGTCCTGTAGGGAAAATTCTCCCAAAAAAAAAAAAAGAGAGAAAACTGAAGAGGATAGTCACAGTGGCAAGAAAAGAATGTGGATGGAATAATTTAATCATTTTATCTATCTCTGTCTGTCCAGACAATTCCTCAGAATTCTCCCAACACAGTGCTCTAGTGCAATTCAGCTCTATTTGTCATTATTGATCTAGACCTAACTCCATCTAACAGATGAGATACTTGAAGCTCAGAGAGGGGAATTAATGCATTGAAGCCTAAAGTCAGACTCTTCAGGCTGTTCTGACATATGCTTTCCATGAAACATCTTATTGCCGGGTTCCTGTGAGTCCTTGACAGATGTCAATTGAATTGAGAATTGGCTTGGTTACATCCTATAGCCCACTTGGGGCTATCAGAGTTGAGATGTGTCATTTTCCTAGGCTGCCATAATAAATTACCAAAAATGGGGAGTCTTAAAAGAACAGAAATTTGGGACCAGCAGTTGGTGTAATGGCTATGTCGCTGGACTCCCACGTAGTCGACCGCGGTTCATGTCCTGGACCCGGTGGCTTAAACTCACGCCGGGTGTGTGTGTGTGCCCAAGATCCCGAGAGGAGAATGGAGGAGAAGGGATTGTGGCATGGCCATCCCCCCTGGGGGGTGATTTCTCACTTTCTGTCTCTCTGTCTCTCTCTGTCTTTCTGGTGAGAGCTCGCACCCCATGGCAAAAACAAACAAAACAAAACAAAAACAAAACAAAACAAAACCTCTCTAAGAAAAAAAAAAAAAAGAACAGAAATTTATCCATAGTTTTGAGGTCTAGAAGTTCAAACTTAAGGTGTCAACAAAAACATGTTCTCTCCAAAATCACTAGACAAGAATTCTTCCTTGCCTCTTCTAGTTTCTGGTAATTGCTGTCAGTCCTAGGTATTCCTTGATTTCTGATGTTCTTGATGTCTCTACTTTCATAGTTACATGACATTCTTCCAGTGTCCATATGTCCCTTCACATGGTCATCTTGTAAGGTCACTATTCATTGTATTTAGAATTCACCCTAATCCAGTATTACCTCATCTTCGCTTCATGACATCTGCAAAGACCCTTTTTCTAAATAAGGTTATATTACAGATAATGGGGATTTAAGGTATCTTTTGGGGGATACAGTTCAATCTCTGACAAAGGTTCAGGGAAGCTTAGTAATAATAGGATCTTGCAATATTTTCAGCACTTTGGAAAGAATGACTTGGGGATCGCTAGTGAGCTAGCATGGAGGTCTATAACCAGACGTCTCAGTTAGAGAGAAATGTACTATATGAGTAGCTATTGTTAGTATTAGTACTCACACTTCTGTCAACATGGTTAGCCATTGTCTATTTTTTGGTAACAATCTGCATAGTTAATAGTAAAAGATAGTTTTTATTTAAATATTAAGTGCCAAAACTTTAAATAAATTTTCTTTATCTCTCATAGTCATTATACAACATAGATGTCATTCTTCTCAATTGGAAAGGAAGAAATGAAAGCTTAGAAATACTAAGTAACTTATCCAAAGTCACAGACCTAGAAATGTACAGAATCAGTATTCAAACACAGGTCTGTCTCAAACCACAGTGTTCTTTTTGTAGGACTAGGTTTGAAAAGGTTTTGGTGGAAAATTTGCTATGTATATCTATGCATTAGTAGCCTATTTTATTCCCAGAAGGATTTGAAACAGCTCACAGAAATATATACAGTATAAGAGAATAAAGACTAGTTTGAAAAAATCAGAGTTGAGGGAAAATAAGAGTAAAGAAATAAGATGAAGTCAGGGCTCCAGTTAGAATATCTGAATATACATCAGAATGTCCAGAGTCATTGTTTCTCTGGGTTGCACATCTATCTCTGGGATTTCTGCAAGCAAGGAGATATATGATCTATTAAAATATTCACAACACCCAAAATAGAAAACAAAGCAACAATAAAACCAAGTCCTAATTAGAAGCAAAGCTTTACTTGGTTCTGAGTTCAGGAAGGTATTTCTCCTATAGGCCTCCTGTAGGATATCTTGGGCAAAGACCCCAGCAACTTCCTAAAAGGAGTAACCACCACCACATGTATCACAGGGCTGATTCCTGCAACCAACACCCTCCTCTCACCCACTCTGTGTCGGCTAGTGACTCCTTGCCAACATGCAGCTCCTGGCAAGTGTTCTGCAGGGCTTTGTTGGTTTTTATCATGATGAGCTATATCAAGGAGTTCAGCAGTTCCACTAGAGTGGGATAGCATTTCTTCATCATGGCCCAAATTGGGGAAAAGTTTGGTCACACATGTTGGCATTCTTAGGGGCATTCAGTTTAGAGATAGCACCCCAGTGTTTCCAGAGTCCCTGCTCAGATCCAATCCTGCATTTCCTATTCCACGTACAGAGGGATTTTTGGGAAAACAATTTATAGACAGGACTCTCTTCCATGTAGCCAGAACTGGGAATACAAGCTCTTCTGTCAGACTGACCCGGTGTCATAAACCAAAGTGAAGTACATACAAGACTTCTCCATAGTCCTGGGTTTGATTTGCTGTGTATTCCTCTATGGGGAATAGTCCTAGAGAGTGGAAGCAGCCTGTGATTTTATTCTTCCTAGAGGTGACTTTTTTTTTTTTTCCTCAGAGGGCTTCTTTATAAGTTGGATGGCTTAAAATTTAAAGCTGGGATAGCCTTGTTTCCCCCAAATACTATAGCTTATTAATTAGTGACACAGCCTCAAGCATTGTTTTTGTTTTATTCTTGTTTTTGAGTAAAATTCACTGTGTGAAAAGGGCCATATAAATGGCATCACAGCTAAAGCTTCTTCATATACTCAGGAGAAATGCATTTAAGGGAATAGAAATTATGGTTTTTCTATACACATCCCTGCCAGGACAGAGCAGTCATACTTACCAACAAATGTTGTGAAACAGTTTCTTGCAGATGGTTCTAGCTGCTAGGTTCAGAAGTATGTGCTACATATACGTTCCATCCATCCACCTGTCTATCCAGCCATCCACCCACCTGTGCATCCATCCTTTTTGGAGGATATGTTCCCTAAAACAAGGTGGCAAAAAAAGAGGAGCTTGAACTTTATGTTCTCACAGAACGTCCAGGTTTTCAGACAATGAAGGTAAAATTGGGGTTTTATACATGCTACGAAGGAAATAACAGGACAAGAGGGTAACTAGGGGAGGTGATGGGTAATCTGAGACTTGAGGGTGAAGAAAAGTCACCCATGTAAGAGCTGGAGGAAGAACATTGTGGACAGAGAGAACACCAAGTTCAAAGGCCCTAATGGAATTGAGTTTATGATATTTAAGGAACACACAGGAGATGAGTTAGATCGGAGTGAAGAAAATGAAGAGGCTGGTACTAGGATAAATTGGGATTGGGTAGGAGATGTCAGGCCATGATGGAGTTCCAATTTTATTCTAAAACCAGTTAAACATTAGAGTTTTAAGGTAGAGAATGGTGTGACATTGATTTAGGTAAATCACTTTGAGGGGCCTGTTGGGAGAATAGTTTGAGATAGGAGCATGAGTGGTAGCAGTGAGGCCAGGTCAAGAGCAGATATTTCAGTAGTCCAGGCGAGAATTGTGGTGGCTTACATAAAGGTAGGAACAATGGAGATGGAAAGAATAATTATTTGAGAAATGATTTTAGTAATTTACTTATGATGTATTTGAGTCCAACCCAACATCTATGATCACCAAAGGCAGTGACCCAGCAGTGCCATTGATAATTCATTTGATTGTAAGGTCATTACTGAATTAACATGATGGGTTTTCTTTTTATGCATAGTTTATTATTATTATTATTATTATTATTATTATCTTTATTTATTTCTTCCATGAGTGAGAGAGAGTCAGCGAACACTCCTTACAGGTTCTCTGTACTGTGATCCAACCCTTTTCATGAGCACACACATGCCCAGTGTACTCAGGAAAGTCTCTGGGTGTGAACCTGGAACTTTACCATGTGGGTCAGCCTCACAGGGCCTCAAGTTTTACCCCTGTCCAGCTCCAACTAGACAAGATAATTTTGATAACCACTAAGTAATCTGTGTAGCATTATAGTTGTTAACTTACTGGCCTTAAGTTAGGTTAGATTTCTTATACTTTAGACAATAATATAATTTACTTAATTGGTTTTAGGTTTAGGTTGAGCCTTACATTTCTAAGAGTATCCCCTGAGGTACTTCCTATGTGAATATAGAACAAATGCATATCCCTGTACATTTTAAAAAATAAAGTAATGCATTTTATGATTGATTTCAAACCATGGATAACTATAGTCAAATCATAATGGAATGTAACTATATAATTATGAGATTAAGAAAGCGAAAGCAATCCCAGTTTGTTATTTAGTAAACAGAGATGAGCGCCTACCACTGACTACTCAATTCTCTGTAATTTGATTAAAAAACAAAAACTCAGAAATATCTAATTCTTAGAAAATTAACTTTATTTATTTCTTCCATGAGTGAGAGAGAGTCAGCGAACACTCCTTACAGGTTCTCTGTACTGTGATCCAACCCTTTTCATGAGCACACACATGCCCAGTGTACTCAGGAAAGTCTCTGGGTGTGAACCTGGAACTTTACCATGTGGGTCAGCCTCACAGGGCCTCAAGTTTTACCCCTGTCCAGCTCCAACTAGACAAGATAATTTTGATAACCACTAAGTAATCTGTGTAGCATTATAGTTATTAACTTACTGGCCTTAAGTTAGGTTAGATTTCTTATACTTTAGACAATAATATAATTTACTTAATTGGTTTTAGGTTTAGGTTGAGCCTTACATTTCTAAGAGTATCCCCTGAGGTACTTCCTATGTGAATATAGAACAAATGCATATCCCTGTACATTTTAAAAAATAAAGTAATGCATTTTATGATTGATTTCAAACCATGGATAACTATAGTCAAATCATAATGGAATGTAACTATATAATTATGAGATTAAGAAAGCGAAAGCAATCCCAGTTTGTTATTTAGTAAACAGAGATGAGCGCCTACCACTGACTACTCAATTCTCTGTAATTTGATTAAAAAACAAAAACTCAGAAATATCTAATTCTTAGAAATGTCTGTCTGTACTAATATTCTGACACAAACTCTACTTCTATGAAATACCAGTGTTTACTAGAGCGAATCAAGATGTTCTTGTCACTGAAGGCAAGCAATGGCAGTCTTCTTTTTATCAAAAAAATAAGTAAATGAAATATATTTTCTATATTTGAAGATTTTCAGCAGTATTTTTCCTAAACTTTTGGCTCCTCTGATGGCTTACCTAGACTAGAACCTGGCCTAGAATGATGTCTTAGTTTTAGAATTTATAAACTAATTTTATAAACTAGTTAATTTGGTACACAATGATTGGATTCCATATTTTTACACATAATCTATCAGTATTTCATAATAAAAAATTCTATAGAGTTCTGTTCTATAAAAAAAAAAAAATCGCAGGGTTTCCAGATGTTCTAGATACCAGCTACTAGAAAAAAAAATATCAGAAAAAGAAAAAGGAAAGTGGCAGTTACATTGACAGAAGCATTTCTCACTGACATAAAGTTCAGAACAGCGGTATCAGAGTTGCAGTCTCCTCTAAGCAGTGATCAGGGACACAGACCCCTTCCATGTTGTAGCCCTGGTATCTTGCATGTGGTTTCCAAGGTTGCAGGGCTTATCTTCATCAAGCTGGTGTCAAGGGGGAGAAGCATGGAGGAACATTCTTGGGAGTGCTTTATAGGCCAGACTTGGAGGGGCATACATCACCTCCAGTCACATTCCATTGACTGGAACTTAGTCAGTCACAGCTAAGTGTAAGGGATGCCAGGAAATTTAGCCACATGCCCAGGAAGTAAACAGAGTAGTCTGTTAAATAGCCCATCTCTGCCATGCTCCTGATCCATTTGGAAAAAAACAGTCTAGCAATCAACATGCATTGGCACTGGTATGAGTTGGCTCAAATGGTTGGGCTGACATCATGGGGCACATTGTTGATGGCCAATAAAGATGTTTTAAAAATCCACTTGGAGGGAGTTGGAGGTGTCAGCCTTGGGCTGTTTTCTAGTGGGGTTGTTTTCGTTTATGAAAGGGTAGCAGAAGTATTATCAAAATAAAAGATTTAAATTTTCTTCAAGACTCTACAAATAAGATGAATTATTAATTTGCTATCTTGAAAAAAAAAATGCATGGTTTCCTTATAAGAAATTTGTTTTAATAGAAAGTTACTATCATTTACTTTCATGGGACAAACCAGAAAGGTCCTTCAGTCTTATCCTCTGCTAACACTGCCCTGGGCATTACCCATTACATCAAGCATAATGTTACTAGTTTGCAGACATTATTTTACTTTATGACCAAAAGAATGCTGCAAAGTAGATATTTTTATTCTCATTTTATATCTGAAGAACCAATGATACAGAAAATAATAGAACTTGGCAAAAGTCACCCACAACTGAGATATGTCTGATTTTCTGTGAAACTGTTAAGTATAAAATAGGTATCTTGAGTATATCATGTTTTCCTTTCTTTTTTTTTAATAAAGAAAAAAAGTGTCACATAATATTTTGACCGAAATTTCTCAAAAAATAGCTTTGGTCAAGAAATATTTTTAAAGACTCCTGGCTTTTGATAAAAATGAGTTAAACACACTTGGGTCCCTTTTTCTGCCTGTGAAGAGTGAGATCCTGTCCCACTCTGTGCGGTCAGTTTAGATCTGGAAGCTGTTTATGAGTTCCTGTAGCTTGACCTGACGCAGGGGACCAGGCAAAAGGATTCCAGGGTGTGGCTGGAATTCATTTCTGGCTTCTGTGACAAAGAAAGGAAAAAGTGCTGCTGTCCCTGTCAGAAGATTCAAGAGCTAGGGCCTGCCAGTGTCTGCACAGCAGTAGACTGTGAGGAGCATCCCAGACTTTCACTATGCAAACTTGGAATCCCACTGCAGAGACAGGCTGTGGGGAGGGCCAGAGCATTATGGAACTAAAACAGGGATGAAGAGATTTTCAACGCAGCATCTTAAGGTATATTCAAAGCCATTTTCCTGGAGTTGGATTCATGAAACACTGATTTTGCAAGAAGCTTCACAAAAGAAGGATTTGGTGGTTAAAGAACTGTAGAAAACTTAGGTGGTGGCACAGTGGTTAAGGCAACTGGATCCCACATGTCTGCCTGCTCAGTTCAAGTCATGGACCCGACAGCTTGAAAAACACACCAGTGCGTGTGTGTGTGAGTTCTCAAAATCCCAAGAGAAGGATGGAAGGAAGGATATGGTGTGGCTGTACCTCCAAAGGGTAATTTCTCATTTTCTTTCTCTCTTTCTTTCTCTCTCCCTCTCTGTCTAACAAGCACACATACCCTACAGCAAATTTTTTTTTTAATTAAAGAAAAAAGAAATTTAGAAAACCTTGGAAGTTTAATATAGACCTATAGTGCATATTATCTTTTTTTAAAAAGAATGATTTATTTAACATTATTATTTTATTATTATTATTATTGTTGAATTTGATCAGAGAGAGACAGAGAGAAAGGGGGAAAACAAGAAAGCAAGCCACCAGGTCCTGTACTCAAACCACTGTTGGCTATGTGGGAGTCCAGCATCTCTAACCACCACGCCACCTGCAGCCTCCCTCATGTTAACATCTTAAAAGTCTCCAAAAGTTTGCAACAAGACAGCAGTTAAAATTGCTTAACCCACAATATAATGAACTTATCTGCCCACCTACTTATTTAAAAGTCACATTTAGTAATAACATGTGCAACTAATGTTTTGAGGATCATAGTTTGTGAAACACTAATCTGAATAGAGTATTCAAAGAAGTTAGTATTAGAAAAGGAATCCAGTATCCAAATTTCCATAGAACATATGTTTGGAGAATCGCTCCTTTGCTTAGACGACTTAGTAACAACAACATCCCCATAGTAATCTCAGCATTATTTTGGTTTTAAACAGAAGTTTTTAAGCCACCGGGTCCAGGATGTGAATTGTGGTCGACTACATGGGAGTCCAGCGACATAGCCATTATGCTAACTGCTGGTCCCTACAGGAGAAGTTGTTTTATTTATTTTTTTATTTTTTAATTTTTTTTTGAGAGGTTTTTGCTATAGGGCACAGAGAGAGACAGAGAGAAAGAAAGCGAGAAATCACCCCCCGGGGAGGATGGCCACGCCACAATCCCTTCTCCTCCATTCTCCTCTTGGGATGTTGGGCATGCACGCACACATGCCTGGCGTGAGTTTTAAGCCACTGGGTCTGGGACATGAACCACTGTCGACTACATGGGAATCCAGTGACATAGCCATTATGCTAACTGCTGGACCCTACAGGAGAAGTTTTTAAAACATACCTTTTACATTGTTAAATGCTTTTGCTCCTCATCTTTGTTGTTCTTTTCTTCCCTTTTTCTTTTTCTTTAATTTTGCCAGAAGACACATGCACATGCCAGAGAGAGAGAGAGAGAGAGAGAGAGAGAGAGAGAGAGAGAGAAGCACCCCCTCATGGGGGATGGTCACACTGCAATCCCTTCTCCATCTCTCCCACTTTTCAGGATTTGGGGCTCACACACACATGTGAGGAGCACCCTAGACGTTGTACCATGTGAGTACCATGTGAACTTGGGATCCCA
The DNA here is from genome assembly GCF_000334495.1 of Tupaia belangeri chinensis. NCBI lineage: Eukaryota > Metazoa > Chordata > Mammalia > Scandentia > Tupaiidae > Tupaia > Tupaia belangeri. The sequence continues at coordinate 4,658,774 of NW_006159555.1, read as the reverse complement.
TTGTGGAGACAGGCTATGGGGAGGGCCAGAGCATCATGGAACTAAGACAGGCCCAGTGTATTTCTCAAGCTGATCACTCTAGGACTTGAACCTCAACCATGTCAGATACAGCTGCTTTCACCTCCATGCCACCAGCTATAATCCCCATGCCATGAGATGGCTCCTCTTTTCCTTTTTCTATTACCACCTAAACATCTTGCTTTCGATGAGTTACTTGAAATTGTAATGTTATTCTTTTCAGAAGTTATGTTAAAATTCTATTGAAGGGAAAATACAGTTGTTAACAGAATGCATCTTGTCACTAAAACGTGTTACACAAATTTATTGTGCTGATAATTTCATTTAGTGTGTCTTTAAATTTGGACAACTTGAACTTCCTTCTCATTGCCCTTTCATCCCTCTCTCCCTTCCTTACTTCCTTTCTTTTTTCTCTTTCTCTCTTCTCTCTCTCTCTCCCTTTCTCTTCCTGTAACAACCATAGGTTGATACCAGTGCTTAGCATTAGAGCTGCAGCACTCACAGTATTTCTTAATATGTGTGTGAGTATACTTCCGTATTTTGTTATTAGATTAATAAATTTCTTTTTTTATGTGAGTAATGAGCATCAAGAAAACTAAAAACATTTGTAGCAGTCACTAGACAATTACAATGGCTTTGTTATAGGCTTAGATTGTGTGGCATGGTATATTGGAGAACTACAGAACTGTAGCATGTGTACCACTATTCTTATCAGAATGCCATGGCAGACATTACTAAATGATCACAGCACTCATTCTTACTGAGTCCAGACCTGACTTTCTCCATGTAATAGTCAGGCAGCCACTATAGATCAGTTGGAACTGGAGCTATGCACTTCCATTCTGTTTTAATGAGATATTTGACCTTGGAGAATAGCTTTAGTGGGCTCTGTTTTCTTCATATGTTGAGACCAGGTGACTTACTGTATTGTAAGCGTACACATTAATGTTATTTCTGTGTCTGCAAAGAGATGTCTTGGTGACACACTTAATCTAAACTCAGCATAGTTTTTTTTCAGCTTGCCCATCTGGACTCCATTTGATATCCTATATGTATTTAATTGGTATGTCTGATACCTTATCTCTCTCATATTTTCTGAATGATTTAATACTTTAATATGCTTTAATGTGTGTTTTTATGTATTTTTTTTTTTTTTAGAAAAATGAACTTTAAAATCAAAGAGTAAAAGGTTTGATTACTTGCATTTGGTGATACAGGGTCTTCTGTGAGTTTTTTATTGTTCTAGAAGTGCCTTTGCCATGTTGCCAGGAAGGCTTCCCCTTCCGTCTCCCTCAGGTCCTGCCAGGACTTCTCAGGTAGTGGATTCCTCAGACCTTGGTGACTTAATGGATAAGAAACTCTCAATAAGCCTTGTGTTTCTCAATGTGGTACTTTTTTAAAAAATTCATTTTATAATTTCTTGTTTATATTTAATTGTACATCTTAATGATATACAGTCTAGTTCTTAAAAGCATGTGTATAGCGTGTGATAGTCAAATCAAGGGTATTTCCATATATTTAGTGTGATACTTCAAAAAATCTTTTCATTTCAAGTCTTGGTATGATTTGTTGTTTGCAGAACATCAACATTTAAAACTGAGAGTTCAAGAGAATCAGTCAAAAAATAGACTGCTTTAACTAAAAGGTATTATTATAATATCAGTGAAATAGTTTCTTCAGGGATTTGTTCACAGGATTTGAACATCCCAAGTACATATTACAGAGATATTGATACTTCCCAATAGTACTCCTGTGCTTCTCCAAAATGGTGCAGGGCTCTTGGTTGGGGCTACTTGATAACTTTCTATTGGTATTGTCCTCTTTTCTTTCAAGACAGGGTCATGCCATGTCATAACCCTCCACCTCTGCCCCCTAGCTCAGACTAGGTGGACTAGGTGTGCACCAATACCCTGGCTCTTATTTATTTATTTTTAAAAAATTTTATGTATTCATTTATTATTATTTGTTTTAGACAGGGGCTTGCTGTATTGCCCTGGCCAGGGTCTAGTTTGTAATCTTCCTATCCAAGCCTCCCTGAGTTGCTGGGATTGCAGGCACATACCTGGCCTTTAGGTTGGGTCTGGACTTTAAACCAAACCTCTCATGTAGTCTTAGCCACAGCTGGGCCAGGTACCTTCTTCTTAATCTCCTAAGAGATGATCGTGAATTCTTTAGAAACAAAACAAACAAAAACTTAGCATGCCAAATTCATCTAAAAACATAATATAATGTTATTTTCATTATCATCTCTAATCGCTTAAACTTTAAAACTTCTTCTAGTGAATGATTTGAAAGAAATGACTTCAGAGGTGAAAGGAAATTATAGTTTCAGAATGCTGAGTCTGTAGGATGTGACTTTGTTACTGTTTATTTATAGAAAGATATTTTTTGAGCACTTGCTTTGAGCACTGTGCTAGAAGCCAGAGATACAACTTTGACTCAAAGAGTCTTTCAACCTTGTCTTCACCAGTAGATCTGAGGGGACTCAGGCTAACAGTCACTGTCTCCTAGGGTAGCTGTAAAACAAGCAGCAAAGGGCAGATGATTTGGTTTATTAATAATTCCCTGTGGTGAGTACCATTGGATAGCTGCTTCCTAAAATAGCCAAGAAGTTAACTGAGTCCTAGAACCTCTTCATCAAAAATAGATTTTCATGCCAGCCCTTGCTCCTGTAACGACAGTCTTTCTAGATCAACTCGTTTGGTAAACCACATGCAGAATATAACAAGCAACAGGAGAGGGATGAGGAATTGGTGCTTTGTGAAATCAGAGCTAAAAAGAGGACATCACGTGGGAACCAGCAGTTAGCGTAATGGCTATGTCGCTGGACTCCCACATAGTCGACTGTGGTTCGCGTCCCGGACCCGGTGGCTTAAAACTCACACCGGGCACGTGTGCGTGCGTGACCAAGATACCAAGAGGAGAATGGAGGAGAAGGGATTGCGGCGTGACCATCCCCCCCCCCGGGGGGGTGATTTCTCGCTTTCTGTCTCTCTGTCTCTCTCTGTCTGTCTGGTGAGCGCACGCTCCCTATAGTGAAAACCTCTCAAAAAAAAAAAAAAGTTGAAAAAAGAGGGCATCACAGGCTGGAGCACAAACACAGGGGAGGAAGCAGGGAAGGATGAGTAGAGGTTGCTTGCGGGTTTAGATCCCAACTCTGCCACTGTGACCATGCACGAATTTCTTACCACATGGATACATTCATTTCTTCATCTGCAAAAGAAAAATCAGCATCTCCTTATAGACACAGTAATAAAAATGTTATAAACACAGAGTCTGAAAAGTGGCACATGCAGAGTATCATTAAGTATAGTGAAGCCTAGTAAATTGCTTTGTTTATCTATAAAGTAGCAAATCTGCATCTTAGGATTGTGGTCAAAATTAAATAAGGTGATATAATTAAAGGGACTGGAATAGTGCTTTCCATATGGATTATGGACATGTGCAATACATATTGGCCGTTGTTAGGTTGAAAAACAAGGATAGATCAGAGAAGTCATTTCAGATGAAGGGAACAGGCACGGTAGCCTGGTGTGGGCTTAGCAAGTCACCTGGTCCTCTTGGACACAGGATTTGTTTCAAGGAAGTAGAAGTTGAAAGATAGATGATGGTGGCAAAATGCGTGAAACGTGAATGAACAGCCTTCAATTACGGCTATCGAAGGGAGATTCCAGAATTCCAGAGGAACATTAAATGAGCTAGATCTAAGTCTCTTTCTGACTCAGATGTTCTGTTTCCTCTGAGATTTCTAATGCTTCTCCGAAAGACTGTGGTGAGTCCAACACTCACTGCAGGAGAATCCAGCACTGCAGCCTGGAACCGTATGACAGTAAGGCATGGTGCGAGCTCATCTCGGTTTTGATAATAGCAACCCCACTGTCAGAGAAAATACGTTATTTCATGTGACAGTCTGCCCAAGTATTTGATGTGACAGGTAAGAGAAGGAGGAAAAGCCCATGAGTATTTGATATCACATTATGTCCTGGTCACTTTTTCCCTTTAGTTTTGAGAGATAGAGGCAAGGAGAAGGAGGAAAAAAAAAAAAAAAAAACCTCTCCAGGAAATCAGTCTCTAGGCAGGACTGAAACACCTGAAGAATGTGTCACTTCACATGCATTGCACGTGTGAGTCAATAGGCAGGTTCCCGGTTTGCCAAAGTGCATCAGAGGGCTGGTGCAGAAGAAACCAGAGATGGCCCGGGCAGGAGAGCCTTCATGCCTTAGGCTGGTACCAGGAGCCCAAGAGGTCGTGAGTCTCTGCAGAGCAGTTTTCATAGCACTAGGCAGAGTTGCAATATAGCATTCTCAAAGTGTTCCATGAAATACCATGTGAAAATAAATTTAGAAAACTCGGGAACCAGCAGTTAGCGTAATGGCTATGTCGCTGGACTCCCACGTAGTCGACCGCGGTTCGTGTCCCGGACCCGGCGGCTTAAAACTCACGCCGGGCGCGTGTGCGTGCGTGCCCAAGATCCCAAGAGGAGAATGGAGGAGAAGGGATTGCGGCGTGACCATCCCCCCTGGGGGGTGATTTCTCGCTTTCTGTCTCTATGTCTCTCTCTGTCTGTCTGGCGAGCGCACGCGCCCTACAGTGAAAATCTCTCCCCAAAAAAAAAAAAAGAAAAAAAAAAGAAAACTCAGGGTTAAGCAAGTCAAAGAGGCTTCTTTACTGCTGGACATCTCAGGCCCTTAGATAGGCTAATATGAGTAATGAGAGTCCAAGAAGGAGAAAAGGTACTTCCCTGCCCAATGGGTAGTGGTACTTTTTAATGTAGAAACTATCTAGGGACTGGAGAGTCTTGTACACTCACCCGGCATGAGTTTCAAACCACTGGGTCCAGGACTCAAACCATGATTGGCCATGTGGGAGTCCAGTGATGTAACCATTATGCCATCTGCTGGTCTCCTGACATAAGTTTATAAGTTGCTGGGTCCAGGACTCGAACTGTGGTCAACTACATGAGAGTCCAGCAAAATAACCATTATGCCATCTGCCCACTCTTGGGACTTTTCTAAAATCCTTCTCCTGTTCACAACTCTGACACTTGAGGAAAAGACCCATCATAACCACAATCTTGCCAACAGGTCCTGCTTTCTTGCCGTGTTTCCTCCTCCTCAAATCTTAGGGATCAAGTATCACTTCAGCTGTTGCTTATCCTGCTCAGATGGCTGTGAACAGATTAGTCATCAATAGATTTTCAAAGACTCGATGTGATTGGTCACTGGCCATGATGCACATTCGTTATTTATATAATCATCTGTGGGTTGAAGAGCTAGCTGCTGAGTTTCACTTCATTTAATTACTACTACTGTATCCTGTGGTCCCAGAAGTGCATTTCAGAACCATGCAAAGTGAGGACTGATATATTAAAATTATGCCACAAATCTTGCAGCAAAGTTGTTACAACTGGAATGATGGGCCACCTGGCTGTGTCCTCATGCATCTGCTGCACACCAGAGTATAAATTTGGTTGATGTGAGAACTAGGGATGTCAGTAAGCAATGGATGAACTTAGAGTTGAGCAAAGGATAATGAAACGCTATTTGTACCTTGTTGCTGATGGTCACGGTTCAGGTCTCAAGGGTCCATACTCTGAGAACCTGAAATTTCTACGTTAGAAGTTAAATGAGGACTCCTTATGGCAACTAAGCAGTCCTGGCAGGGAAATGAGAGCAGCAGAATTGGGCAAAGAGATCAATTGGCTTTGATGCACGGGGCTTTGATGCACTTGGACAGTCTGAAAAGTTGCCCCACATTAAGGCAAGGGCTTTTGTGTGTGCTCCTCAATCAACCAGTTGTTGCATGTGGGTTGCCCAAGTCCCAGGGAGCAAACCACTTCCAGCAATATGACTATCTCTAAACATACTTTCATCTCAGGTGAAAGCTGCCAGTCTCCAAGATTCCCAACAATTGGGAGACTAAGTGCCCTACTCCTTATGGAATTGGAGAGGCCTATTATAGGATCCACTACCTCAATTATTTTGTGTGGTGCCACAGGACAGCTGGACATTTACAGTGGGCTACTCAGTATTTCTAGCAAGGCTCAAGTCAGAATTGGGGCAGAGTGAGCAGGAAGAAGAGCCAGGACACAGGAGGGCTGCCTGGGGCACAAGAGGGCTGACTGGCCACAGCCAGGAAAGTTTAGGACTGTTGGATGGAGGTGGCCAGAGTAAAGAATGGCAGCCATGGTGCTGGATCAGCCTCCATGTGGGTATTCATTTATAGTAACTTCTTAGTTCCAGAGAAGCTGAAGGTCTTGTTACTTGATCTTATAACTCTTTTAGGTTACTTGGGCTCTGAATTGGAGCAGATGGAAAAATTACAAGAACTTACAATAAAAGTTGGTAGGTTTGACATTTGGTCATTTTTTTTCTCTAGGAAAATTATAAGGACAAGATGAAATTTTTTCAGCTCCTGCCCCTTCCTTGCCCTCCTTTTTCCTTTTCTCAGACCCCACCCATGATTCATGGTCTCTTCCCAGTGTAGTCACCCCAGCCTCTTTATTTATAAAGAATTAGATACCAATAGGTCAGCCCCCACTGAATTAGGAGACAATGGAGTCTGCACCTCTCATTCTCTGAAGTGACTGACTGGTTTATGCTTGTGGCTTTGAGGCCCCTTCCCCTGCCTGATCCTGAAAAAAAGGGTCA
>NW_006159555.1:4579828-4652062 GCF_000334495.1 Tupaia belangeri chinensis | reverse complement strand
GAGCATGATAACAGGGGACTTTGTCATAAAGGACTGAGCTATTTTAGACTTGTCGATCTGAGGCTTAGGCTAAATGCTAGATAAAAAGAGATTCATCCTACTTCTGGGTGATATTCTCTAGAGAGACTGAAGATGTTCCTGCCTGTAAGAATTTAGTTTGGCATCTTGCTTGGTGAATTGAAGGTTTGGAGGCCACATGAAAAAGGTCCTTCAGCTGGAGAACCAAGTCTGGCACTTTGATAGTGGCTGCCTGGACAAGCTGTGTTCAAGAACATTCTGAAGCCAACAGAAACCTCTGTGTGATTGACTGACAGCTGCCCTGACTGTGCACCTGCAGACAAGTGGGACACCTGACACTTTTGGGTCCTCTCTGCACTAATGGCTCATCACAGTCCTCAGTTAGCTGAAAAGTGTGGGGCTTTTTTGTTTTGTGGGGTTTTTTTTTGTTTTAACTACCGTATATCCGATGTACATCTTTAATCCAGTGTAAGGTATACTGCAGTATATGAATTATTCAGAGGTAAAATGCTCAATGTAGGATGGCAAATTAAAAAGGTAATTGTCCAGTCTCTGGACTGTTGGTAAGGGTGAAGGACAAATTAAATCCTAAAAGAAGTATTTGAAATTTTAGTGTATAAATATTACTTAGTTTTTACACTGTGTAGGAAATGCAGATCAGTGCCTCCACTAAGATGGTTCTAGGTCATTTATGGCTGAACCTGGATGGTTGTGGTTTCAAACAGAAAATTCTCTCATTATCTCATGTGCTCTGACAGCAGGCAGTGAGGTATGAAAGCAGAGTTTGCAGCACCACGCTTAGCAGATCATGACTGGAAACCGGAGATCTGAGTTGGTAGGGAGAGGGCGAGCGTGTGTATGCGAGAACTAACAGAGTTGAGCTGGTGGCACAAGAATGAAGGACAAACAGCGTCGGATTCCAGTCTCCTTTGTCTTTTTAGTTGAGATGTGTTTTCCCTGAAAGAGCATTAAGGACTATCGATAAAATGTGAACTCTAATTTTAATTTCCTTTTGCCCAGTAGTTTTCTTTTTGACAAGTGAACAATTAGAAGTCTACCTTTTTTTTTTTTCTCTAGAGGGTACTTATGCTTGCAAGAGAGAGGTAGAGAGACAGAGTGAGAGGACAAGGAGAAAGTACCCCCCATTGAGCATGGTCATACTGCAATCCTTACTCCCTCTCTCCCTCCTGTAAGGATTTTAGGCATACATACATGCACCTGGCATATTTCTCAAGCTGCTGGGTCTGAGATTTAAACTGCATGGTTAGCCACGTGGGATCCAGCTATTTTAACCACCGGACTACAGAGCTGGCCCCCAAAGTCTGCCTTCGCGGCATCAACTCTCTGACACTTTCTCCTGTTAGAAGTCCATTATATTGCTCAACGTAGATGCGTGACTCAGAAATAGCGCTTTGTTGAAGGTCTTGGTACTATTGTAGGAATTTTAAATGACGACTTGTTTTCTTCATTAATGAGGACATTTGTTTGTGCTTTCTGCAGTTTGGATAACACAATAAGGCAACTTTGCAAGGCAGACATACATTTCTTTTCCTTTTTTTTTTTTTTTGGAGAGGTTTTTGCTATAGGGTGCGTGCACTTGTCAGAAAGACAGAGAGAGACAGAAAGTGAGAAATCACCCCCCAGGGGGGATGGCCATGCCGCAATCCCCTCTCCTCCATTCTCCTCTCAGGATCTTGGGCATGCACGCACACGCACCTGGTGTGAGTTCAAGCCACCGGGTCCGGGACACGAACCGCAGTTGACTACAATGGGAGTCCAGCAACATAGCCAATATGCCAGCTGCTGGTCCCAGGAGGCATACAATTCTTAGAAAATAAAACCTGTATCTTATATAACTCACAGATTTTTTTTTTTCCCCAGTACAGAAAATTTGAGAGATAGAAAGAAAAACAAAAGAAGGTGAACCTGACTCAATTAAGTATGTGAATTTGACACCGCAATGTTAGATTTCTGGTTTCTTCTATACTCACTTACATGGTGATTTTCAATGATTATTTAGAAATTCTTGATGGTCTTGAGGTCTGGCCAAATGTGTCATAGAATTTAAGATGAAAATGCAATTAAGTTAGGTGTGAAAAACAGAAATCAACTTTAAATTTATAAGAGTAATCAAAAGGTTGACTTTAAATGAGAAATTTATAAACATTTAGTGATATTCTTACATTATATATCATTTTGACATAAAACTTATGGCAAATTTATAATTCTCTATAATTTATATTAGTATATAAGTACATTTTGAATGTAGAAACAATATCTAGAGAAATTAATGCCCTGAAGCTGAGAGTCTTCAGTATTAGAATACATTTTTCCTGTACTGATGTTTAAAAAAAAGAAGGCATTGATTTCCTGCTTTGACTTGTCCTTCAGAAGGTGGGACACTTGCATAGAATGACTCATTTCCCTCACAAACCAGAAGTTCCCATTCTAACCAAGAATGGCAAATGTGAAAAGCAAATTAATAAATCTTAGTGTCAGTGCTAGGAAATTGAGAATGTTTATTAAGTCAGAGTGCCCTGCGTATATTTGAATTACTCATCTTAAAATATACTTTGGATTAGATGTGATTAATATTCCAGTAGTTAAAGACAGATAAAAATGTCTTAATCTGACACATTTCCTTTTCAAGAGTTTTAATGAAAACCTGAGTTCCTCTTAATGGGACAACCCACTGTAAAGTGATTTGTTTACCTGATGACTTGCTGCTTGAACTGAAAGGATTAATAGGCTCGCTTTCTTGGTCATCCTTTATAAAGGTTTTTACTTGATTGTTGAATCATAGGGAAATAAGACTCTTGGGTTCCAGCCTTGTCCTCTGCTATATATATATGATTTTTCTTTATTCCTCAGTTTTTCAGACATAAAATAAATAAATTACCAATAGTTCTGATGTGGAAAAATAAATGTAATTGCCCCCCTTTTTAATGACTTATTTCATTTTACGTATTGTTATTATTATTTTTAATTTACTATAGGGTAGGTGCACTCACCAGAGAGAGACAGGACGGAGAGTTGAGGGGAGAGGTAGTAGAAAGCAAGCTCCCAGGTCTGGGACTTGAACTGTCGTGGGCCATGTGGGAGTCCAGTGCCTTAACTATGACGGCACCTGAGCTGGCCCCTGCACTTGCCTTTTTAAGTCCTGAAGTAAAATATTTAAATAGTAAAATCCTAGTACATTATTCTTATTTTAATAAAAGGATGAAAGCAGACCGAAAATGATTTTAGAAACTTGATTAGAGTAAATTGGTCAGGCAGTCTAGAATTTAAATTTATGATTATTTTCTAGTCTGTTTAGGATGGTAATATATGAATATACAGATAAGTTTAGAGTACCTTATAATGTACTTTTAAAATCTTGTGTGAAATATCTTATCTTTTCTGGACTGGCCCCATAGCAGAGCAGTTAAATGCTGTACATAGGAGCCAAGTCCCACATGGCCAACTGTTGTTCAAATCCTGTCGCTTGAAAAACATGCCAGGTGTGTATGTATGCATGCCCCAAATCCAGTTAGGATGGAGACATGGAGGAAAAGGATTGCAGAGTGACCATGCCCTATTAGGGAATGATTTCTCTCTCTCTCTCTCTCTCTCTCTCTGTTGAGAGACTATGGCTTTTGACAATTAAAATAAAAAAGATAAGGAAAAAAAAAGAAGGAAGAAGAAAGAACTTGTCTTTTGTGAATCACTGGTGTCAAACTAGTAGTCCACAGGCCTATTTTGGCCCTCAGGGATGTTTTATTTGACCATAGGAAGCATAGATTTTTGTTTGTAGTTGTCAATCTTTAAGAATAAACAATTTCGTGTAAAAATATGGATTTCTAGGTACTCTTGAAAAATCAGAAGAAGATCCAGCAGTGTGAGATCACCACATAGCAACCACTGCTAGTGCTACCTGCCCCCTTTAATGGTGCATGCGCCCCAGCACCACTGGTCTCTTTATTTAGGAGACAAAAGCATTTAACTATGAGACTCCCAAAACTACAACTCAAGGTTTTCTCTATTGGTCTGGATGAGAAGCCTCTGGCACTAAGAATAAATAATTTAATCATTATTAAGTAGTATTTTAATTCAAAGGGAACAAAATTTTAGGGTCATGCTACTTTGAACTTCCTTTTAGTAAGAAGTTTTAATTTTTTTTTTATATTCAATACTGTAAGTTTGTCCAAAGGTGCATTTGCAAATGGATTACCAAGACCAAGCCAAAAAAGCCAGCCTACCTCTAATAAATGTAATTGCCCCCCTTTTTAATGACTTATTTCATTTTACGTATTGTTATTATTATTTTTAATTTACTATAGGGTAGGTGCACTCACCAGAGAGAGACAGGACGGAGAGTTGAGGGGAGAGGTAGTAGAAAGCAAGCTCCCAGGTCTGGGACTTGAACTGTCGTGGGCCATGTGGGAGTCCAGTGCCTTAACTATGACGGCACCTGAGCTGGCCCCTGCACTTGCCTTTTTAAGTCCTGAAGTAAAATATTTAAATAGTAAAATCCTAGTACATTATTCTTATTTTAATAAAAGGATGAAAGCAGACCGAAAATGATTTTAGAAACTTGATTAGAGTAAATTGGTCAGGCAGTCTAGAATTTAAATTTATGATTATTTTCTAGTCTGTTTAGGATGGTAATATATGAATATACAGATAAGTTTAGAGTACCTTATAATGTACTTTTAAAATCTTGTGTGAAATATCTTATCTTTTCTGGACTGGCCCCATAGCAGAGCAGTTAAATGCTGTACATAGGAGCCAAGTCCCACATGGCCAACTGTTGTTCAAATCCTGTCGCTTGAAAAACATGCCAGGTGTGTATGTATGCATGCCCCAAATCCAGTTAGGATGGAGACATGGAGGAAAAGGATTGCAGAGTGACCATGCCCTATTAGGGAATGATTTCTCTCTCTCTCTCTCTCTCTCTCTCTGTTGAGAGACTATGGCTTTTGACAATTAAAATAAAAAAGATAAGGAAAAAAAAAGAAGGAAGAAGAAAGAACTTGTCTTTTGTGAATCACTGGTGTCAAACTAGTAGTCCACAGGCCTATTTTGGCCCTCAGGGATGTTTTATTTGACCATAGGAAGCATAGATTTTTGTTTGTAGTTGTCAATCTTTAAGAATAAACAATTTCGTGTAAAAATATGGATTTCTAGGTACTCTTGAAAAATCAGAAGAAGATCCAGCAGTGTGAGATCACCACATAGCAACCACTGCTAGTGCTACCTGCCCCCTTTAATGGTGCATGCGCCCCAGCACCACTGGTCTCTTTATTTAGGAGACAAAAGCATTTAACTATGAGACTCCCAAAACTACAACTCAAGGTTTTCTCTATTGGTCTGGATGAGAAGCCTCTGGCACTAAGAATAAATAATTTAATCATTATTAAGTAGTATTTTAATTCAAAGGGAACAAAATTTTAGGGTCATGCTACTTTGAACTTCCTTTTAGTAAGAAGTTTTAATTTTTTTTTTATATTCAATACTGTAAGTTTGTCCAAAGGTGCATTTGCAAATGGATTACCAAGACCAAGCCAAAAAGCCAGCCTACCTCTCCCTAACCCACACATCACACACTTATTCCGACAACTCCTCTAATTAAAGGTCTAGCACAGCTTATAAGATTCCCAAAGCCAATTAAACAATGCTCACCCTTGTACCTCCCAGTAGATTGGGGAGTAGCTTGGCAAACGCCGTGATTGATATGAAAAGTAGCAACGTGTTTTTAAGCACTTTTAGCACTGTTGTTACTCTGTGAGGCACAAGCTTTCAACACAGTGGCCTTTTATCCTCTTTGCTTTTGGAGTGTGAGAACACCATGCAGGCTACATGCACCACAGCGCTCTGTGGGCTGGGAATCAAGGTCGGGGGGAGGGGGTGGGTAGTAGAGTGACAGTCCAGGGAGAGGGAGTTGGCAGCTGTCATCTGAATAGCTTTCTCCTCTTCCATTATCCTGCTGTCCAAAAGCTCCATCCATTCATATTCATGGTTTCCATCACTCTGCAAAGCACCAAGGCCAGCTTCCTCTGCACGTTTTATTTCCTTGCCTGCCTTGGAGTTTCACTTTGATTTACAAGGGATCACCGGACTGCTTCAGGAAAAGGATAAGCTAGTAGAAATTGGAGCTAGTTGGTAAAGAATCTACTGGGAGGAATTTATTTAAATACAAGAGGATCAAGCCAAATCTATATGGTAAGTTAACTTTATGTTCACCCATCATTATTTGATTCCATTAATTTCCTACTAACTAGTGATTAATTAGTTCCACATATATATTAGTTCCACTCTATTTGTGTTGTTAAGAGAGAAACATGAAGAAAACTTTTTTATCCTAATTATGAAGTAATACACATTTAGGGTAGAAAATATGAAACTACAAGAATTTAAGAAAATACACAGAAGAAATTTAAAATCACCATATCTAGAGGTCATTATTGTTAACTTTTGAGTGTATTTCTTTTCAGTCAATTGTGTATGTTTATTTCTAGGAAATTATGGTATTTTAGATATGGTACATCATTATCGGCTGTAATACTAAATCATAAATATTTACTTGTCTCTAGTTATGAAATCTTTTTAAATGTCTATCCAGAATTTCATGATATGGATACTCTGTAATTTTTGGAAAATTAGGTTTCACCAAATTTCAATAATAAACAATGTATTGATAAAGGCATTCATAAGCTTTCACATCCAAGCTATGTGCAAATCCATGGTATTTCCTTAGAAAAAAATGCCCAAGTGATTTCTGAATAAAAGGGTAGTTGGGCTTTAAAGAGCCCCCCCCCAAATGTAGGAATTGAAAACCCCCATGGCATTGTATGAGATCCCAACCAGGGTACTTTTCTGAGATCATCTTTCTGGGAAACTACCCTGAATATTCTCCAACTGCTTTTGTCTATATATTTGTACCCCATGAAGAAGACTAATCACTTGCTTGGAGTTTGCTGAAATATAGGAAGGAGAAAATGGAGATCTGCCAACTCTGAAAATGTTTGGAAAAAGTGTAGATCATCTTAACCATCGTTTTAATTAGGCTTGTTTTAGATAGTGAATGGAAAACCAACTCTCTGGAAGAGAGCATAAATGTCTACTGGGGAACATGTATTTGCTTTGGGAACTCTTGGGACCAAAAAAGTAAAATGCTTAATAACAACAGCAGAATGAGCCACAGAGGTGCTGAGAACATTAATTAATGAGTGATTTTTAAAGTCCTCCAGAAGCCTAGTGAGAGTTCAGAATGGATAGATTGCTCTACTGACAAAGACATTATGTCTGACTATGTAGGGTGACTTGATTAAATCAGAGCTACATTTAAAAACATACCAAATTGTAGTTTTATTTACTATAAATGGAATGCAATCTATTTATTAGAGTCCTATTTATCTACTGAGAAGACAAACCACACTCATATTTTTGAACATTTAGCCTGTAGAACTAAACGTTTAGACATACTCAGAAATATTTAAAAGTTGATATTGTAACTGTCTACATGCATAGTATCCCAGTTTGCAAGAAAGCATAGGCCCAGAACCAACCAATGGAATAGGACGCGAGACTCAGAAAGGAAGAGTCATGCTGTGTGAATAGTCAAATCTGGATAAATGTTCCCTAGTGTTGTGTAATGAAAGTTATATTTTTAGTATTCCTTCTGAGTTTAACATTTTATAACTAACTCTTAGCAATAAAACTAGATTTGGGTACAGTGGTTTACTTGGTAAATTTAATCTCTTCTTGTCCCTGCAATGGAATTAACCATGCATGAACAACATGGCTTAATTGTACATGTTGACATTGATGTGACAACTCAGTTGGAAAACTTAACTATGTTTTGTCACAAAAGGAATGAGTGGTTTTGCCTGTTTGTTTTAAGTGATCCTTAATTACTAAGAAAACCTATAAACTACTATAGCATAGGAAGATAAAGCTGTTACATACCTTAAAAGAGAATCTGTGCTCATTTTAATAAGTTGCCAGCATGATTGTTTTGTAAGAGATGCTGTCATATTGATATGCTAGGAACTGGAGTTGCTGTTCCCTGAGGACAGTAGATTTCTCTTGAGAGGAGAGAGGAGCTCTGGGTCATTCTTTTTTGTATTACAGTAAAACTCCTAAAACTTGATATTCCTAAAGTGAATGTCCAGAAAAAAATCTTCCTGTTTTTCTTTTTCCTTTCCTTTTTCTTTTTCTTTCTTTTTGTCATTGGGTGCTCTTATTTTCCAGAGACAGAGAGACACAGGGAGAGAGAGACAGAGAAGCAACCCCCCATGAGATGCAGTCATACTGTAATCCCTTCTCCATTCTGTCAGGATTTTAGGCACACACACACACACACACATGCTTGGTGTGTTTTTCAAGCAACTAGGGTCAGGATTTAAACAGTAGTCAGAGACTGGCTTTTTTGCCTGGTGGTTAAAGCAGCCAAGTCCCACATGGCTGATCTATGCTTCAAGTTCTAGATCTAAGAGCTTGAAAAGTATACCTGGTGCATTTCAAACCCGCCAGATCCTGAAGACAGAAAGAAAAGGAGAAGCAATTATAGTATGACCATTTTCCGTAGAGGGTGCTTCCTCCTCTCTGTCACTCTCTGGTGAGTGCACATGCCTTACACCTAAAAAACAAGAACAATGCAAAAACACCCATGGTAGGCCTAGAGGATCCAGCTTCTTAACCACTAAGCTATGGGGATGGCCCTCCTAATGGTTCTTTTACCTGAATATCAAGCATAATAAAGCACTTAAACCAAGAACATTAGTAATATGTGAAGTGAGCCCAATAATTAAGAAATTAGTGAAGTTTGAATCCATTTAGACATTCAAAAACTCATGATTGAGAGCACATGCACATGCATGAGAGAGGCATAAAGAGAAAAATACAGAAAAGCACTCTTGACAGAGTCTCATCATGCCATAAGCTTTTTTCCCCAGCCCTTAGCTCATCGGAATCTTAGGGGTGTACATGCATGTGCCCACCATGTTTTCAGGCTGATCCAAGGTTCTGAACCCATGGTTGGCCAGTGGCTTCCAGCGCTGCAGTTTAGTTTTCTACAATTGTGCCATCTGGCTGGGTCCATTTTCCTGAATTTCACGCACTGTCACATGCACTTATGGACTCATACCTGGAATTAAGTGTTTGAATTGAGTGCAGTAGCCACTTGAGGCCATAAGGATGGGCTCTTTGCCCTCAAGGAGCCCATGGCCCAGTGGAGTAGACAGGAGAATTCCAACACACTGTGTAAAGTGCTGCAGTGGACATGTACCCAGGGTGTTCAGGCACAAACATAGAGTAACTAACCCAGCCTCAGACTCCTTCTCAGCTCACTCAGCTCCATTCATTTTACTTTAATTTATAGCTGTTTACCCCAGAACTGTGCCACTCAGATCGTGGCCCACGGACAAGCAGCATTAGTACCACTGGAAATTTGTTAGAAGTGCGGCATCTCAGGTCTCATCCAGACCTATTGCATCATAATTTACTTTTTAACAAGATCCTCAAGATCAACATTTTGTCACATGATCAAAACTCCTCATATGTGGAATGTGGGAGGAACACGAGGCACCATTAAGATATATGTTGTTCAAAGAGTGAGTAGGGCCTGCCACGTGGAATAGTCAAAAGCAAACTGAACTGCAATGCTGGAGGCCACGGGGCTGGCTAAGGATTTGAATCCCCAGTGTGGCTTGATAATATGCTGGGTGCATGTGTGCATGTCCAAAATCCTAACAAGCTGGAGGGCCAAGGAAAGAGGATTGTGGCATGACGATATTCTGTCAAGGGTTCTTTTCTCTCCCTATGCCCCTCTCCTCACATTCACACATTCTCTGTTGTGGATAAAACAACCTTTTTTTTTTTTTTTAAAGAGAGAGAGATTTTTCCTATAGAGTGCATGTATTGGCCAGAGATACAGAGAGACAGAGAGAGAAAGTTAGACCTCATCCTCCAAGGGGAGACAGCCATGGCACAATCCCTTCTCCTCCATTTTCCTCTTGGGATTTTGGGCACACTCACACACAGACCCAGCCTGAGTTTCAAGTCCGGCCCCCCTACCCGGGTCTGGGATTCCAGTCTCAGTCAACCATGTGTGAGTCCAGTCCCTTAACCACTACGCCACCTGCTGTCCCCGAAACAAATTTTAAGAAAATTCCTTTTGGGTTCCAGCAGGTGGCATGGTCATGAGGCACTGGATTCCCCATGAATTTCAAGTTCTAGTCCTATTGGCTTGAGAATCACACTGGGTGTATGTGCACAGGTACCCTGAGTCTGGAGAGGACAATGGAGAAGAAGGGATTATGGTGTGACTGTACCCCCTGGGGGTATGATTTCTCACTTCCCCTCTGTGTCTCTCTGTTTCTCTATAGCAAGCACGTGTAACTTGTGGCAAAAATATTAAATACAACAGTTACAAAAAACATTTTGTACTGAGTAAAGAGAGCCTCCTTTTTGATCAGGGAGACCTGGAATGATTGAGCAATACTAGCTTCCTTTATTGTGTTTTTGTTGCTTGCCATATACAGCTACTAAGTGGCTTAAATATATGATCTTATTTATCTCTTCAGTTGGCAAGATAGGAATAAACTTATCTCCATTTTGCCATTGGAAAATGAAATTCACGGTAAGGAATAGCTGAGCTAGAATTTAGATGCAGCGTGTCTTAGTTCCAAAGCTGTGCTCTTCACAGTATCCGCACAGACTCCCAAATGTTGAAGATCACCCTGAAAGCTTGCTTTATACTTAACTGTCCTTTTATCTGTCAGTTTCATGATAGAGATTTAGGAAATTAAACCCAAACAGCTCTAAACTGGAGTTAATTATCTGTTGCTCCAGATATCATTAATAATTGTTCTAAACCTGCCAGCATGATGCCTGCAGCTGCCACTTCCCAGACACAGTTTTGGCAAATGGTGAAATCCCATTGGTCTGTTTTTATGATGCCATATATCAGATGAATTAGTCCCTGGAAACCTTAAGGTACGCTCTACCTTTGGGGTCATTTGGGCAGCGTTTGGCTGACAGAGTTCCTGTTAGATTCCTGGGCATATTTCTTAGCTGTGGAATGTTTTACTGAGGGAATTCTTGTTGAAATTGTTAAAAACTTGTTTTTGTGTTTCTAGTCTTTAGTTTTAGGATTTGTTTTTCTTGTAAAGTTTTTTTTTTTCATTTTTTTTTTATTTGATTGAAGGACACATGTGACATTTTATGATAATATCCACATTATAAAGTTACATGAAGGAAAAGGGAACAATCTCTCCTCTGATCCCTTTTCATTTCTACCCCACACTGGCAACCTGTGTTCACAGACTGGCCTGTATTACTCCAGACTTGTCTCTTTTCTCATGCATGAATAGATATGTGCATATACAGGGTTTTCAATTTTACAAAAATAAAACGCTGTCATTTTCTCTTAAAATGTCATAGATATCCCTCTATCCAATCTATCCAAGAAGATTATTTCTTCTTTTCTACAAGTGTTCTTAACTCGAGCAGGGGAAGTGAGAAAACTGTTTCAGTTTGGATATCTCAGACCGGACTTTAAGAAGGCATGCTTATGAGGGTGGCGATATCAAATGAAAGGAGCTTAGGACTTAGGGGAATACTTACATTGATCTTTAAGAAATTATCTTTCTAATCTAGAATTTTGAAAAAGAGTGGTCGATACGTTTTTTTCTCCTACCCTCTATAAATAGGCAGTTTGACCATTTCGGGAGAGAAAATGTGGTTTATTCCAGCGAAATTATAGCGGCTCTTTAATACTTTAAAAGCTTGCTACATTCGTTTCTCTTACCTGTTGCCGTGCTCTCTTCCACAACTTTGAAGCCTATCATTTGTGAGGAAAATGTTCTCTTCTGTTAACCAGCATGAATACATTTCAGTTTTCTTTTTTCTTTCTTAATTTTTAAAGAATTGTCTTATTGAACTTTATTTATGTATTTATTTATTTCAATTTGACCAGAGAGGGACAGAGTGAGAAAGAGAGAGAGAGAAAAAGTGAGAAAACAAGCCACCGTATGTGGATCTGGTGCCAAATTCCTTACCATGAAGGCATCTATTTTATATTCTCACTGCAGTGATAGCCTCCTATCAGCAGGTATAGATCATATATTTGGATTTCTTTTGGAGTGCATATTAATTTTGTCCACACTGTATCATTATCTTATTCTCATGAAGAAATAATATATAAAAAAAAAGGATTAAAAAAAAATTTGTCAGAAGGTGCGTGAACTTGAAGGGACCAGCAGTTAGTGTAATGGCTATGTCACTGGACTCCCACATAGTTGACCTTGGTTCGAGTCCCGGACCTGGTGGCTTAAACTCACGCCGGGCGTGTGTGCGTGCGTGCCCAAGATCCCAAGAGGAGAATGAAGGAGAAGGGATTGCAGCGTGGCCATCCCCCCTGGGGGGTGATTTCTCACTTTCTGTCTCTCTGTCTGTCTGGTGAGCGCACGTGCCCTATAGCAAAAAAACCCTCTCCAAAAAAATAAATAAATAAATAAATAAGAGAAGGTGCATGACCTTGCCAGAGAGAGAGAGAGAAATTGAGAAAGCCAGCCTCTGCCCTCCCCAAGTGGGAAACGGTAATACTACAATCCCTTCTCCTCCATCTTTCCCTCTTTTGGGGATTTTGAGCACACACATACTCCCATCTGGTATGTTTTTCTAGTTAAAAAGAAAAAGATTTTTTTGAATGTTTCCTATGGGGTGTGTGTACTTCTTGGAGAAAGAGAGAGAGGAGAAGGTAGGTTGGAAACCCAGAAATCACCCCCACCCCCCAGCGTGTATAGCCATGCCATAATCTCTTCTCTGTTCTTCTCTTGGGATTTTGGGAGCTCACACACACACATCTGGCATGTGTTCCAAGCTGTCAAGTCCAGGACTTGACCCGCACAGTCACCAATGTGGAATCAAGCTGCCTTAACCACTACACCACCAGCTGGCTTATATGAAAGGTTTTAAAAGTACACATTCTGTCTCTCAGTCTGTCTCTCTCTGGTCAAATTAAAAATCAATTAACTAATTAAATAATTCTTTAAAAAATGTAACATACTAGGAGCACTTGTGCTTATTATCACAATTATTATCATTTTCCTCTTCCTTGGTATACTCTATTTTCTAAATTTTAAAAAAAAGTATGTATGATGTGCTCTGTGGGGCTTTGTTAAATAATCTTTTTGTTCTGATTGTCATCATTGTTAATAGTCCTTCTAATTTGCTTTCTTGGGTTTCCATCTGACCTCCCCTTGAGCCAACCATTGTGCCCAAAGCATCTGATGGCATCTATTAAAAACAGTTTTAGGGACCAGCAGTTGATGTAATGGCTATGTCGATGGACTCCCATGTAGCTGACCGCAGCTCTAGTGCCAGACTCAGTGGCTTAAACTCACACCGGGCGTGTGTGCATGTGTGTCCAAGATCCCTAGAGGAGAATGTAGAAGAAGGGATTGCGGTGTGGCCATCCTCCCTGGGGGGTGATTTCTTGCTTTCTGTCTCTCTGTCTCTTTCTGTCTTTCTGGCGAGTGCATACTCCCTATAGCACAAAACTCTCCAAAAATCCCAACAATTTTCGTTTCACCTGGCTACATTGTACTGGTAATCAAGGCAGCAAGGTCAATGAAAAGAGCCCTGGAGTGAGACCAAGAAATCTGGTTAGGTGGACCATGGAGACATTTTACCAGGGAACGTTAGGACAACTCATGAACCTGTTTAGACCTCCTCTCCTAACCCTACTCCCAACCCCTGAGCCATATTAGCTTGTTCCCCAGTACATCAGGCACCTTCGTGTTACATGGCTTTGCATATGTTGTTTCATCTGCCCCAAGCACCATTTCTTGTTTCCCACCAGTCTAACTCCTACTCGTCTTTAAATGACCACTTAAATAACCACGAAGCTCTTCTTGATGCTTCCTTTAAATACTATTAGTTTCTTCTTCCTTTTTGAGCCACCTCATAATTCTGCAAACAGGATAATGCTTTAAATATTTTATTGTGAGTATGTGAGTGTGCACATACGTGTGTCTACACCTCTCCCACTAAACCATGAGCACCTTTAGGACAAGGACAGCATCTTCTTCATCTTGTCTGCCCAGGGCCTAGAACTTCCCCTAATGCATTGTAGGTACTCTGTTCCTGTTTGCTCACCGACAGCATGGGCCTTGGTTTTCCCTTGAAGTAAAGGGATTGGGCCAGAGTTTGGGTTTGGACAGAGACTTCAAAAAAGAGGCCTAGCCAAGGGAACCAGCAGTTAGTGTAATGACTATGTCGCTGGATTCCCACGTAGTTGACCACGGTTCCCGTCCCGGACCCGGTGGCTTATAACTCACGCCGGGCGTGTGTGCGTGTGTGCCCAAGATCCCGAGAGGAGAATGGAGGTGAAGGGATTGCGGCGTGACCATCCCCCCTGGGGGGTGATTTCTCGCTTTCTGTCTCTATGTCTCTCTCTGTCTGTCTGGCGAGCGCACGCGCCCTATAGTGAAAAAACCTCTCAAAAAATAAAAATAAAAATAAAAAAAGGGGCCTAGCCAAGTAGTGTTTTATGTAGGTAGTACAAACAGGAAGAGTGCTGACAGATGAAGAAGTTTGGCTGCATCTTGTTACATCACCTTAAAGAATATTTTCTATACATGTAAATGAACCCATAAACAAGGTAAAGCCAAATTTCATAGTTGTTTCTGTTTTTTGCTAACATGATGGTTTTACAGATACATCTGCATTGCTAGCGTAGAAAATCTGGTTTGTGTATAATCTTGTATAAGTGTATGCTACTTGTAGGGTTTTGAGCCTTAATGCCTTGCTGAACAAAAAGAAAAAGAAGATTCCTTATCTGGTGTGAGGTTTCCCTTTCCAGGGCCTACTCCCAGCTAGGGAAATTTGTGCTTCTGCTAATAGCTATAGCTCCCTACCAGCCACCCCCCAAACCCCACCCCACAGATTACCTTTATGTCCTGATTAGGGAAACTCACGTCCCAACACTCCCAATATGTGATGCATTCTATACCAGCAGCATAATCTTTCTCTCCTCCAGTGGGCAGAGAAATGAGCTTAGTGTTTCTGGCAAATTTCAAGGCAAGTATGGCTTGAGTTCAGGATGAGGGAATTAACTCCCATTATACTTTTTTTTGACTGAAGTCTATTTTACTGCTTTTAAGAGAGAGAGTCCAAGATTAGCAGCTGCTGGGGATAGGTCTAAGGTCTAATGGAAGCCTTTGCAGAAGCACCTGCTGGTTTCAGAACTGCCTGGGAGTGACGGAATCCCCCATACAAAAGGCTTCTGTTAGATTTCTATGCATAACTGAAAACGCTTAAATGACAAGGGAAGAAAACCACAAGTGAAAGAGGAAGATAGACTGGGAGAAGTAAAAGGAAATACTATTGACAAAAGGCTGTCCTACAGCAAAAAGATACATGTGAGCATGGAGTGGCTGAGGAAAGGAAAAATAAGTGCCCAAAATGGCTAGAAGAAAAACCTGGCAGCAACATCTACGTTTCCTAAAACGAGGGTGGGAACTGTAATTATCTGAAATTCCCACCAGACATCATCATTTGAAACATCTCCTCTCACCCTTTGAGTTTGTGCAAGTTACCCAGCCCTTCCAGAGTAAGCTGGAACAAGTCCAAGCCCCTGCCATGGGATGGTTATGACCCTTTGGCAGTCCTTCTCTCAGCTAAGGCGTGAGAGACGTGAGCACAGGCAGCCTTGAAGTGTGTGTATTATGTAAGTGTCACTTCGGCTTCTGTGTGCTGACCACAGTGTCATGATGTTCTGCTGAGTAAGCAAAGGGGGATTCTGTGTGATTCAGTCAGTGCTACTTGATGGGTGTGTCATGGACCCTTAAAAATGTGACACCAGCCCAGTACTGTAGCTTAGTGGTTAAGGGAGTTGTATCCCACATGACTGACTGGTTCAAATCCAAACCCCAATGATCTTTTTACATCATTATCTTAGGTTCTAAAAATGATGTCACATTTATCCACAGAAGAGAGGAGGTATAATGAAAAACATGCCAGGCACGTGTGTGTGAGTGCCCCAAATCCCAACAGGATGGAGAAATGGAGAAGGGCCATGATCATGCCTTGTTGAGGGTGCTTTCTATCTGTTTTTCTGTGTGTCTCTCTCTGGCAAGCATACACACTCTGGCTTATTTAAAAACAAAAGAAAATATAGGACACCAGTCTTGGACCTCTGTATAAGAGCTTCCATTTGCAGTGTGCCAGATAGCTGCCTGGCTGACTGGTGAGTTAGGCAGTGTGATGAAAGTTCTGAATCTCCATACTCACTGATGCTGTGATTGTAGCACCTGCTAGAGCTAAATGCAGGAAAATTCTTTCTCTATTCTGCCCGATGCTGTCTCTTCTCTGCCTCTGCCTTCCATAATAGGAAATTATTACCACCAGTTGGTAAGGGAGCCTGGGAAAAGTTGTTTGCCGTTAAATAGCCCCAAGGGGCCATATGGAGCAGAATGTAGAAGGGCAGATGGGATGCTGAGAAACAGCAGATGAGTAATCATTGCGCATGGTCACCTTACTGAAGCGGAGCCAGTGGGCACACTGGCAGACCTAAGGACTGGCCTGACTTGGAAATCTCTGTCCACGCAGAGACCAGTTATTTCTCTCAGGTATTTAATGTTGCAAATGAAGATGGTTAGACAGTCAGCAATGAAAGCCGAAAGGATGCTGCCATGAGCAAACCCAAGTTATGGGATGACAGAAGTCACACTATAATAGCAAAGTCAATGGCAGAGAAACATAGCATCGATGTGAGAAAGGTAAATACAGAAGCTTCAGAAAGTTTATGGAAAATGATCTATTTCCATTTATGTTGTTGAGCAGCTGTTTCAGTTTTTTTTTTTTAAGAGGTTTTTGCTATAGGGTGCGTGCGCTTGTCAGACAGAGACAGAGAGACAGAAAGTGAGAAATCACTCCCTAGGGAAGATGGCCACGCCGCAATCCCTTCTTCATTCTCCTCTCGGGATCTTGAGCACACACGCACACGAGCCCGGCGTGAGTTTTAAGCCACTGGGTCCAGGATGCAAACTGTTGTCGACTACGTGGGAGTCCAGTAACATAGCCATTACACTAACTGCTGGTCCCTCAGTTTATTTTTAACATCATTATCTTAGATTCTAAAAAGAATGCCATATTTATCCATAAAAGTACTTAACTACCACTGTTAATATTAATCCAGGTGGGAGGGCTGGCAGGTGGTTAAAGTGCTGGACTCACACATGGCCAACCATGGTTCGAGTCCTGTACCTCGGGGCTTGTTTTCTCACTTTCCCTTTCTCTTTCTATCTCTCTCTTGTCAAATTATAAGAATAATAATAACAATAACAACAAATAAAATAATAAGAATAATAATAACAAAAACAACAAATAAAATAAAATAAAAATAAGTAATTAAAAATATATTAATCTGGGGCTGGCAGATGGCATGATGGTTAGGGGTGCTGGACTCCCACATGGCTGACCACTCTTTGAGGTCTAGATCTTGGCAATTTGCCTTCTCACTTTCTCTCTCTCTCTTTCTCTCTCTCTCACACACACACACACACACACACACACACACACACTCTATATCTCTCTGGTCAAATTAACATAAATATTTATTAAAAAATATTAATCCAGATGCGTAAGAAACCTATGTGACACATAATTGGGGCCAATGTACCTTGATCAAGTTTAATTTTGTGCAAAAAATATTTTTGAAATTCATGCATAGTTTTTTTTGTAACATACATTTTCCATTAACTTTTCAAAGATCCTACATACAAGCTGCTAACACACACACACACACACACACACTCACACACACACACACACACAGACAAATCCATGAAAGTGGCTGAATCATTTTAATGGCAGATACAAAAGTGTAGCTTTTCAGACTCATACTTCTAAGGGTGAGGTGGTCAAGTAGTCCCTAAATAGTGGCTTAGAGGAGGAGGTTCATAGATCAACTGATAAGGAAACAACAATCCCTTCGGACCAGCAGTTGGTGTAATGGCTATGTTGCTGGACTTCTATGTAATCGACCATGGTTCGAGTCCTGGACCCGGCGGCTTAAACTCTTGCCGGGCATGTGTGCCCAAGATCCCGAGAGGAAAATGGAGGAGAAGGGATTGTGGCATGGCCATCTCCCCAGGGGGGGTGATTTCTCACTTTCTGTCTCTCTGTCTCTGTCTTTCCTCAAGTGCATGCACCCTATAGCAAAAACCTCTCCAAAAAAAAAGAGGAAACAACGATCCCTAATGCATCTGTTCTGTTTATTACCTGTGATACAGCAGGTAGCATGTGTATCACACTTGCATCATTTCCTCTTTGCCCCCCAAGTCCCATGGCGGATGATGGCCTCTTGCACATGAAAGTTTGTTTCACAGCTGAGCAACTTTGGAAGTTGCTTTGGAAGCCCTGATTTTATAAGGGGACCTGCCTTTCCTCCCCTCTGGAGATGATGATGCCCTCTTTATTACCTTGGTATGTAAACAGATCTCTGGACTGACGATGTTCTCTGTCTTTACTTTGCTGAGCAGGAAACAACTGTGCCCTCTGATCTATTGGGGACTCCAGGCGAGCTTCCTAGGCTGTTAGCTATGCAGTCATTCCTATAAAAATAGGCTGGCATCAGACTTGTAGAATCAACATGCAAAATTTCTCCCAACACTTAAGAACTCTTTCTTTTTTTTTTAGAGGTTTTTGCTATAGGGTGTGGTGCGCTCGCCAGACAGACAGAGAGAGACAGAAAGCGAGAAATCACCCCCCGGGGGGATGGCCACGCCGCAGTCCCTTCTCCTCCATTCTCCCCTGCGATCTTGGGCACACACGCACACGTGCCCGGCATGAGTTTTAAGCCACCAGGTCCCGGACGCAAACCGCGGTCGACTACATGGGAGTCCAGCGACAGAGCCATTACACAAACTGCTGGTCCCAAGAACTCTTTTCCTTTCTTTTTTTTTAAGAGAGAGATTTTTGCTATAGGGTGTGTGCTCTCACCAGAGAGAGACAGAAATCAACTCTTAAGAGGGGGTGGACACACCTCAACCCCTTCTTCTCCATTCACCTTTCAGGATTTTGGGCATACATGCACATGTGCCCAGTGTGAGTTTTAAACCACTGGGTCCAGGACTCAAGCTGCAATCAACTATGTGTAAGTCCAGCGACATGATCATTATGCCATTTGCTGGTCCCAACACTTAAGAACTCTTAAGCTGCCTTGGGTCTTGTTTATACAAGGCCAAGTCCTAGTTTATCCTATTGATGTGAAACTCACATTTCTTTGTTGCTACTGCATTCTCGAAAGCACCATTCCTCTCCTTAATCGTACCAACTTGGGGTGAGTTTCTGCTCCTCACCTCTAGAAGACCACAACTAACAGAAAACTGGCAAATTAGGTTGTGAGGGACCTTGAATGCCAGGTGAAAATTTTAATCGAATACGAACTCCTGAGATTTGAATGCCACCTGACTAGCTTCAGCTATGCTTCATCCAGTTCTGCTTGTGCTCACTTGAGATGTGACTGCCTACGACACAGGAAATTATTTTTATTCATCGTCTCCGTGATGCTTTTAATGGAAGATTGAATTTGAACCAGAGTCGAAGTGATCATGTTCTTTTCCCTGTTTTGATTTCTTGTTCCAGATCTTGTTAAAAGTTTTGATCCATTTTATTAAATGAAATTTTGATACTTAGAAAATGTATAGTTTGGTTTGCTGATTTATATACAAACAGCTAGAAACACAATTGGAAGCTACTAATACACACACACACACATATATATATATGTACACAAGCACATATGTGCACAAACACACACACACACATGCACACACATCCCAGCACAAATTGGCCCACGTGTTCTGCTGTTTTTAAAAAGACTGTCAAGACCAGTTACCAGCCATTACCAGTTAGTGTAATAGCTATGTTGCTGGACTCCCATGTAGTTGACTGCGGTTTAAGTCCCAGACCCAGTGGCTTAAACTCACACTGGGTGTGTGTGTGTGCGTGTGCCCATGATCCGGAGAGGAGAATGGGGGAGAAGGGATTGTGCATAGCCATCCCCCGGGGAGGCGGGGTTGTGATTTCTTGCTTTCTATCTCTCTGTTGTGCTCTGTCTTTCTGGTGAGCGCATGTGCCCTAAAGCAAAAACCTCTCAAAAAAACAAACATACAAACAAAAAGACTGTTAAGTTAAAACATGGGCCACAATGTTTTATCACAAGAGTTTTTTTAATGTATCTGGGTTAATATTAATAGTAGTAATTAAGTACTTTTGTGGATAAATATGGATACATTTTTAGAACCTAAGATGACGATGTCTGAAAGGACAATTATGATGGTGAAGGAGAGATTTAGACACTGCAAACATTTGCAGTGTTTCGGGGCTTACAGAAGTGTTCAGTGTGCCTGGCGCAGGGCTTCTCATCTGCCAGTCCTCCTACATTGGTAGTTCTCCCTCCTCTTTGACTTGCTTCTAACAGTGCTCCCTTGAATCCCTCTCGTGTCTGTGCAGAGGTATCCCTTTCAAACAGGCGTTCTCAGGCCACCATCAGCACTACATCTCCATTGTTCTCTCTCGTAACACTTGCTCTTTTCATTCTTAACACACAGCCAGTTCCTAATTGTATCTCGGATACGTGTTTAATGGCTTCTCCACTACCAGACTACAGCTCCATTAAGCTAAGAATTATGTCTGTTTTGTTCATCACAGCAAACCCAGCCTGACACAGCAGGTGCTCGAGAAATATTAATTGGGAAAATTAAATGTAGATTTTTTTTTCTTACTCTCTTTCAAAGAGACTTGAATATCAGCTTGGCAAGTTTGTACCTTTATGGTTAGCAACAGTGCCACTGAGTTTTATACAGAGAGGAGGAGTTACATCATCAGATAGTGTCTTCTGCCATTTTTTTGCTATTACAAAAGCAATATCTTCTTTTTATTTTAATTTAAAAATTTTAAAGGAATTATTTTATTTATTATTATTATTTTTGTTTCACATGAGTTTGCCAGAGAAAGAGAGAGAGGAAGCATGAGAAAGCAAGCCGCCAGTTCTAGGACTTGAACCACAGTCAGCCATGTGGGAATTCCAGAACCTTAACCACCATGCCCCCTGCTAGCCCTTAATTTTAAAATTATTTAGTTTTGTTTGTTTAATTTGCCAGTGGTGCATGTATCTTATCTCTTACCAGAGAGAGGAGGGAGGGAACTGAGAGAGAGAAATTACACACACACCCCCGCCCCCATGAGGCATAGCCATGATGCAGGAATCCCTTCTCCTCATTTCTCCACCCATCAGGATTTGGGGCACATGTGCACAAACCCAGCATGTTTCTCAAGCTGCTGGGACAAGGACTCTTACTGCGTGGTCAGCCATGTAGGATCCAACTGCCTTAGTCACCAGGCCAAGGAACTGGCCCAAACTGCAGTATATTCTCAGTGCCTCCAACTCAGAAACACAGAAGAGCACAAGGGGAAAAAACCCCAGTAGCATGGTAATTCTGCTCTTAACATTTTATAGAGCTAATTTTAAAGAAGAGTATTTTCCATGAAGGTAGAGAGGGAAGAGAATGTAGGTGTATAATTCATTTGAGAAAGCCTACACAAGAATGATATGAAAGTGTGAAGAAAGACAGGAGCCATGGGAATTCAGAGAAAGAGGCTAATGGTGTGGACATTTTAGGGAGAGAATCAGTGGGACTTGGAACTTGACTGATTGGACCTGCTGAGAAGGGGTTGTCAGAGGCAGTACAGAAGTGTGGAGATGTGTGATTAGGAGAGAGGAAGCTCTTAGACATGGTGGTGGAAAGACCCTGAGGCCTAAGGAGAAAATAGGCTTTAGGCCCAACAGAAATAGGTCTCAGTGATGGTTCTGCAAACAAGTCACTACCCTCAGGTAGCTATTTCCTTCCTCTATAAAATGAGCTCGATAATTCCTACCTTGCCAGGTGGTTGTGAGATGAAGAGAAAATAAACAGCAAGCATCTCAAACAATAGGGGATGTGTAAAAACAGAAGTTGTTACTATTAGGAGAGAAGGATGACTGATTCTGTGGTCGAGATATGTTTTGTTTTGTTTAGTGCAATATAGAAGCAAATACTTTGTACTGTGGAGCCAAACTGCTTGGGTTTGAGTCCTAGCTTTGCCACTTACTAGCTCTGTAGTTCTCGGTAGTTAGTTTACTTTCTGTTTCTTTATCAATAACACGGGAATAATAATAATGGTGCCTATTTCATAGGTTGCTTTGATGATTAAATGAGTTTATATTGTGGAGTAAATAATGTATAGGAGTATTTGCTATGATCTTTATTTTCCCTTTTTCTTTTCTTTTCTTTTCTTTTTTTTTTTTTTTTTTTTTTTTTTGAGAGAGAGATTTTTGCTGTAGTACACATGTGCTTACTGGAGAGACAGAGAGACAGAAAGTGAGAAATCACCCCATTGGGGGATGGCCATACTGCAGTTCCTTCTCCTCCAGTCTCCTCTTGGGATTTTGGGCACATACACACACATGCACTTGGTATGAGTTTGAAGTCACTGGCTCTGGGACTCAAACAGCAGTTGACTATCTGGGAGTCCAGCGATGTAACCATTATGCCATCTGCTGGTCTCTGCTATGATCTTTAGTATTAATATTTTACCAATACATGGACTGGATGCTGATGAGAATTCTAATTAAACTGTCCACTTGGCAGTGGAAAATGCTGGTCTCAGTTTGATGAGTGGCCTATTAAAAATAATGGCAAGGCCAGTTTTCCAGGGTGATTCATGTGTTCACGTTGGGGTTAAAGGCTGGGAGTGCAAGTGCCATTAACTGAAGTATAATGGTCATTGTCATTGTATGTCTCAGAGTCTGTTTCCAAGGTGGGTACCTCAACCTGGCTGTGTGGATATAGTTTATTCTTGGTACTCTGGTGAGCCATGGCTAGATAGGAATGCCTGCAAAGTCCAAGGATAAGTAGGATTCTGAGTTCTGAGACAGAGAAAGTAAGGGGCTGGTGCTGGGGGATAGAAGGGTTAATTTGTGCAGGCCTCAAGCCAGATGCAGGCTTGGGAGGTGGGCAGACCTGAAATGCAGCAGAAGCAAAGTCTACAACAAATAGAAGGGCTCCATCCTGGGACTGCAGGCCATGGAACCTTCGTGGTAGCCCTCTTATGTGGATAGGTTAATGTGACTCCAAGTTTAGAGGCTCAGAAGAAATATATTTCAAGCTTATTATTTTTTTAAGTAAACAATGAACATAAAATAAGGACTTTAGTCTACTCTGTGCTTACGGTTTTCTACCACCCGTCTTGCACAGGGAGAATTCTTCACTTTCTATGGCCTCCTGACCTTCCCAGTTTTTTGGTTTTGTTAGTTTTGAGCATAGGTCCATCATAAGGAAGCAAAGAGACCTTCTTGGTGCCCACCTAGTAGACAGGAGGTTGCCAGGGGCATCCTCAGAGACCTTGTTAGACCAGGGCCTTCTGTGATAGCACTAGCCGTTTCCCCTTCTCTACAAATTAATGCGAACCTCTAATTTAAAGCTCTGGAGTAGGACTCCTGCTCATTTCTACTTTTAATTCATCCTCAGCTCCAGATAATCTTGATAGGTCCTGCATTTTAAGAAGAGTATACAACATAATGTGCAGATAACATCTGTCACTTGGGACATGCATGCCTCTCAGAGATTCAGGTAGAACTTGGCACAAACCCCAGTTCTTAGCGTGTGAGCTCAGCCTTGCCCCTTGTTCTGCCTTGACCTTCCTTTGTTTCTCTGCTTCTGCTCCTGAATCATGCAGCCCCCTCCCCTCCACTCAGAGCCTCACCTGTGTGCATAGCCTGATCTTTTTCCAGTCCTACATGGAATCCAGTGGAAAGCAGCATTTTCCCAGGTCTGTAGCTTTATTAAATATTGAGGAGCAGGGAATGAACCACCTTGGTTGTGACCAATGCTCTGCTCTTTACCTCTGCACTGCTGCATGTTCTGACAGCTCTCCCTGCACCTTCAGCTCTACACAGGACTAGATCTTTTATTCTGAGCCCTTAGGTCCTCTCTGCCCACACACATACCAAACATATCAATGCGACCCACACCCCACATCTTTTCTAGCAATGAAAAGAATGCTTATAATTTGGCTTTTGAAATCATTGGACAATAGATAACTCATTCAATTTATGATTGGCTCTGATTTCTCAAGAGTAGTGTGGTCAAGAGTTTTTGTTGTTGTTGTCATTTATATATTGATTGATTTTTTTTCCCACGAGAAAGAGAGATAGGAAGAGAGAGAGGTAGAGAAAAAGGCATCCATAACAGGGTCTACACAATTTGATTTAACCTTAGCCCGAGCCAGTCCAGATCATAGGCATGCATGAACTTGGTATGTTCAGGGAGATCTTGGTCACAAACATGAACGCAAACCCAGGACTGTCCCATGTGAGTCCAGCACAGGGAAGTGTTAATGCTACCACTGCACCATTGTCTGACCCCACGAGAATTCTAATAAAGTGAGAAAATTTAACTTACCAATTGTTCATTTGTTTTCATATGTAATCAAATCTTCTTGAAAGTTAGCCTTGACAGTTAAAGAAGTGAGCATCACGTATTTGTAGACATTTACTTAAACATTTGTAAATGTTGTGTTTTTCTCTCTGTATTATGGAGTGTAATCTCTGTTAAACTCTGCTATCTTTATGTACACCCCAAGAAGAGATTAAACTGTAAGCATGGAAGCTGTGCCTTCTGATGGGTAGGGCAGGCTGGCAGGAGCCCTGTCCACAGGCAAGATCCACTAGGAAGAGCCCAGTCCCCACCCTGCCAGCGTCCCTTGCTAGGACCAGCTCCATCGGGTCAACTCATTTACCTCTCATGCCTTTTGGAATTATGAACACAATTTTCTTTGTCCCATTACACATAGTTTTGCAGAACATAACTAAGTTTAAAAATAGCCTCAGGATGCATTCCACGAACAGGGATTTCATCAGAAACCTCAAGCAACCTTTAGAGAAATACTTCACTTGGGAGTGGATTTGGTTTGAAGTACAGAGGAAAAGACAAAGGCATCCTGGCAGGGACACCAGCATGAGCAAAAGCATGGAGGCAGGGGCTGGATGCCGCTGGGCTAGGGCTGAGAGTCCTTGGAAGCCACACTGACCTTTTCAGACCTTACTCATAGGCCAGGAGAAGAACTGGCATTCCAGGAACTGGCTCAAACAACAGATTCAAAAAGTAACTTAAGGTGAATGTTGTTGGTTTTTTCTTCTTATGCCTTCTATCTCTCTTGCAGATATGGAGGGTTTCTTTGAATGTTACTGTTTTTCTTAACAGCTAGATAAGTTCAGGTATCCAGGAAGCCCCAGAAGAGACTCAGTGTGAGCAGAACTGATGGAACAAACATCTAGATTTTTTATTTTTTTTTGTAAGTTTGAAGTGACCATTGGAGAGCCATGTGATTTGTGTTTGGATTGTTCAGTGTTTTTCCCCTCCGTTAATGTTAGGTCTCTTCAGCCAAATGATATGGTTGAACAGGGTGGAAATTACAGGGTGGGGACCACAGTGGTGTTTTAGTATAAGCTATCACTTCCGTTCATGTTGCAAGGGTTTGCAAGTGTTGCCTTTTTCTTTTGTTTTTGCATTTTACTTACTATACTTTTGTCCATCTGTTCCATTTTATTTCCCTTCTTCTATCCACTGGATTAGTAGTATCTTCTTATTTATTTATTTATTTATTTATTTATTTATATTTTTCCTTTTCTTTTTCAGTGTTTGCTTTTAAAAAAATTGGTGGTCAATGTTTAAAAATCAGATTTCTCCTAGAGCTCTGAATTCCAGCTTTGTTTGAGAGTTGACATATATTACTCTGACCTTGCATTCCCAGATGGCAACAATCTGAGACTATACTCTCATCAGATATACTCTCATCAGTTTGCCCCAGGCCCCACCACACTCTGTTGTCTCCCTGGCCCTGAGGAGATGTCAGTTGTCATTTCATTTGAGCTGTTGCTTTCCTGTACTTTGCTGTTTACTCATTTATGAGCCCTACTCTGCCCCAATAAACATTATAGTCTGTGGATCTTTTCGCTGGAACATTTAGTTCCTTTATGCTTGTTGGCATTACTGATGTATTTTAAATCACATCTGTTGGAGTATTTAGTGCTTTCTGTTGATGCTATCCCTACACTGCTTCTGTCCTTTCTTGTCTTCTTATGAATTGGTTGGGTTCATGGCCTCTATTTCTTTCCTTCTCTATCACTCTGGAAGTTATACTGACTGTTTTGTTCTTTTAGTGGTGAATTGGGTAATTATAGCATGCATCTTTACCTTACTCACTTCTAAAGTGATCAGTGTCTTTAGCTTCCTCTGAATAATACTCTTCCCATTTACACTCTCCAAAGTCCATGTTAGTCTTTTTACATATTCTATGTACTTCTTTTCTTTATAAAATCCCATAGGTATTGTTTATTTTTCTTTTGAAATAATTATTTTATTTATTATTATTATTTAACTTGCAATAGTTATCGGAGAAAGAGGAGGAAAATGAGAAAGCAAGCCTCTAGGTCGGGGACTCCAACTGTGGTTGCCCTTGTGGGAGTTCAGCATCCTAACCACCACAACACATGCTGGCCCCTGTTTCTTTTTTTTTTGAGAGAGGTTTTTTCTATAGGGCGTGTGTGCTCGCCAGACAGACAGAGAGAGACAGAGAGACAGAAAGCGAGAAATCACCCCCCAGGGGGGATGGCCATGTCGCAATCCCTTCTCCTCCATTCTCCTCTCAGGATCTTGGGCACACACGCACACGCACTCAGCGTGAGTTTAAGCCATTGGGGCCGGGACTTGAACCGCGGTTGACTACGTGGGAGTCCAGCGACATAGCCATTAACGCTAACTGCTGGTCCCCTGGCCCCTGTTTCTTTTATTCTTTTATAGAGTCAGTGTTTTTATTGATTTAGCTATATGTTTACCATTTTCTTTCCTTGATATTTTTCCTTATACCTCGGTCTCTTATGTCTTCTTATATCCTTGCAATTCCTTGGCTTTTTTGTTTTGTTTTGTTTTGTTTTTTGGTTTGGTTTTTGAGAGAGAGAAGTATTTTTGACAGAGTCTTGCCATGTTGCTATCCTTCTGCCTCAGCCTCCCAGTTAGCTAGGGCCACACACACATGCTACCATACCAGACCTGTTTAGGTTGGGTTGGGAACAGAATTTGGACTTTCCATGTGGCTTTAGCCATTGGTAGTGGTGCCCTACCTGACTGCTCAAGTGAAATGACAACAGACATCTTCTCAGGGCCAGGGGGACAATAGAGTGTGGTGGGGCCTGGGCAAACTGATGAGAGTATGCCTGTCTAAAGAAGACGGTTCTCACAGATTGTTGCTATCTGAGAATACAAGGCCAGAGTAATATATGTGGACTTTCAAACAAAGCTGGAATTTAGAGTTTCATGAAAAATTTGATTTTTAAACATTGACCACCAATTTTTTAAAAAGCAAACACTGAAAAAGAAAAGGAAAAATATAAGTAAATAAAAAAGAAGATACTACTAATCCAGTGGATAGAAGAAAGGAAATAAAATGGAACATTATTCAGAATTGCTGTTCTCCTATCAAATAGCACAAGGACCTTTAATTGTCCTTCCCTATTATTGCTAATATCCTAATTCCAAGTTGCTTGTCATTCCTCTCACTATTAATCTCAAAAATTTTTTAAGCAGTAAGGACGTTTATTACTTTACTATGTATTTATCTTATTCAGCCATCATTGTTTATTTTATCTTACCCTTTTCTCAGTTTACTTTATATTAAAATATATTGCTTAATATTTCTTTTACAAAGGGCCTTTGAGAAGGATATTCTTCCTTTTTTAATATGAATATGTCTATTTTACCCCAATTTAAGTTAATATAGAGTATTAGTTTAATAGTTATTTTCTTTTATCACTTTAAGTATGTTAGTCCATTATCTTCTGACCTCTACATCATTGATTAAAAAGTCCACTGCCAATCTCATTGTCATTATTGGGTCAGTAATTTACCTTTTGCTCTCTAGATGTTTTCATGACTTTCTCTTTGGCTCTAGAGTTCTGAGGTTTATCGTAATGTTTATGTGTGTTTATATGTGTTTCTTTTGAATCCTGCTTGGAACTTAAAATTTTCCAAATCAAGAACATGTGTATCATTTTAAATCTGTTAAATTCTCAGTTTTTATCATTTAAATATTCCCTCACTCTCAATCTCTACTACTTACTCCTGAAACTCCAGTTAAATGTGTGTTTTAGTCTCATTTTATTATGTATATCTTATAATCTCTCTCTTGCAAATTTCTTTTTTTCTCTCTCTGCTAATTTTTGAGTACTTTTTTTTATGTCTATCTTTTGTGACAGCTCTTTTTCATCAGTATCTAATATATAACTAATAATACAACTTATAATACTATATATATAATACTACATATATATGTATGTATGTATGTGTGTATATATATATAGAGAGAGAGTGTTAAGTTTTAATATATATAATATATATAGTGTAATATACATATTATATATATTAAAACTTACAATATGTATGTCTGCTTGCCAGAGAGAGAGAGAGACAGAGGGAAAATGAGAAAGCATCCCCCATGGGGGATAACCATGCTGCAATCTGTTCTCCTTCATTCGCCTTTCAGGATTTGGGCCACAAGCGAACGTACACTTGGTATGCTTTTCAAGCTGCCGGGTCCAAGACTCTAACCAAGCATTCACCCATGCAAGATCTAGCTGCCCTAACCACCATCCCGCCAGCTGGCCCCCGCGGTTATATTTTATGGACTATAAGTTACAGTCTTATGATGACCAACTGGGTTACATTTTATATATGATTAGAAGTGAAGAGGATGTGGATGAATGTCAGTCTGATATTCATTCATTCCTTTATTGTCAGAGGGCACGTGCCCTCACAAGAGACACAGAGAGAAACAGAAGAGAGAAAGCTCCTCCCTGTGGAGCTTGCTCATGCCGCAGTCTCTACTGATTGTAATGCCAAGTCTTACGTGCCTTAGAGAGAACAGTAGTTTGATTTCAGTTATGTTTTTAAAGTTCTGTTCTGGCAGCTGTCTGGAAATACATTGTACAGAAGCAGAGTAGAAGCAAGATAATCAGCCAGGTCTATGGTAGCTGTGTTGACTGAAAAGATGGTGGATTGGATGAGAGTAGTAGCCGTGGAGAAGTATGGTATGTGGTGGCGATTTGAAGGTAAACTATGTAATTTAGGGGTGGATTGGATGAGCAACTAAATAACTAGGGTTGTTTTCTGAGATAGAATCACTGGGTGAGGAGCTTGTCTAGAGTTTATGGAAATCTAAATGTAGCTATCTGCTCTGTTTTAGAAGTCCTAC
This sequence comes from Tupaia belangeri chinensis, assembly GCF_000334495.1. NCBI lineage: Eukaryota > Metazoa > Chordata > Mammalia > Scandentia > Tupaiidae > Tupaia > Tupaia belangeri. The sequence continues at coordinate 4,622,704 of NW_006159555.1, read as the reverse complement.
ATTGTTTTTCAAATTGTTTTTCTATTTTCATGAACTTCTTTCCATATCAATACAGATATATTGACTTTGTTGTACTTGTACTTTTAGGGTGGCCCAGCATTTCTTATTTAGATGTGTCTTTTTTTTTTTTTTTTTGGCCAAAGGGCATGTGTGTTCATCAGGGAAAGGGAGACAAGAAAGCACCCCCTAATGGGACATGATCATGCCGCAATCCCTTTTCCTCCATTTCTCCATCCTGGTGAGATTTAGGGCATGCATGTACACACATTCAGCGTATTTTTCAAGGCTCCGGGGCCTGCATTCGAACCTTATGGTCAGCCATGTGAGATCTGGCTCCCTTAATCACTAGGCCATGGGGATAGCCCTTGGGTATGCCAATATTGATTGAACTAGTTCCCTTTAAATTGATTTTTGTGTTGTTTCCCTTTTGTGTGTATGTGTGTGTGTGTGTAATTATAAACAATGATGCTTAGATATGATTTATCTCTTGCTGCATAATAACCCCCCCCCAATGCAGTGGCTTAAAAACATTTGTTATCATGGTTTCTGTGGTAGCTAAGCTTACTTTGGTGAGGTTAGCTGAGTTCTCTGATTTAGGATCTCTCTCACAGGATGAGGCTGCCATCATGTCAGGCCTCAACCAGGAAGGCTGTGCTTCTGAGCTTACTCAGTCATGATTGGGAGGTTTTAGTTCCTAGGGGACTATTGGTCTACAGGCCTTTGTTCCTCACTGGCTACTAACTGGAAACCACTATCATGAGGCCCTCTCTGTAGGAAAGTTCACATTTGGTGGCTGGCTTCATCTAAGTGAGCAATGTAGTAACATTTTTTTTTTCTTCCTTTTTTAAATTTGCCAGAAAGCATGTATGCACTAAAGTAGAGAAGGGAAAGTGAGAAAGCTCCATAAGGAATGGTCGCTCCATAATTCCTTCTCCTCCATTCCTTCCTCCTTTCAGGATTTTGGGCATATCCACACATTATGCCTGACATGTTTTTCAATCTTCCAGGTCTGAGCCATGAGGTTGGCTATGTGGGATCCACCTGCCTTAATCAACAGGCCATAGGATGGCTTTTTTTTTTTTTTTTAATACTGAGCGTAATGGGAAGCCTTTATAGGATTGAGAGAGGATGGTAATCTGATTTCACTTGTGTTTTCAAAGTACAACTTTAGCAATGCTCTAGAAATACTTTGTATTTTAGAAGAGAGGGTGAAAAAAGTATGCAAGCAAGATAGAAGTCATAGTCCTTTAAAGGCACACTCTTGAAAGTATTTACTATTCTGTATTTAGTATTCTATACTTTTATACAGAAGTAAGTCACTAGGTTCAGCCCTCATTCAAGCAGAGAGGATTACAAAAGGACATAGATACCAAGAAGCAGAGGTCATTAGGAGTCATTTTAGGAACCAGCAGTTGGCATGATGGTTGTGTCGCTGGACTACCATGTAGTTGATCGCAGTTCGAGTCCCAGACCTGGTGTCTTAAATTTATACCAGGCACGTGTGTATGCGTGCCCAAGATCCCGAAAGGAGAATGGAGGAGAAGGGATTGCGGCGTGGCCATCCCTCCTGGGGGGTGATTTCTCTCTCTGTCTTTCTGGTGAGCACACATGCCCTATAACAAAAAACCTCTCCAAAAAACAAAAAAAAAAAAAGAGAAAAAAGGAGTCATTTTAGTAATCTGCCCACAACAGTTAATACAATATGGGTTGAGCATTCCCAATTTATAAATCCGTAATGCCCCACATCGAAAACTTTTTGAGTGCCACATGATTCCACAAGTGAAAGATTCCACATCTGACTTCATATGACAGGTTGCAGTTAAAATGTTCCAATATGAAAATACTACATAAAATTACCTTCAAATGATGTTTATAATGTATATATGAAACATAAGTGAGTTTCATGTTTAGACTTGGGTCCAAATTCCAAGATATCTCATTATATATATGCAAATTTATACAAATCAGAAAAAAATCCAAAATTCAAAACCCTCTGGTTCCAGGCATTTTGGATAAGGGATACTCAACCTGTACATTTGTCTTTTCATAGCTAGTTAAAGCTGAGTTTGTTGAGAAAAAGGGTAAGCACATTTTAAAATTTCAAATATAACACCAGATTTGTTTTAAAAACTTCACTCCAGATTGCAAAGTTTATTTTGATGGGACCATTGCTACTGCCTAAAAAGTATGATTGAAAATTTATATGGAAAGGAAAGATTGTAGATCCTTGAAGAGCCTTGGCCAAATTTGGTTGTGAATATGTCTGCCCTTCGAGTCTTCCTTTTTCTCCCCTCTCCAAAACTTCCCTGAATAGGAACTAGCTGTGTCTTGTAACAGAAGTGACACAAAGATTCTAAGCAGCAGCTCATGGCATTCTTGTCATCATGGCAACTAGTCTAGGGTAAGATGACCTGGGTTATACCTTTAAAATGTATCATTGCCCTCACTTGTTTGCTGGCCTAGGTAAGGTTTACTCAGTCAGCCCTGATGAACGGCATGAAAAATAATAGCTGAAACAGGGAGTTAGGTTGGGCCCACGATGTTCAAGAACACTCCACTTTGACTCATTTTTCTAAATCCTCAGGAGCTCCTGGTAGCTGTGAAATAATAGGACCACATTTATTTCCTTATTAGTCAGAAAGCATCTTTCTTCCAAGAGACCCTCTTAGGTTTACTAGGATTTGGTTGGAGGACTTGTAAATTATCATCAGAATTAATTGCTCTCCCTCCCATATAATTCAAGGTGGCTTTATAAAGTTAAGCACACCCTAAGCCTAGACTATTCTAAAAGTTAAAGAATTGGTGTTCTAAGTATCTGTGTGTCTTAGTTCGGAATACCATAGACTGGTTGGCTTACAAAAAAGCAGATACCTATTTCTCACACTTCTGAAGGTTGGAAATCTGAAATAAGGATGCCAGCATGCTTGTTCTAGTGAGGGCTCTTTTGAGAGCAGCAGAGCTTGCTGGACTCACTTTTATGGGGAAGCTAATCCCATAGATGAGGGTAGAGGCCTGATGTCCTAATCACCTCCCAACATTCCCTTCTCCAAATACCACCACTTTAGGCATTAAGATTTCTTACCTTTTTCCAATTAAAAAAATATTTTACTTAATTTTATTCATTTATTTCTTTATTTTAATTTGACTGAGGTGGGGAGAGAGAGAGAAAGAAAGAAAGTGAGAAAGCAAGCAAGTGAGAAAGCAAGCCGCCAGGTCCAGGACTCAAACTGCTATCAGCCATGTGGGAGCCCAGCACCCTTAAGCACCACACCACCTGCAGGTTCTTAGGCATTAGGATTTCAATGTATCAATTTTGGGGGAGAAATAAACATTCAGTCCATTGCACTATGGCTGCAATTAGGTTAAGTGCCCCAGTCGAAAGCCTAGACTATCTGGAGACCTTCCCAAGTACGTGTCAAGATACTGTGTCCTCCTTCCCCTTGTAAGCAAGGTGGGGTGGGTGTGGAGCTGAGGAGAAAGTATGGCCTCTGACAAGGTAGAGATTCATTATTTGTGCTCACCCCTTGGTGAAGAAGAGGCTGGGATTCCCCCATTCTCTGTTCACACTTCAGGTCCCCGTATTGTCCCCAGAAGCCACAAGGTCTTCCTTGATTTGGACTAGTTTAGGAATCTGATTCTCAGGGCAGCAGCTCCATCTCTGCCTGTGATGCTAGCTTGCACAGCTTCTCCAGGCCAGGACCCTGCCTCCCTCATGTATGTGCACTCCTCCAAGCCTGGTGCTGGGGAGCAAGGCTCCAGTAGTGACTCCTCTGTGTCCCAGCTTGACCCCACCCTCCTCTTTTTGCTCCCTCACACGCCTGGGCAGGTTGTGCTCACATTTCACAAGATTACTCCACAAGATGAGAAAAACATGTACGTTATTCAGGGCAGCAGGTTTAGTCGTGTGGATTGCATTCCCCGCAGAAATGAGAATACAAGTGTAGTGACCTTTGAAACTAAAAGGAATCAGGGTTCCTTGGCCATAGTGTCCTGATCTGTTGTTTTTTGTCTTTTTTTAGAAGCCACACAGGATTAGGGCAAGTTAAAGGAGACCAACGAAGACCAGCTCATTTTGTAATCATTTATAATCTCTAGGGAATGGTTATCTGGGATTTAAAACATAAATGTTTGTGAATGGATTGTATGTGAAGGTATGTGAAGATGTATATTTGAGATATGCTTAATGGCTTTAGATGCTTCTGATTTTTACTTTTTTCTTTCTTTCTTTTTTTCTTTTTTTTTTATTGTAGGGCGCATACGCTCACCAGAAAGACAGAGAGAAATAGAGAGACAGAAAGCGAGAAATCACTGCCCCAGGGGGATGGCCATGCCACAATCCCTTCTCCATTCTCCTCTTGGGATCTTGGGCATGCACGCACATGTGCCCGGTGTGAATTTAAGCTACCAGGTCTGGGATTCGAACCGTGGACGACTACATGGGAGTCCAGCAACATAGCCATTACACCAACTGCTGGTCCCTGATTTTTACTTTTTAATATGAGAAACAATTTAAATAGTCTTTGTAGAAGTCTTTATTTTTCAGTTTCCACCAGATTGTCTTCAAATTTTTTCAGAAAAATTGATCCAAGTTGGTGGAAGAAATGTTTATGGCTATCAGAGTTGTTATGAACTCCTATACCACTTTTTCCCCAAAGGAATTTGAGTCATTTGGTGCATATCTAAAATCCATGTTTAAATTCAAGGAGTTTCTTTTTCTTTCTCTCTTTCTTTCTCCTTCTTCCCTTCCTTCTTTCTTTCTTTTTAAGAATAATGTGCAGTTTGAAGAAAATAGAGCAGGAGCTTCTACAAACACCTGTTTTGGTCTCTTGTTGGGGAAGTGTGGTTTTCTTTGGAATGTGACTGCATGTTTCCATTTTTCCTCTTCTTTCTTAGAACAAATAGAAGAAATCTCTAATGGAGGTTTACTCAATAAGACATAATGATGAATGTAAAATCTAAAATGAAAAAGAAGTCAGTGGATGTGGCTTCCTGGACTGTGGATGGAAAAAAAAATCCTCACCGCGGGGGTTTGGCTCAGGCCAGTGTCTGTGGCTTTGTTGAGCAGTTTGCTTCTCTGGGCAAAAGTTTCTAAAGCTTTTGGAGACTTTTGAGGGTATCCCCCCCACCCCCAAGCTTTTACTGTTTTTTAGAATAGTGGTGTCACCCTTACTTGTCATTAAAAAATAGTGTGGGAAAAAACAAATAAAACTATCCAAAGAATAAAACAGGAAAACCAGAAACAATGACCTAAAATGAATGAAAAAAATTTACACCCATCATGCCTTTGTGAGATAACTATTTCCATATGAAACTGTTCTAAACCAATTTAGAAACTATGAGATTTTCTCTTTGATTTTTAGTTTCTTCTATTTTTAACATTTTTGGCAAGTGTACACACTATGGTTACATAAGATAAGAATTAAGATATTTGGTATTAAAAAAAAAGCACTCCTTGACTTGGGATGAGTTTTTCTGGCACTGCTGTGACAGAACTTGAGTTTCTGCCATAAAATAATAGACATAAATGTCCAATCAACACGAGCTTCCTGACCAGCTTCTCTGTGTGGTCCCTGAAGAAGCCTGGAAAACCCTGGGAGGCTCTCTGCTTAGTGGCTGGAAGGGGGAGCCAGCACATTAGACCTGACAAGGGAAAGCTCCCAGGATGCTGTCAGGCTGGGTCACCCTTTTTAGACACCGCTGATTCTTATTGAGTGCCTGTACTGTGCCAGACCTTCCGCTAACCTTTTCGCCTACTACCTTATTTTATCACCATTACTATCCTGTGAGGTGTAATCCACAAAGTGTTTTAAGAGAGAGGGAAATGACAAGCTTATGGGATCTATTTAATTTTTTTTCCTTTTTTATTCGCATTAAATGGCTTTTTATTTATAAATTATAATTTAAATTTAATTGTTGTACATCTTTGTGCATACAGTACAGTTTTTCAAAGTGTGCATAAAGTGTGTGATTGAGGATATTATCATAATCGTCATTGTCAACAAAGAACTTCATGTTGTGCACCTTTGATTTTCTACTACATATATATCTCACATATATATTCATATATATATCTCATATATATTCATATATAGCTCATATATGTATCTCACATATATACTCATATATATATATACATTTATTTATTTATGAATGATTGGCAACATCTTTTTTTTAATCTGTTGTGGTATACCATTCCATAGCATTTTTGCCTTATTTACATGCATTCATGTGTCTGTTAAATGTTTTTTTCTAAGCCCCTCTCCCTCCAAATACTTTTTATAAATTGCCAGTGGGAAGTTGTAGACACCAGAGAGAGATGGGGGCGGGGTGGAGGGTGAAGGAGAAAGCTCTCCCCAGTGGGGCATGGCCATTTTGCAATTCCCTCTCTTTCATTGTAGTGTGCATAAAGTGTGTGATTGAGGATATTATCATAATCGTCATTGTCAACAAAGAACTTCATGTTGTGCACCTTTGATTTTCTACTACATATATATCTCACATATATATTCATGTATATCTCATATATATTCATATATAGCTCATATATGTATCTCACATATATACTCATATATATATATACATTTATTTATTTATGAATGATTGGCAACATCTTTTTTTTAATCTGTTGTGGTATACCATTCCATAGCATTTTTGCCTTATTTACATGCATTCATGTGTCTGTTAAATGTTTTTTTCTAAGCCCCTCTCCCTCCAAATACTTTTTATAAATTGCCAGTGGGAAGTTGTAGACACCAGAGAGAGATGGGGGCGGGGTGGAGGGTGAAGGAGAAAGCTCTCCCCAGTGGGGCATGGCCATTTTGCAATTCCCTCTCTTTCATTGTTCTATCCTTTCAGGATTTGGAGCATGCATGCACATGGGTCCATTGTGTTTTTCAAGCCACCAGGGTTGGGATTCAAACTATGGGGTCTGCCACATGGCACGTGGCTCCCTTAACCATATGCCACTGGGCTGGCCCAGTACATTTTAATTAATCTTTAGATGGACCTAGCAATAACTTGATGACTTGATGATGATGATGATGTGATGAACAAATTAATAAAAAGGGGAAATCAATAGTCTGTATTCGATTTTGACTAATAGGAAAAGATCTAGGGATCCTATGCATGGCATCGTAGGGATATGAGGACAATGGAGAGATCAAGGATGAGGAATAAAAGGATTTTGAAAATATGTATTATACACTTCCATAAGTATATTTCTGAACACTCAGAAAAAGGTTATTATCCTTTTCTCTAAGATATTCATAGGGATTATGGCTCAAGAGAACTCAAAATAAAATTCTTAGTCCATAATAACCAGGAAATCTGATGAAAGTCAAAACAAGGGGCCAATAGAAGGCATAACAGTTATGTCACTGGACTTCCATGTAGTTGACTGTTGTTTGAGTCCCAGACCAGTGTCTTAAACTCACACTGGCTGAATTGTATGCATGCCCAAAATCCTGAGAGGAGAATGGAGGAGAGCAGATTGTGGCATGGCCATCCCCCTTGGGGATGATTTCTCGCTTTCTGACTCTCTGTCTCTCCAGTGATTGTGTGAGCCCTATAGTAAAAATCCCTCTCCAAAAAAAGGTAAAAACAATACAATTTTTAAACCTTTATTATTATCATTTTTTTTGTTTATGAAACAATGAGCAATTTTATTAAAATCTCTCTGGAAAAAATATGTGTAATATATATATATGTATTGGTTTATCTATATATATATGTAAGTTTATATATGGAACACACCATAGCTGTGTAACACAAATGTCTTACTTCTCCATATTTTCCCAAATTTCCATTCCTGCACTCTTCTTCTCTCCCACTCTCCTTCCACTTTATCCCCAGTGCCCATAATAATTTTTAATGCTTTTATGTCCTCCAGTCTTTCAGTCTACCATAGAATGTCGACAGTCAGTATATGTTAAGTGGACACATACAATGTCTCTGTTTCATAGCCTGACTTGCATCACTCAGCAATAGATCTTCCATGTTTGTCCACTTTCTATTAAATGCCAGAGTCTTGTTTTTTTATGGCTGAATAGTATTCCATGGATTATATGTGCCACACTTTTTCAATCCATTCATCTGTTTGTGGGCATTTGGGTTTGTTCCATTTCTTAGCAATCATGAATAATGCTGTAATAAATATAGCTGTGCAAGCACTTTTCCAACTGAACACTCTCCTGTCCTTTGGGTAGATACCCACGAGTGGAACTGCTGGATCATATGGTAGTTCTATTTGAAGGTCCTTGAGGAACCTCCATATTGTTCTCCACAGCGGCTGGGCCAATTTAAATTCTCACCAACAGTGTATGAGAGTTCCCCTTTCATCACATCCCTGCCAGCACTTATCATTTTTTGTTTTTTTACTCTTCACCATTCTGACGTTTTTTTCATTTTCATTCATGATAGAGTATGTGCATGTGAGAGAGAAAAAGAGAAAGTGAGAGAGAGAAGAACACCCTTTACAAGTTCTTGTCATACCATGACCCTGTCCTTCAGTTCTGCAGCCTGTCTGATCTTGGCCACTCATGGATGTGCTTGGCATGTTTCAGGGTAAATGGGCTGAGGATTTGAACTGTGGCTACCATGTGAGATCTGGCTTCTCTTGAGCAGCATATTACCACTGTGCCATGGAGTTGGGCCAGGATATGTTTTTAAGGAATTCCCTGTCCTGAAGAAGTGACAGATATATGTATGAGTATGTTCAAGAAAGCATTCTGTTAAGGGCAAGAAATAAAGCTAATTCTCATTTCAGACTTACCTTTTGTCTGGTGCCCTGTCTAATTCTTTAATTGGTATTTTAATCTGTTCTGTTACTATTAACAGAAATAATAACCATGTCTGAGTAATTTGGTGGCATGGTGGTTAAGGTGTCAGACTCCCACATGGTCAACCACAGTTGGAGTTCCAGATCCTGTGGTTTGAAAAAATCACACCAGGCACATGGGTGTGCATGCCCAAAATCCAAAAAGGAGAATGGAGGAGAAGGGAGTATGAAGTGGCCATCCTTCTCGGGGGGTGATTTCTCCCTTTCCGTTTCTCTCTTTCTCTCCACCGAGCACAAACACCCTATGACAAAAACCTAAAAGGAAAAAAGAAGAATAGAGATTTATTTAGCTCACAGATTTGGAGTTTTTAGGTCGAGGGGACATGAGACCTTCTTGCTGGTGGGGATTCTCTGCTGAGTCGAGGTTGCGCTTGACATCATGTGATGAGATAAGAAAAGAACATGTGTTTCTATGTCTGGGTCCATGTGTCTGTCCCATTCTCTGTCCTTATAAATGCATCAAGATTCAATCATGGAGTCCTACCCTGATGACCTTAATCCTAATTACCTTTCAGAATCCCCACCTTTTAAGCCCATAAATTGCACTAAGTTTTAACCCTGTTAATCCTGTCGTAACTAGATTTTACCAGATGAATTTTGAGTGGACACACTGAAAACACTTGGATAGTAATTTAACTCTCATGACAATACTGTGAGATAGATAATTGTACTACCTCCATTTTAAACAAGAGGAAAATAAAGTTTAGTGACATTATATAATAAATTCAAGAGCCCAAAGCTCTGAAAATGCTAGACCTGGCAGTCAAACACAGGAACTCTGAGCTTAGACTCATTACTTAACCACCAGTTTATACACTATGGGGACCAACAGACACAAAACAAAGGGAGTGACTAATTGGCCAGTCCTTCCATATGGATTGTAACTAGTGGACCAGTCAGGGGAAGGACCATGCCCTACATCTCTAGTATGATTGAGATTAGGCTTCCTTCTCCACTAGGACTTCTTCTGTCCTTTCTATGGTTAGAAATTTGGCTCTTCACATAACCACATTTCTGTCTTGGTTATTCTCAGTAAGTGACATTTGGCCCATGGTCCCTTGGATACGCCCAGCCAAATATGTCAGGCTCCTGACTCTGGGAGTTCTTAAACTTTGCAGTGTATCAGAGTCCTTACATCCCAAGTGAGGGGTGGGACTGAAGAGTTTACATTTTCATCATGCTCTCCAGGTGATCTTGGTCTTCTTGCTATTTCTGGAGGTGTCCAGGAGACCTGAGGGACCTCAACAGTTGATGGGTATATGGTCCAGGGTCAGTAGGGACTATCTATTTTTTTCTTCAGCAGCTACATGTTCTACTGGAGACCCCAGAGCTCAAGGGAAGAAAAGGGAAAAAGAAAAAGAATGAGTGGGAGGTGATGCCGGAGGTGGGATACAGAACTCAAGAATAGCAAGTCAAATCCATAAATGTTTGCTGAGAAGCAAGGGCTCAAAATGAGCATAAAAGGATGAGCAGAAACAAAGCCAGATTAGAGAAGGGTCAGGAGAGAGGGGAAGGGGTGGACTGAACACCCAAGCAGCAGCTTGTGTCTGAAGCCTGCTTTGATGGACCGGCAAGGATTGGCAGATGGATGGGAGGGCCCTAAGGGGATGAAGCATGAGAATAATAAGTGATTCAGGCTGTTTGGGTACAGATGCAGAGCTATGGAATAAAGGAGAGACCAAAGAATGGCTTCCTGACAGTAGGTCAGGAGAGATTGCCTGGGAGCTGGAGACTCATGGCAGAGGACAGGGAGAGGAAAGGATAGGAGCAGAGGTTCAGTCACTGACAAGTACAGGTTCCTTCAGGGGTCTGGTGATTTGTCATTACTGAAGCCAAATCTGAGGGTTCTTAGGTGTAATGGTTCTGGGGAAGGGGCAGACTCCCCTATTTCAACCACAGAAGAGAAGGTTTTGTTTGTTTGTTTTTAATCTATTTCTTTATCATTGGAGTACAGTATAAGACTTCATTTGGGAGAGGAAAGGAACAATGTTGCTAAGAAAAATTTCTTAAAAACCAGTCCACGGGCCATACAGTGATACAGCAGTAAAACACAATGCTCTGTAAGGAAATTCCACATATGAAGGTTCCTGTTCCAGTCCAGAGACCTCCCTGAGTATGCCAGATTTGCAGGTGCCTATAACCTGGGGTTGGCTGAAGGCTGGGGATGGATTGTGGCATCCACACTCTATTGGAGTTGCTTATCTCTCTGTCTCTCTCTAACTCTCTTACTCATGGAACAAATGAATAAATTTAAAAAGAAGAGTTAATAAATATTATCGAATATATGTGGTTCCTGGCCAACCTGAATATGTTGGGTTCAGTTTTATACACCTGAATTTTATTTTTTTTGGGGGGGAGAGGTTTTTAGCTATAGGGCGCATGCGCTCAACAGATAGACAGGGAGAGACAGAGAGACAGAAAGCAAGAAATCACCCCCCAGGGGGGATGGTCACGCCGCAATCCCTTCTCCTCCATTCTCCTCTCAGGATCTTGGGCATGCACGCACACGTACCCGGCGTGAGTTTAAGCCACCGGGTCTGTGTCGAGCAACGGTCGACTACGTGGGAGTCCAGCGACATAGCCATTACGCTAACTGCTGGTCCCCAAAATGGCAGGTATTCAAAAAATCTCTGTCTGTTTGTCTGCCTAAGGAGATACTGGGTGGTTGGGAAAGTCATGATGCATTTTTGCATAGAAAAATACATCTTACTTTTCTGACGATCTGTTAGTTTTGTTGGGGGCAGTTTTGGATGACAGCTGAGTGTCAGGCTTGCTTAAGCATTTAAGAGATCCACTGCTTAAGTGGAAGGAACCCTGACAGCAAGGTCAAAGGTTTGTTTTCAGCTCCAGATCTCCTAACTGTGGACCTTTAAAAGTTCATTTTACTTTTCTGGGAATTAGGTTTTTGTCTTTAATAAATTAAAGAAGTTGAATTAAGTGCTTTTTCAAGAGTTCTTTCTGCTGTACAATCTTTTTTTAAGAATTATTTTAATTAACTTTATTAATTTATTTTATTTAACTTTATTTGTTTACTTAATTTGACCAGAGAGAGACAGTGTGAGGGAGAGAGAGAGGAAAAAAAGTGAGAAAGCAAGCTACCAGGTCTAGGATTGGTTCCTTTAACCATTATGCTATGATCAATTAAGGTCTATTTTTTAAACTTACATAATAAAGCACAGGTTTTTAGGACACAATGCAAAGGTCTTTATAAAGATCTGCAGTGAGTTTCTAGACATTCTTTTAAGGCTAGGCATGCTTCCAAAGGTGCTGACTTTTCACTGAATTCTGTAAAATGAAAATATGTGAGCTGTTTAGATTGGCCTAGAAAACAGCAGATCCAGTAGCTGCTGTTGATCTTTGGGTGAAGTATCTCTGTTTTCTGAAAAGATTTCTTTTGCTTATGTCTCTTCTTGATTATGGGAACACGGTCATCTCAGCAGGAGAAAGAATTGTTTATCTGTGTAGTAACTGCTACTTTTAGATGGTCTTTTAGATACTATTTAATCACAAAAACTTACTGAGTTCCTATTTGTGCTGGATCTTGTGTTAGGTGCTAGTGCAGCAGTGAGGCCTAGAGTGTGATCCTAGCCCTCAGAGACTGTTGGAGGGGTCAGGCACGTGAGCACAGAAAGGGGATAGAGTAAGGTCATGGGGTATCTGTTTAAGAGAGGTACACATGAGATACAGAAGTCACGGGACTGGGATGATTAGCCATTCCTTCTTCCTCCTTCCTTCCTTCCCTTACTCCTACTTTACCAGGTAATGCAAAAAGACATTTGAGGAAATTGAGGCTAGGCAAGTGAGAGGCCTTGTTTGGGTGAATGGAGTTTTTAGATTCCTCATGGAGCGCAATTCAGTCGTGTTCCTGGACAGTGGCCATGTATGGGAGCATGGGGCTGCTAGGCATAGAGCTCATTCTCGGTTATAGAGTGTTGAAAACACCCCCACCTCATAGTAGGTGAAGGATACGCTGTTCTGAATAGTCTCAGTCTTTGTGCCTTAACTGGGCAGTAACTAAGACCAGTGGCCCTGTGACTGAGTTGTCGCTCTTGTCTGGGAAGACTCTAAGAACATTCTTGGTGTGAAGGCATAGACCTTCTGCACTAAAGAAATCATGTCCTAAACATGTTCTCCTTGAATATTGACATCACAGTGGATCTCTGCTAAAAACCAAAACCAAACCAAAACACCAAAAAAATAGCTAACTTCGCATAGGCAAGCCAGACTGTACAACTTAATATTTGGTCTCAATGAGGGCCCCCAATTAAAAAATAAAAAACGTCCCTCTTCTCTAAATGAATTTTAAGAAGTTAATTGACACGACACAAACAACTATCAACTTCATTTCTTCTAAAAGCCAGACTGGAGGATGTAGCTTTAGATCTGTTAGCCAACTGGTCTGCTAATGCTCAACTCCAGACCTACCTACCCTTTCCCATGCAATGCTGGAGAAAGCAGGCCTCCGTCAGTCATCGGGACCGGAAACTGGGGAGGCTGGAAGCAGCACACTCCTGAAGGCAGGCACATCCGAGCAGGGAGAAGGATAAAGCTGAACTGCTGAGCAGGCCCAGCTTATTCGCAAATTTACTAATTAAATGAACTAGTCCCTCTACTTCCATGGGACAACATGGGTAAAAGGACAGAGAGACAAGTACTGTGCTTAAGGAATATTCTTCCTCATAAAAGCCAGGAGCGGAAAAATGCTGCCTCCCTCTAAAGTATTTCAAGATTTTGTACATTCTAGGGGTCTGGTGCTTAGGTCTTATGGGGAAAGAACAGACCAGGTTATAGTTGGGATCCCTTTTGATCATGAAACCTGATACTGTGAGAACTTGGAGTAATGAATTTAAACACTTGACACATGCTTGTGTTTACTTGCATTATCTCACATATCCCTAAAACATGCTGTGATACTGGTATTGGCACCTTCATTTAACCAGAGAAGAAACTGAAGCACGAAGAGATAGTGTTTTGCCTAGAAGATAACTATTCAATGTGCAGAACCTGGGTTCAAACCTGTCTTTCTGGCTTTAAAGGTAGAGCTTTTTCCAGTCCTTAGGGTAGAACGTTTGAAGTAACATATGGTTTGCAGTTACATATTTGACTCAATGCTACTTCAAACGTTTTTTTGTTTGTTTGTTTGTTTGTTTGTTTTTAAGTTATGAACGTATTTAGGAGGGTAGTGTGGATAGCATCATTAATTGTTCGTCTTAATTCTATCTCAGGGTTATCTGTTTGATCTACATAAGTTGAAAAGCTCTGAGGTAGATGGTTGTGTTTTCTTTTGAAAGTTTCTAGTCTTAAATCTCCAGGAGAATACCTGTTGTATTCTGATAATAGGAATAACTTTTTAAACAGTCTGTTATCAAAATGCAGAGATTATAGCTGGATTATGAACTAATGTATTGTGTTAAATGTAGGGTATTTTAAAATGTAATATGAGAAAATTTTATATGTCATTGTAAAACGTATTTGAGGGATTGGGGCAGGACATGTGGCATATAATTTGTCCTGATATATCCAAGTTCATGAAATAAACCATATTTCATAAGATCTTATTATCTGCAAAACAAATGGACCTCTCACAATATTAGGCTACATATGTTATAAATGTTGAGGGATATTGACTCATCATCCAATCACTGAGATTAATAATATTTCCTTTTGCCTGAAATTATTGATAGAAGTCCACCTAAGTTAAGCAAGAAGGAAGCATTTGATTAATTTCTTCCCTCCTATGAAGGGCTTCCACTGGCACCCTGCCCTGCACCACCCCCCACCCTCTGTGCTATCTCTTACTCATAAACACACATTTGCATTAAACTATATCATTTCTATTACTCATATCATTTCTTAGTGTTAAGTCAAGAGTTGTAGTTTCTTATCAGTCACTATGTCAATAACCACACAATTGTTTTCTATTTATGAAGGATTTTCAAAGTCAGTATTTCTCGTGTTTACAATAACTTTGAGAAGTAAGCACCATGTCTTTAAGGAACACAAAACAGAGGTTTATAAAGGGTGTCTTGTCCAAAGATATAGCCAGTTAAAAGTCATTGTCAGGATTTGAACCCAGGTCTTCTCACTCCAAAACACAAGGGTTTGAGAAATTTTGATCTATGTCTTCTAGAGTGACACATGACAATGTACATAGGGCCAGCTCTATGTCTCTCCCATGTCTTTCCCAACTCCATTAGATGTGCCCTAGAATTTTTCTAATCTCCCCCCACCCCCTGAACTTCCAGCTGTTTAAAGAGGAAATATAAAGTAGTCGTTAACAGATTAGGAGTCAGCTTGGCTACTTAGTGATTTTATGACATGGGACAGAGTGTTCAATCTTACCATGTCTCAATTTCTGTAAATGTAAAATAGGGGTAATAATACCTGTGAACAGAGTTGTGCAAATTAGAATAGAGTCCTCAATAAATGTTCGTTGTTATTATTACTGTTACATAATTAAGCTGAATAGAATTTTAAGCATCCTAAGATAGATTCTGGGTAGATGGTTGGTCTCTCAGGAACCTGACTTTCTATTGAAATGTCCATATCATGATTCAAATGATGAAGATGATAATAGCACCAACTGCTTTATTCAGTATCTACTACATGCTGCACATTTTACATATACTGTCTTGAATTCTCAAAGCAGCCCTGCAGCAGCTGTGCCACTGAGATATACTGCCTCTAAATCTCGCCTGTGATTGGTACCAACTTTACCCTTCCCTGCCCCAAGCTTAAAATTGTACTCTTTGGAAAGTTAGAAGGAAATTTAGAAGGACATTTTCCAATTTCCAGTCTTCTAGCCTGTTTTGTGTTCTCTACCCTACCACCCCCTTCAAAGATCTCTTGCAGTAGTTCTAGATGTCACGCATAAGCTCCCATAGTGCCAGGGATAAAAATTGTCCAGGCTCTGAGACTCAAATACGTCATTTTAAAAAAAATTCACTTAGCATAGATAAGAGTAATTAAGTCTGTTGACAGTTGCAGGAACCAGTTTCCTTGAATTTGAACACTATTTCTTTTTTTTTTTTTTTTTTCTTTTGAGAGAGAGATTTTTGCTATTGTGTGTGCTCACTAGAGAGATAGGGAGACAGAAAGCAAGAAATCACCCCCCGGGGGGGGGGATGACCATGCTGCAATCCTTTCTCCATTCTCCTGTAGAGATCTCTGACACAAACACACAAGAGCCCAGCATGAGTTTGAAGCTGCCAGGTTGGGTTGAACAGTGGTTGGCCATGTGGAAGTCTAGTGCCTTAACCATTGTGCCACCTACTGGTCTCAAAACACTTTTAAAGAAAGACTTTTTGAAAAAGAATTAAAGAAATGATAACTGATAGTGATCTTTATCACAGTATTTGTGAAGGCTCTGAGTGACATCACATCTGCTGGTATACACCTGTTAAAAGAAAAATAAACCAGCCGATTTAATAGAGTTTTAACAGAGCAAATCTTAACAAGATTTAAATCGGTCAGTTGTCCTCGGACTTCTGGACAACTCCAGCCAGCCTCATGGTTAACTTGGCATTTAAGTCTGCAGAACAGGAAAGTATCCTAAAAAAAGTAAGTGAGGGAGTGAGGTAGAGAAATCGTTGGTTACATTCTAAAGTTTGTCGGGGTTTAAAAGGTGGGATTCATCCTGTGATTGACTGAAGCCTAGCTGCTATGATTGGCTGTAACCTAGCAAGGAGCTCAGAACAACAGCCTAACATGTACAATTTCGGCTTATCCATAGGTATTAAAATGTGGAGTACCGTGGCTGTCTTAGGCCAAAATAGTTTAGCATACCTGTGCTTTAAAAAGTAAAAATACTCATTTTTAAAATTTCAGTTATTATACCAGCTATACCGGTAGATCTCTCCCTGTCTGCAATTCTCCTAGCTTCACCTGACTTAGGTATTGTGTTCTCATATTATGTCTTTTTGGTTTGTTTTTAACCACAAAAATAAGTATTTTCTAGCTTGTTCAAAGTTTTGGAAATAATGTAACAATGCTAAGTGACTTGGTAAAGTATCTTTTTTTCAACTTTTAAAGAAAAGTATTATTTATTTAATTGCATTTATTATTATTAGTTTGCTATAGTGCACATGCATTCACTAGAGAGATACACACAGAGAAAGAGAGAGAGAGAGAGAGAGAAGGAAAGTGAGAAAGCAAGTGGCCAGGTCAGGGACTCAAACTGTGGTGGCTCATGTGGGAGTCCAGTGCCCCACCATGCCACCTGCCGGCCCCTCTGTTTTTTCTTTTTTTTTAAAAAAAGGCAAGGGACCAGCAGTTAGCTTAATGGCTATGTCGCTGGACTCCCATGTAGTCGACTGCAGTTCGCGTCCCGGACCCAGTGGCTTAAAATCATGCCGGGCGCATGTGCGTGCGCACCCAGGACCCCGAGAGGAGAATGGAGGAGAAGGGATTGCAGCGTGGCCATCCCCCTTGGGGGGTGATTTCTCGCTTTCTGTCTCTCTGTCTGTCTCTGTCTGTCTGGCAAGCGCATGCGCCCTGTAGCAAAAACCTCTCCAAAAAAAAAATGACAAAATATTAAGATGTCTTTCATAAAGATTTTTATTTGTTTTTAATTTGCTATAGAGTACGTATACTCACTTGAGAAAGACAGAGAAAAAGAGAGAGAGAGAAAGAGAGAAAGCACCCCTCAGTGGGGATGGCCACACCACAAATTCCTTCTCCATTCTCCTCTTGCGAGTTTGGGCACACAGGCACATGCGCTTAGCGTGTTTTTCAAGCAACCAGGTCTGGGGTTTGACCTGTGCAATTGGCCATGTGGGATCCAGCTCCCTTAACCACCACACCATCAACTGCCTTCAAGAGTAATCTTTTATCTTGTAATAATCTTAGCTTCTCTGTTTATCTTTAAAACTGTGGTAAGTTAAATCGATCTTATCCAAGATGGACCAAAGATTTTCCATGTTCCATCTTTATCATTGTTGGAAATCCAAGCCAGTTTATACTGATATCTGGAAGGCCTTTGTTCACTCCTAGAGTATGTGCATTCACATGTGAGAATAAGAGAGCAGTGGCGTCCTCCAGTCCGTCGGATCTTGGAAACTCACGCACACATGCATGCTCAGCCAGTGACTCAAACTGTAGTCAGTGTGTCGGATCTCTCTTCTCGTAAACAGTGCATCTCCATTCTGCCATAGAGCTGGCCCAGGAGGCCTTTATTTAACTTTCATTTTATTTAATAAAACTTTTTTTAAAAAAGTCTTTTTTCCCCCCACGGCTGTATGTGGTATATTCAACCACGTCAAATAAATCTCACACTTTCCTTTTCTTCCACCCTTCCCATTCTTTGCCACCACTGAGTGTCCTCTTGTGATTCTGAAATGGTGAATCATTGTGTTTTGCAGAAAACACCTGTGCACTGATCCATGGCAGCTGTGGCTGCTGCGCTGGCAGTATGTAAGGTTGCATGTGATGTTTTCATTTTCGGAGTCTTTATTCATACTCTGAATGCTAGAATGTCCACAATGATGACTAAATAAGTAAGCAAGTAAAAGTGTAAGAATGCAACTTGAATGAGCATGGAAGAGCTGGGAAAGTGTAGGGCATGCTTAGGCCCAAAAGTCCACTTGCAGCTATGTGACAGATTTCTGCAGAGCCGCACCTATCCATACTGACTTCATCTGCAGCAAGAGCTCCTGGGCTATGCCAGCCATGAAGAGAAAAGTAGGGTGGGAGGATGAGAAATTCGACCTGCCGCTCTTCAGTTCCGAAGGGTTAGAATTTTAGATAACGTAAAGAAAAGGGGCAGCCCATTTGAAGGCGAAATTAGATGGATTTTTTTAGGAGGCAGGCATGTAACTTCAGAGTAGACCTGTAGCTGGTAACACCCAACCTCAGTGAGCTGGCAGTGAGCTTATAGGCTGAGGTAGAATCCTCAAATAACTAAAGATAGGAGGTTCGATTTGGCTTCACATTTGTGGTTTCACCTTAATGCAGAGCATTTTCATTCACTGTCATTCATCTGTTCAGCACACGTTCAGTGAAGTCAGCTCTGTGCCAGGCACCATAGTCCCTGGGGCCTCAGCAATGAATGACACTGTACCTCCTTCTGGTGGAGTGTCTTTGGGGCATTTCCTTATGGCCTTCCTGTAGTGAATCTCCCTTAAAATTCTCCTCTCCCCCACTGGTATCAAATTTTTTTTTTTTTGAGAGATTTTCGCTATAGGGCACGTGCGCTCGCCAGACAGACAGAGAGAGACATAGAGACAGAAAGCGAGAAATCACCCCCCAGGGGGGATGGTCACGCCGCAATCCCTTCTCCTCCATTCTCCTCTTGGGATCATGGGCACGCACGCACACGCGCCCGGCGTGAGTTTTAAGCCACCGGGTCCGGTACGCGAACCGCGGTCGACTACGTGGGAATCCAGCGACATAGCCATTACGCTAACTGCTGGTTCCCCTGGTATCAAATTTTTGCCCTCTTCTTCCTGTCCCCTTCACCCTTCTGTACCATTAAGGTCTCTCAGAGGTGATCATTGCCAGAGAAGATGGATCTTTTGAAGAGTGGGGTAGAGTTGTTTCATTTCTTCCTTCCTGGCAAGGATGCTTTGATTTTTCAATTAATGAGGCAGAAGACATCAATAGAAAAAGAAAAATAAGAATTTTTCTTGCCAGCATTGCTTAGTTACCTTGTCAACATTCCCTTGCAGCCCAGCCGAATTGTCTCTGCATATTTTTATAGTGCACATGTTTTATTGCTATAATTGATCTATTAAGCAGAAAATATGAAGAACACATGGAGCTCCTGTCAGTTTTATGCTATTTATTTGGATTTCCATTTTTCTCTTTCTAAGGACCTCTTTGCTGTCATTTTCATTCCTAATCTCTGTAATACTCTGAAAAAACCATAGGAGAATCCATGCTGGTGCATTGAACTTTGCAGCTTATAAAACAAGAAGTCAATAATGTCAAAACTAGACACAAATTGTGGATTCTTCATAGACAGGAGCCAAATTTTAATTAATGATGTATCCTTAGTGCCTAGCTCTGTATCTGGTACATAAAAGATTTTTAGTAAATCTTTGTGGGTTGAATGATCAATTGGCTTCCACTATTTATTAAGAATCAGCATTGTAATGGGTGTTATTCATAACAGAATTTGCTTACAATTTTTGTTTAGGGGATGAAACTTAAGACTTGTTCTTTTTCTTCTGGAGACTGGACAAGAACAGAGAAAAAACATTGTGGTGTTGCTAGTGCTACATTTTATTCAGCCAAAGCTTTCCCCCAGGAGGCTATAGCAGCAGTGGCCGCTCTCCATCTGGCATTTAGGAGAAGGTATTCACTGGGGACCTCCTAAGCACTGGCTACTGTGCTATCCAAATCAATCCAGATCAAAAGGCCTAGTCACTGTTACCATCTGTCAAGGTGATTGTATTCAAAACAGTGAGTCTCTCTTCATTCTTTTCTCAAACACAGACTCATCTGAAGACTCTGTTTATGAAGCATACAGTGAATTCAACAAATGGAGTTTCTTTCTTTCTTTACTTAACCAGCAAGTCATTCCTTCAACTCTGTACTTCTCAAAGCATATACTTCTCCTGAGACTTTGTTAAAATGCAGATTTAGATATGCGAGATCAAGGATGAAGCTTAAGAGTTTGTATTTCTTTTTTTTGGAGAGGTTTTTGCTGTAGGGTGTGTGCGCTTGCCAGAAAGACACAGAGAGACAGAGAGACAGAAAGTGAGAAATCACCCTCCTCGGGGGGAGGGGAGAGATGGCCATGCTGCAATCCCTTCTCCTCCATTCTCCTCCGGTATCTTGGGCACACACACACACACATGCCTGGCATGAGTTTAAGCCACCAGGTCCGGGACTCGAACTGCAGTCGACTCATGAGAGTCCAGCAAAATAGCCATTATGCCAACTGCTAGTCTGAGAGCTTGTATTTCTAATAAGCTCCATTAGTTACGTTAACCCTTGATATTTGGTCATTTATGGACCAGTAGTTTTGGCACTGGTGGGAGGTTGTTAGACATGCAGACTCTTAGTAGAATTGCAACCTGTATTTTAAAAAGATCTCCACATTAACATTTGAAAGCACTACCTTAGCCATTTAACAAGATGATATTATAAATTATGGGCAACAGTCCCAATGGGAATCTGGGTTGGAAAGTAAGACTAGGTGAATTTCCTATTTTCTTTTTCATTTCAGAATTCTTCTGTACCTGTAGCAATATTACATGGGGCAGCCAGTGGCACAGTGGTAAAATGCAAAGCTTGGCAAGGTGACCTACATGGAAAGGTTCTAGCTTTGTGTTCAGAGATCTTCCTGAGTACACCAAGCATAGGCAAGCCTATGATCTGGAGCTTGCTGAAGCTGGGGGCAGATCATGGCATCAGGACCTTATTGGAGGTCCTATTTCTTTCTCACTCTTTCTAGCTAATGAAAGCAGTAAATAAACTCTGGGTCAGCCCATGGCATGGTTGTTAAGATGGCTCGCTCCCACATGGCCAACTGTATAGTTTGAGTCCCAGACCCGATGACTTGAAAAAAAAAACACCAGGTGCATGTGTGAGCATGCTCAAAACCCCAAAAGGAGAGAGAAATGGTGGAGAAGGAGAAGGGATTGTAGCATGACCATTCCCCCAGGGAGATGCTTTTTCTCTTTTTCTGGTGACTGCATATGCCTTATAGCAAACAAACCAAAAAAGGAAAGAAAAAAAAAAAACCATATATATAGATAGATAGAGAGAGGGTATCTGACAATTAGGAAAAGACACAAACATGTGCATCTTTGTTTTCAGTGGCACGACAAATCTGTTATCATCCCTCTTGGACTGTCATTGTCTTTAAACATAGGGTCTCCTTACAACTTAGCCCTTCTCAGGAGATCTTCATTGTAGACAAAAAGTTTCAGGTAAAGAGACGTCCTCATTTCCAACCATGTCGGAATGATGAACAAGTGTGAACCAAACACTAGTAGATCGAAGTTTCTATTCCTCATCTGTAAAATAGAAAGAGTAATGCCACCTGTTCTAACTTCCTTTGTCGTCTTGTTGTAAACTATACATGTTCAGGAGCTTTGAAAACATAATAATGTTCACGAGATTTTAAAACAGACTTAGGGGGAAAGAAGTCACATACTTTTCAGAGCCAGAGAGATGGGTTCAAAATTTAGCCTTACCACCTACTAACTTCATGATTTCTGGCAAAAAGTTTCATCTAGTTGAAATTTTTATATAAAATGATCATAAAAACTTCCACCATATAAAGTGTGGTAAGGATTAGAATGCTAAAATAATATATTATGAACCTGGTGCATGGTAGAGTTTAATACAAAAGGACTAGAAGCAGCATTAAGGGGCTAGATCGAGAAATAACCTTCCAAAGGTGCCTTCTCCCTCAGCTAAGCCTCCTAAATTGAGGCAAATAGGGAGTGTAAGGGCCAACCCCATAGCACAATGGTTGAGAGAGTCAGATCCCACATGGCTGACCACAGTTCAAGTCCTGAACTGTAACTTAAAGAACACATACGACACATGTGCGTTTGTGACCCAAATCTGAATGGGATGGAGAGAAATGAGAAAACAGTATTGAGATGTGACCATGCCCCATGGGGGATGCTGTTTTTCTCCCTGGTTAGCACAAATGTACCTCTGCCAAAAAAGCAGGAAGGAAGGGGGGGGCGGGGAGAGAGAGAGAGAGAGAGAGAGAGAGAAAAGAAAGAAAAGAAAAGAGAAAGCTGGTTATTTTTCAATTTTTTTTAGATTTTTTTTTGTTTGTTTTTTTTTTTTGTTTGGTTGGTTTTTTTTTTTTTTTTTTTTTTTTTTATTGGGGGGCTGTCGCCAGACAGAGAGAGAGAGAATGAGCCAGAAAGCAAGAAATCACTCCCCAGGGGGGATGGCCATGCCGTAATCCCTTCTCCTCCATACTCTTCTCGGGATCTTGGGCATGCACGCACATGCTCCCAGCGTGAGTTTTAAGCCACCAGGTCTGGGACGCGAACCGCGGTCGACTACATGGGAGTCCAGCTACATAGCCATTACGCTAACTGCTGGTCCCAAGGCTGGTTATTTTTTTTGAAAGAATGCCCATCCAATTTGAGAGTCTGATATTTTTAAGTTTATTATTTAAAGTATCTCTAAAGAAAATCCTCAAACTTCAAATAAGTTTTGTTTTGTTTTGTTTTGTTTTTGAGAGGTTTTCACTATAGGGCGCGTGCGCTCGCCAGACAGACAGAGAGACATAGAGACAGAAAGCGAGAAACCACCCCCCAGGGGGCATGGCCACGCCGCAATCCCTTCTCCTCCATTCTCCTCTCGGGATCTTGGGCACGCACGCACACACGCCCAGCATGAGTTTTAAGCCATCGGGTCCGGGACGCGAACCGCGGTAGACTACATGGGAGTCCAGCGACATAGCCATTACGCTAACTGCTGGTTCCCCAAATAAGGTTTTTAGATGTATCACTTTGGGGACCAGCAGATGGTATACTGATTATGTTGTTGTACTCCCACATGGTTGACCACAGTTTGAGTCCCAGACCTGGTGGCTTGAAACACTGGGTGCATGTGCATGTGTGCCCAAAATCCTGAGAGGAGAATAGAGAAGAAGGGATTGCAGTGTGGCTATCGCCCCAGGGGGTGATTTCTTGCTTTCTGTCTCTATGTTTCTAGCAAATGCATGCCCCCTATAGCAAAAAATTTCTCTTTTTTTTAAAAAAAAGGTATATTACTTTGTGATGAAGGGATTTGCTGTAATTATTTTGTTTTATTCACATACTTTTATGATCCAACCAGGGATACCAGGCAGACTTGTTGATAGTGTCCATAAGAGCTTGGTACTGGTATAGAGGAAGGTGTCCACATTGGTGTCCTTGCAAGCACTCTCTCCAGGCCATAGGGAAATAGCACAATTAGTGGTGCTAAGGATCATGTAAGGTTAAGAAGGAAGGTTGCTCTGAAGCCTGATGGCACCTCATTTTCAGAATAGCAGAACAGCAAGGCTTACTGAAGACATGGGGAGCTGCTGTTGGGTTGTTGGTCCTTTACTCTCAGCAATTAAGCATTTGAGACATAGTCTATTGTCTCCTTTAAAAAGAGGAACAAAAAAGTCTCCACAATCTTTTATCTTCCCAATGTCTAGCTCATACTTTTATTTTGAAAATGATGTTTTTAGGTCCTCCATTTTTTGTAAACTTCTTTTCAGGCAGTTAAAGTCTTTGGGGAGATAGTCTTTTGAAAAAGAGATTGCCCCATTCTTTCCCTCCTAGAGTTTGCAGAGTTGATGTGTTGCTATCCTTGCAGGTGATAGTCCCAGGAACCCGGGAGTGATTTTATAGTCTTGGGCAGATGGTGCCATGTGGCCTGCTTTTCCATTGGGATCTCTTTATAGGGGGTATGTATGTTCAATACCATGTGAAAAGAGAGGGGAAAAAAAAAAAAAAAACCTCACAAGATGACATCTCAGTGAAAACCTATTAGGAAGAAGGTGGGGCTGGCAGACAGGAAGAGCAGAGGCAGAGGCTTCAGGGAGTCTGGGGAGGAGGCAGCCTGTCAGCCAGTCGTTTGTTGATCAGTTCTGAACAAAGAGCAATCTGTAAAAGGGAATCAGGATGTTTCCAGTGAATTTTTTTGCCCTAATAGCTTCAGGGTGAGTGCATTATCAAGCCATGTTTGATTGTGGAGTGGTAGAACCCTTTCCAGCTAGGGAGAAAGCAGTCTAGTGAGGTTGTGCTCTGAGTCCATTTTAACAGATTCTGTGATGGGTGGTTCTGAATCTGTGGCCACAGCTGTGGCCTCATTTTGTTAGGGCTTAACCTATGAATGGATCTTTTATCTCTTCTGTATTTAAGGCCACAGGATTCAGCCTTCACATTCAATCAATCTATACTAGTAATCTTGGTAATATGTGTATAGCAGCTCGGAGTAAAGGAAGCTTCATGAACTATCAAGAGGCTGAATAGCATCACTTTTTAGAATATAAGGCCACGTGGAAAGAGCATTTGCTAAGAGTCAACAAACTGGATTTCAGTCTCCACCATGCCTCCTGCTAGCAATGGAACCTTGTTAGGCAAGTTCTTGGGGATTTAGGGGGAATGATACCTGCTATAAATCTATTATGTATACTGTAAATCTATGAGCCTCATTGGATTTCTGTGAGGATTAAATGATAATGGAGAAAAGAGCCTTAAAGACTTCAAAGATGCACTTTCCAATTGGTAGCTACTACCTGCATGTGGCCATTTAAGTTTGAATTAATTAAAATTAAATAAAATATAAAACACAGATCATCAGTTATACTAGCCACACTTCAAGTCCCCAGTGGCCACCTTTGACTAGTGGGTACCACATTGGACAACAAAGATACATAATATTTGCTTTATCACAGAACGCTTTATTGGTTAGGTCTGCCTCAAAGTGCCGTCTGAGATATGGTATTATCAGGTATGTAAAAATGGCACACTGGAGGGATGACAGATGTCATACTTAGGGATCATTGGAAAGAAACAACCCACTCGAGTTAGCTGAAATTAAATAAGAGATTTAACTAATCCAGGAAAAGTAAATGGATCCCCAATGCAGGAAGCACCAGAAGGCTTCTAGAAAAATTGAAACAGGGGCCTAAAAGATTATCAGGAACTAAAGAAGCCACTCATCTCTTATATCTCTGTCTCATTTGTCTTCCTGTCCCTGTAGCAACTTGGGCCTTTGTCTTTGTTTTTCTGTATGTCAGTAGATGCTGCCTCCTCCACCACTTCCTCCTCCTTTTCCTTTTTCTTCTTCTTTTCCACACCCTGCTCATCCCCAGGCTCTGCAGACTGGCTTTCTCAACTACACTTCCTGTGGTCGAGATAGGACTCAGCCAGGGGACCAGCAGTTAGCGTAATGGCTATGTCGCTGGATTCCCATGTAGTCGACCGCAGTTCGCGTCCCAGACCCGGTGGCTTAAAACTCACGCCAGGTGTGTGTGCGTGCGTGCCCAAGATCCTGAGAGGAGAATGGAGGAGAAGGGATTGTGGCGTGGCCATCCCCCCTGGAGGGTGATTTCTCGCTTTCTGTCTCTCTGTCTCTGTCTGTCTGGTGAGCACGCGTGTCCTATAGCAAAATCCTCTCCAAAACAAAACAAAACAAAAAAGATAGGACTCAGCCAGACCCAGTTTTTATCACCTCTCATGGGTAATGCCCAACAAAGGTTGGCACCTGATCCCAAATTCCTAGGAGAGACATTCTTATTGGCCAGCATGCTGTGATAGCCACTCCTGCTCCCATCAACTGTGTCTGGGAGGATGGGGCTAGTGGCCCCATGCTTACTCAATCTAGACAGTACAGTGTGGGGCTCTAAAAGGAGCATCCATGGGATAAAATCAGGTCATTGACTAATGCACTTGTCCTTAACACCTTAGAGAGGTCCATTGACTTACAATTATGCAGAGAAAAGCCAGCAAAGATAAAGGCCATGAAGGAAAAAAACCAGCAAAGACAAAGGCCATGAAGGAAAAGAGTGGGATTTCTTTTCTTTAGTTACTTGTATGGTTCCCCTCAACACTTCAGATTCACAGCACAGTGACTTAACCTTCACATCCATACACCTGGGTGGAAGTGGGCACAGCCAGGGACACAAGGTGAAATCAAGTCTAAGCCTTTGCCATTTCTTAAATGCAACTGGACTCACGAGTTCTATTTTCTCTTCTGCCTTTAGGAAAGAACATGAGGTTCCCTTGGAAATCATTTAAGAGGAAGATGGAAGGGACCATTTAAAAGAGGTTTAAAGCTGCAGGCTGCAACACTGGGGCCTGAGGGCTGGCAGTGGAAAACCCTGTTGGGCTGTGATCTCTCACTAAGAAGTTCCAAGTGCCTTTTTGCTTCCTGCAAAAGAAAGGAAGAGAAGAAGACCATGTCTATAGCCCTGAAGCAGGTGTTCAACAAGGACAAGACCTTCCGGCCCAAGAGAAAATTTGAGCCTGGCACACAGAGGTTTGAGCTGCACAAACGGGCTCAGGCATCCCTCAACTCGGGTGTGGACCTAAAGGCAGCCGTGCAGCTGCCCAGCGGAGAAGACCAGAATGACTGGGTGGCAGTGCATGTGGTGGACTTCTTCAATCGGATCAACCTCATCTACGGCACCATTTGTGAGTTCTGCACTGAGCAGACCTGCCCTGTGATGTCAGGGGGCCCTAAATACGAGTATCGGTGGCAGGATGACCTCAAGTATAAGAAGCCAACTGCACTGCCAGCTCCCCAGTACATGAACCTTCTTATGGATTGGATTGAGGTCCAAATCAACAATGAGGACATATTTCCAACATGTGTGGGTAAGTCCATGGCCAGCTTCCTGTTATTTTGTCACACCCATTCTCAAGTTCAGAAAATTTACAAAGCATTCATTCTTCCAGAACTGCCTTTGAATGCTAGCTAGCACCATGTCAATGTTTCCCTAAACTCCATCACTTATATACCAGTAGTTTCTTTCACCATATTTAAGAACTTGATTGAAATGGAAAAAAAAAAATCATTTATAGACCACTTAAAACTATTTCATGGATCCCGGTGGTACACATACCACATGCTAAGGAACCTGGTCTTGGTGAAATGTTAGTTTGATCCTGTTGGCTTCTATAGGATAGAACCCCAAACCTACCCACTGATTCTGGTAAGATTTTTTTTTTTCTTTAGGCAGGGTCTTGCTGTGGCAATAAACATGCTTTGGCCACCTTGCTGGGGCTATATACATTTGCTACCATGTCATCCATCTTTTTCAGAAAGGATCTTGCTATGTTTCCAGGCCAGCCTCAAGCTCAGGGTCTTCCTGCTTCAGCCTCCCAAACTGTTGGGCTTACAGGCACCTGCCACTGTGCCTGACCCTTAGGTCAGCCGAAAGTCAAAACCAGGCCTCCCCTGTGGTCTCAGCCTTTGGAGCACAATGTCTTAGCAGCATGCTCCATTACGGCTGAACTAATGTTTGTTTTTTTACTTAATTGACTAAAGTTTTGACTCTGGTTCAGTTGATGGTATTCATCTCTCAGGATTAAGAAAACCCAGTGTGAGAATCTATGAATTTGTTTGAAGATCAAATAAAAAGGGGTTTGCATTTTGGGAAAATAAAAACATGCATTCTCCTTGTTCTCCTAGTCATGGGTCATTAATTCCAAGCTGTACTGTTCACCTGGGATCGATCCTTGCAGAGCTGCTGGACTCACTTGGACTCTTGAAATGCAAATGATTTTATTTGCTTTGTGCTGCAGGCCATAAAATGCAAGAAGGACCTTTCTTTCTTTCTTTCTTTCTTTCTTTCTTTTTTTTTTTTTTCCAGAGAGTACTTATGTTTGCCAAAGAGGAAGAGAGAGATAAAGCATCCCCCAAAGAGAGAGAAAGCATCTCCCAATGGGGCATGATTGCACCACAATCTTTTTTCCCCCCTTATTTCAGGATTTTGAGTACCCATGCACATGCACCTGTCATGCTTTTTAAGCTGCCAGGACCAGGATTTGAACTGCAGTCTGCCAAATAGGCTACAGCTCCCTTAACCTTAGCTGCTGTACAGCAGAGCTGGCCCAGGACCAAACCTTTTCTGTATCTTATATTTCTTTATGGTGCTTGTCATTGGATTTCTTATACACTGATGGGCTGAATTTAGAATTCAGTGTTTAATGCTCTAAGTGCAATACGAGTAAGCAATCTCTGTTTCCACAATTCTGTCTCCAGTGTCTTGCACAGTGCCCTGGGACCTGTGTAGGCACTCAGGAAATACTTGTGGAATGGTTAAATAAATATTCATGACATTGGAAAGTATTATTTAAAAGCTCTGAGATGGTTGTGTTACAATGAAAGTATTTGAAACACAAGGTTGAAATCACCTCTAGATGGGGAGGTGTGTCCCCACACGGTAGATGGAAAGTTGAGAAGGGATGTATGGAAGTAATTAAGTTTATAACAGATGGAAGAAAAGTGTATAAATGGATTGGGGCTGTGTATCCATCTTGAAACTTTCAGGACATAAACCACTTGTCTGAATCCTGGTGTTGCTGTGACAGGCGCAGTTTCTTATGCTCTCTCTGGTACCTTGTTAACAGGAAGGAGGTGAGGTGTGTGGTAGGGCAGTGCCCTCAGTTCGCAGTGAAGGAGGAAGAAGGAAGTTTCAGAAACTCCTCTGGGCATATATTAAGCAAACCAGAGGGGTGGAAATTCTTGGTTTGTGTCTCTTTTGCACTTTCCATTGACTGAGGCTACTTTGGGATCTGTAAGGAATTTTTCCCCCTTTCAAGCAACTGCCAATGTTTTGTGCAGAACATACGATAGCAATAAAGATAAGTAAATATGGTCCAGGATATCCCTTCTTCATCCTTGTCCTTGGGTCTGCTTCTGGATTCTTTGATCTCCGGGCACTCTTGCCCTCTCTGGCAACTGTGGTTACCACATAGAATTGCTGACCAGAAATCACAGCCCAGAGTCAGACTTGAGAGTGAGGAAGCACCTCACAGACAGTGTGCTTGGAAAACAGAGCAACATAACAGCTTTAGACTTTGCTTGGAGGAAATCACTGGATGTCTCTGTATCTTCCAGACAAAAATGACTTTGCTTTCTTTTTCTAGACATTCCATTAGTTATTCAACCTATTTAGGGAACAAGCTCACTAACCAGAATCCTGTCTAGCTCTACCCATTCCATGCTTTATGGCACACTCGTATTCTGAGAGGTCTTAATGAGAACACTGGGAATTTTCTTCCCCATGGAAAAATAACTTTGGGAAATGCTGAGTAAATTGATTTCTTTATTACAGGACTTTTAATATGCCAGTGGGTATTATGAATTTCCATGAAAAGAATATTTTATGTGTGCTATTTTCTAGTTTGACCCTGGTCAAACCATTAGTATCTTTTGGGAAATGTTAAATTAAGCTATATAAATTAGAGTTGTTAAACTTTTGGTCAGATCAGAATTACTTGGGCCTTCTGTTCAAAATGTGAATTCCTTGATCCTCTCCCATGACAACTAAATCAGAACGTCTTCAACGAAACCTAAGACCCATACCTTTTAAAAACTAGTCACCAGGTTGTATAATTGATCTCCTAAACATACTCTCCCTGTGTAACTGAAATTTTCTAACGGTTGACCAGCATCTTCTCAAACCCCACTCCTATTCCCTTCTACTCTCTGCTTCTTTGAGTTCAATTTAAGAGTCTTCACATAAGTGAGATCATGTGGTATGCATCTTTCCACACATGGTTCATTTCACTAAATATAATGTCCTCCAGGTTCATCCACATTGTTACAAGTGAGAGGGTTTCCTTTTTTTAAGAAATCCTGAAGTATAGTTCTATTGTGATTTGCTTTATCCATTCATATACCTGTTGGCTATTTTTATGTCTTCTTTAAAGAAGTGTCTCTTCAGATCTTCTGCCTATTTTTAGTTTGTTTTCTTACTATTGAATCATTTCACTTCCTTATGAATCTTTACTTTCATTTTGAAAGTTTATTTATTTATTTATTTATTCCATGAGTGAGAGAGAGAGAGATCCACAGTAGGGTCCCAATGCCACAATTCATCCCCAGCCTTCAGAGGGCCCCAGATCATGGGTGAACACTCTGCACACTGACAGTGGTCTCTGTACTTGAATTGAGAATCTTGCCATTTGAGACGATCTCACAGAGTGTTGCATTTTACCCTGTGTCATCATCTGTCCCCTGAACCTGCACTGTTAATAAGCACCCACTATTCCTTTGTTTATTGTAACCACCCAGAAGACATTTTATTTCCCCCAGAAACAGATAATTTCTTACCTTTCTAGTTTTATCCATGCTGTTCTCTCTTCTAATCACTTCCCTTCTCTGTCTAGTGAATTCTCCTGCATCCTTTTCGGTCCAGCTCAGTTACCATGTCCTCTTTGTTATGGTGATTTGTGAAAGAATTCACACTCAGAGTAGGTGAATAGAAAAGGTTTACTATTCACTTTCCAAGGGAGGCAAGGGGCAGTTGTGGAGAGTTGTACAGTCCTGGAGGGTAAGGGTATGGACTTTTAAAGGAAAAGAATTCAGTTTGGGGTGATTAAGTTGGTCTTAAGGCAGGATTCCAGGGAGCCAACAGGTGGCATAGTGGTTAAGCTTCTGGACTCCCACGTGGTCAACCAGACCCAGCAGCTTGAAACTCACAACGGGCACATGTGTGAGTGTGCCTAAAACCCTGAGAAGAGAATGGAGGAGGGATCGTGGTATGGCCATCCTCCGGGGTGGGGCTGGGGGTAATTCCCGCTTTCTGTCTCTCTGTCACTCCAGTGAGTACATGCGCTCTGTAGCCAAAATCTCTTTAAAAAAAATAAATAAAGACAGGGTTCTAGATGATCTTTTACAACATCTGGGTGTTCAGTTATCTGTAGGTGAGTCTGGCATCTGTAATAAGATCAAGCAGCCCTCCTTTCAGAGAAATCTTCCTCTGGTCCAAGGAATTTCCCCACGGGGGCATGTCCTCACTCACTGGGACTAGCCTGACTGGGTTTGATCCTTTAGGCCTTTCTCTCACCCTGCCTAGGGTACTCAAGGTTGCTGGGAGACCTGTCCTTCCCTTCAGCCCAAAAGACAAATATCCAATGATTGATCCCTAAAACAAAGGAAATGTCTGAGTCATGTGGGGAGCCTTGAATGTGCCCCTCCCATTAATATGCCAGGAAGGTACTGAATGTGTCCCTTCACTCAGTGAGGACTTTCACCCTTTACATACCCATTGGACTTCAAGCTTCTTAAAGCTATGAAATATATTTTGAATTCCCATTTGAATATCCCAGCACCAAAACCAGTCCTGCTGCCTTGTAAATTGTTGGATGGATGAATGGATGGATGGATGGATGGACGGATGGATGGATGGATGAAAAGATGATCTTTAGAAATTCTTAACATGTACACAGCATTGGTAAGCACAGCCAAGTTAAACACATGTCTCTGAATCCCTTTGTTCCTGTTCCTGGATATTTCCTGCAGCTTGCTTCCATAGAGTTTTTTTTTTTTCTCTGTTTAACTTTTCCAAGGCAAAATATCAGTGATCAGCAAAAATCATCACCTCCTACTACATCACTATGAGGATCTTTCTCAGCTTCCTGCTCACCTTTGTGATTTTCCTTCGGATGTTATTATCGGTGTATTTTAGAATAACCCATTTTTAGAGCCACTTTCTCTGTTACGTACACTCCATTTCCTCCTCTTCTTCCTCTCCCTGGTTTCAGCCTACTTTTCTTCTTTTTGATCTTTGGGCTGTTATGAGTCATTATGGAATTGATCAAGATGTCTGTCAGAATAAAGTAAAAGAAGAATTCTAGGCAAATTGCAGACCCTGGGTGGATGAGAAATGGGGAGTTCTGCTTAGAATTATAGCTTGAATCATGGGCTATTTCTGTGTTCCTGCCTGGGAATTGGGAGGAGTACAAACTTCACCTCCCCACTGTGATCCAGGGCAATAGAACCGGAAAACACTGACAGATGTGAAGGCTTCACCCTTAGTTAGGTATTGAAGGATATAAACAGCTGTTGAGCTTGACCACTGAAACCGAGGACAGAAAAGCTTTCATCTGTTCCTAGATTGAAGTTTAACTAGGAGACCCGTGCTGTTTCAGAAGTCGAGCTTTCTCAGATGGGAGAATACCAAACAGATGTGGCTCCCTTGTAAACCAGTCTCCTTCACTCTCCCTTGAACCCCTCTGGCATCTTTTGTTAAAAATGCAACAGATGTCTCTGTTAAAGTCCTTAAAACAGCAATAACTTCAGAAGCAAAAGCCATCTTCTCTTTGATTATCTCTCTTTAACCACCTTTAGAGAGAAGAGCCAATACAGAAAAATAGAAAGACATGGACTTAAAAAAAATCCTATTGCCTATCAAATTGCAGTAATTTTTATATTCTAGTCTAGCTTTGTGCTTCTGTCAGATACTAGGATTTAATAGTTTAGATATGATACTCAGAAAAAAAAATGAGTAGAAAACAGAGCTCCTTCAACTCTGCTTTCTAACGGTCTTTCAAAGGGAGAAATAAGAACATGTAGAAAGCAATTAATTACATAATCTCATCTATCTCTGTGGTTTTAGAATAAACGTGGTTGTTAGAGTAGGAAAGATCAGGGAAAGCTAGGAAAGGAAGCTAGGAGGGAGAGGATTTCACACCCATTAAGCCTGCTAAATGCCAGGCCCAGTACCTGCCACTGTTCTTAATTCTTATAACAACACAATGAAGTGAAAAGGAAGTTAATATTCCACTTTACTAGTGAGGTGGCTGACATTTAAATAAGCTAAGGGGCTTTTCCAAGGTTGTACAGTTATTAGGTAATTTAGGAGTCGGGGTTGGAGCTCGAGAGTAACTTGTCACACAGCTGTGTCCTCGTCATTCATGTACTACCATCCAGAGATGACTATTCACAGATTTTCCTTCACATGGCTGGAGGCTTTGAATGAATGGTTTTAGGAGGATGTTTAAGATGGAGACATTTTCACACAACCTATTGAGGGGGAGGGGGAGTGTTAATTATTATCACGGAGGAGTACATGCATTCACCAGAGAAACACTCTCTCCCAGTGGGGTATGATCCCACTGCAATTCCTTTTCCTCAGGTTCTTCATCCCATCAGGATTTGGGGCATGCACTCATATACAATCAGTGTGTATTTCCAGATGCCAGGGCCAGGATTCAAATTGGAGTTTGCTATGTGAGATCTGGATCCTAGAGCACAGAGCCAACCATTACGCTATGAGGTCTGCCCTTTTTAATTTTTTTTAGAACTTTTTTTAGAGAGATTTTTTGCTATAGGGTGTGTGCGCTTGCCAGAGGGACATAGAAAAAGAGAGAAAGAAAGTGAGAAATCACCCCCAAGAGGGTATGGCCACACCCCCGTCTCCTCTATTCTCCTCTTGGGATTTTGGGCATGCATGCACACGCACCCGGCAGGAGTTTGAGTCCCTTGGGTCTGGGACTCAAACCGCAGTCAGCCATGTGGGAGTCCAGCAACATAACCATTACGCCCATTACGTCATCTGCTGGTCCCTTTTTTTTTTTTTTTAGAACTTTTAAATAAATAATTATTATTTGTCTTGTTTTTGCTTCTTAAAAAATATCACCTCGGAATGCCTGGCGAGTGTGTCCAGGCACTGTTACTGTTCCCATAGTCCATTCTAAGATTGGGCAGAGGATGAATTAGCCTCATGAAAACCCTTTGTTGGCCACAGCTACATGTTACTGCCATTCATTCATTAGTGAGTGTTTGCTGAGCACCTGCTCAGAACCAGGTCCTGTTTTAGGTACCAGAGAGAGCAAAGCATGCAGAGTTACTGTCCTTGAACAGATTATATAATGTCCAAAATGTCTAGTTGCTCTAAGTTGCTCTGCACATTTTTCTAAATTGAGTAGTATGTTCAGAGGTTAAGTACGTTGTGGAAATGGTTGATCCCTTCTCATGAAGCCATAGTTGGGTTTCATCCTCTCTCAAAATGTTGTGGCAAAGAATGTGACAATGTAAAAGTGTCCTTAGGGATGAGCTTCTCAGACATGGGAGGTTGAGGAATCCAGTTTGTAATTAGCCTTTTCATTTTAAACTTTTATTTTCAGTTGTGTGCCTCCCTCATGTTCTTATTTTGATATAAATCTGTATAACACTGCATGACAGCGCATCAGTGAAACACATTTAGTGTGGTAGAACTAGTACTGGACTTGTAGACAGAGATGGGGTTTAATCAACTGGCTCCGCCATTGATAAACTACTGTATGACATTCCCTCTACATTTTAGTTTTTCCCTTTGTAAACTAAGGATTACAATTCTGACCTCACAGGGCTGTTGTAAGGATTAAGTGAAGTAGTATGAGTAAAAATACCCATCCCAGAGCCTGAAATAGAAGAGGTGCGGAAAAATAAATGCTTATTAGTTATCTCTCTCTCTCTCTGCATATGTTTCTATATAACTATTAACCAAAACTCATGGAAACTACTGGACAGTTTTTCAACTGTATCCTCAGAAAAATAAAATGCATTTTAAGAGACTCAACAAGATTTCAAAAAATTATCAGTCTTCTGTGCTGAATCTGTCTGTGATGGAGGTCAGACTACTTCAGGTTGACATATTGCAGAGGCTTTGGGAAATGCTAATGTTCTTTTTTAGGAGCTAGACCAACTCCTGGGCTCAAGGATGAGCTTCTTATACTACGGAGAGACAGCCACAGGGGAGAGTTTCTTACTTGGTTTTCAGAGGACTGAGAACTAAACCTGCCCATGTCCAGAGTCAAATCAGCTAACTATAGCAGAAGGTGGGTGCAGGATGACTAGAGAGGTAAGGAGATGGCCTACTGTCACATCTAGAATGAACCACTCCTTGAAATCAGTATTGGGTAGGGTTATCTGGATTTGATCTCTCAAAGAATGGGAAAAGTATTTTCAGACTACACACTGGCAGGAATGGAGCCTTCTAAAATAGTCTTGTGAACTGGCAAGTGTTTCCAAGCTTCTGGAAATACAGTTTGTCTTTGGAGCTAGTCAACTGTTTGGCTCCCTAAGAATTTACTTGTTGGGAGAGTATAATGACAAAGCTGCCATTTTCTGAACACATGCTATTTAAGCCTTTACCTGCATGATGTCATTTAATCTGTAAAATAACCCTATAAAAGGAGGTATGATTTTCATTTCACAGATGAGAAAACTAAGATTCAAAAAGATTAAGAAATTTACCCAGGGTCACACAGGCAGAACTGGGATTCATACCCAATGTGGTTCAACGCTAAAGCCCATGCTTTCAACTACTCAAACATCTCATGCCTGTGATGTTCTTACCCCAGAATCAATATCTCGGTTTATTCCTGCCCATTTACATCAGTTGATAAATTCTCTCTAAGGGATGTCCTAAGACAAAACCATTAGTCACAGGGAGAGGTTGAAAACAGCCAGAGCGGGACCAGCAGTTAGCGTAATGGCTATGTCACTGGACTCCCATGTAGTCGACCACGGTTTGAGTCCTGGACCCGGTGGCTTAAACTCACACCAGGCGTGTGTGCATGTGTGCCCAGGATTCCGAGAGGAGAATGAAGGAGAAGGGATTGTGGCGTGACCATTCCCCCTGTGGGGTGATTTCTTGCTTTCTGTCTCTCTCTTTCTGGCAAGCGCACGCACCCTATAGCAAAAACCTCTCCAAAAAAAAACCAGCCAGAGCTACACCTGATGCAAATTATCCTGGATTCTTACTGGTAGGTAAGAATATTCTAAAGTTCTTTTAATAACTTTCTTCTTCTAGATTCTATCTATCTAAGTTTGTTCAATTGTCTATTTATAGTAAAGATGAAAAGGCTGCTGAATCCACTTTTCTCCGCCCCCACTGGCCACTGGAGAAATGATAGTCTATTGTAGATAGATCTCCACCTTGTGAACTCAATACTCGGTGGCTTGGTAGCTGAGTTAATGAGGACAGTGTTAAATAACCACACAACTAAGAGATACCTCTGAAAAGAGCCTTCAGTGTACGAAGAAAGGAAGGGGAGTGGAGATGGGGAGCCCAGAGGGCCTGGAGACTGCCCTGCAAGTTAAGGCTAATTGCCTGCTGTCCTGACCTGCACTGAGATCTCCATTACCTGTGCTATGTAATTTTAATGGGCCGTATCTCAGGTGACAAGTTGTTACGTCTCAGCACCAGCTGGGAAGGGAAATGGGATATGTGATATTCAGTAGAAGCCAGAGATTAAAAACAAAGGCCATGGTGCCGTGGGGATAGAGCATCTGCTGCTTTTGCTCTGATGGCTCTTGGGCAGTTGCAGTCCTGGCACCCTTCCTTAATCAATGCAGACTGCATTGTGGAGGTCAGTGGTGCTCAGGGAGGCAGGTCAGCTGAGCACAGAGGTCCCAGAGACACCAGAGGCCTTCTTCCTCTGCCCTTCCCCAGTGCTTGACCTCCCCTCTAGGTAGAGAGCGTATAGAGATTTAAATGGTCATGTTGACAGAAGGCCAAATTATCATTATAGACTGCCTGAGATGCATGCAGAGTGATTCATAAGGTTTTCCCTTAAGGTAGCTTTGTAGGTCTAGGAATGTGTGTTGTGTGTTATCCACGAAGGCCTCGGTAGGTAGGACCTTTCTGATGTTTTATCTTAACAAGCAGAAACTCGTGCTAATTTCATATTCTAATTGATAATTCTATCTATGTTTTATTCACATTGTCATATTTTTCTCTTAAGTCTTCTTCTAATAAAATGGATTTTCTGGGAAGGTGAGCTAGTTTAGGAAGGAAAGAGAGATGGCTAAAAAGAACGGAAGTAGCTGGGACTTCAAAAAGTTCATGGAAAATGGAATTAAAATATGAATTTATTAGGGCCAGTAGGTGGTATAGTGGTTAAGGCACTGGGACTCCTACGTGACTGACTGTGGTTCAAATCCTAGATCCAGAGGCTTAAAAAAATCAGACCAGGCATGTATGTGCGTGTACCCCAAATCCCAAGAGGACAATGGAGAAGAAGGAATGGGGTCATGCCCATCCCCTGTGGGAATGGGGGAGACTTTTCACTTTCTTTCTCTCTGTGTGTCTCTCTCTGGCAAACGGCAAACACATGTCCCTATGGCAAACAAAACAAAACAAAGAAACAAAAAAACCCCTGAAAAATGAAAAAATAAATAACAAAAAATAGTTTATTTTGGTGCCAAAAATTTTGAAATATTCATGCATAGTCTTTCCTAATGTGCATTTTCCATGAGCTTTTTCAAGTCTCCTCATATTAGTTCTGTTAGACCTGGGTCTGAATTCTCGTTACCAACTTTACTAGCAAATTTTCAGTGTCTCTGAGCCTGTTTCTTCATCTAAAAAAGGTGTGTAAAAGTACCTCCTTTATGAATTGCTTAGAGTATAAAATAACATGCTACATGGAACGCGCCTAGCACAGTGTTGGGACATAGAGCAGGTACGCGTTAAATGTTAGTTCTCTCAATATCAGACCTCCTCAGTGTGGTAAAATAGATCATTTAAGTGAATTGGGGTGAGAAAGAAAGGGGCTGGGATGGAAACCCATAATTATGTCAAGCGTTTGACTGTGGAGTTGGTCATCCGTGATCCCTTCATCTTTTGCTTTGTGACATGGAGGCAGTGGAAGGAAAGATAAACATTCATGGGATGGTCTTGAGGTGGCTAGGCTTCAAGAGCTAGAAGCAGGGAGCGGTCCCTAATAGAACTTCATAAGATGTGTCACATACATAGCCTGTGTGACCTGCCTAAAGCCAATCGTATCTTATTTCTGCTACATTCGACGTGAAGTAGCCACATGGTGGACTAATTACTGTTGTGCAAGTGCACATTGATTGGTGCCACAGAGTTCACTTTACAGAACAGATGGATTCCTGAAAATTGTTGAAAAATTTTTTTAATCACTTGGCTAATATATACTGCGTCTTCGGAAAAGTCATGACACATCTTTGCATGGAAAAACAGAAAAATGTGTCATGACTTTTCCGATGACCCAATATTTTCATTCATCAGAAAGAGTTTCATATTTCAAGAAAGTTTGCCAAGAAAGCCTTTAATTATGTGAATACCTCCTTAGTGTTGTGTGTAATTCACCATTAGTTTATGTCTTTGGTAGTTAAAATGTTTGCCCTCATGGAGAGACAGACCAGAGTTGTTAGTTCTCTTTCCGGAAAAGAAAAAAAAAATCATTCATCAAAGGAAACAGCAGACTTTTGGTATTTCTGCAGCATCCACCCCAGGTCACCAGGACTGGAGACCAATGATGATTTAAGAGAAATGCTCCAGCCAAGAGTCAGGTGTTCGGTTTATTGCCCATCCCATGTGTTACATCCTTTGGCAGTCTGCCTGTAGAGGCCAGCTCCTGCCTGGCTTCTGGTCCAGCTGACCAGTTGAAGTGCTGGCACCCAAATGCCTGATGGGACAGCAGAATGGGGCCTTGGCACCTGGGATCAGGAGGAATTAATTACTCATGGGTAACTTCCTTCAACATCATCTGGGTTTTCTGACTTAGTCAAGGAATCGTAACACAGCTACCAAGAAGAGAGGGAAGGAAGTTGTTGAGTACTGGAGGTTTATCTGTTATAGCTCTCAGATAAACTAATCATATTTGGCCATCCGGTAATAGGGAAGAAAAGATCTGCAACTGAGAGCATCTATCTTTCCTTGTCTTTGAAGAATAATGTGAGTCGCTATGTCAACATAAGTAGCAGAGTTCCTAGGAAACTATCTGTAGGCAGTAGCTGTCAAAGCGCATCGCTGCCTTCATTGCTGTTTTCCAGAAATAGTGTAAAGGCTGAGGGATTGTCTCCAGTTCTGGTTCAGATCTGTTCCTTACCTTATGAGCTATGTGACTTTGGCAAGCACTGAATCTCCAGCCTATCTCTTCATCTGGAAAGTGGGGGAGAAGGGGCATAATAATAATACTAGCTTCGTAGGGTTATAAATTAAGTGACATGGGGCCAGCAGGAGGTGTAGAGGTTAAGGTGGCTGGATCCCACATGCCTGACTGTATGGTATGAGTCCAGGACCCTGTGGCTTGAAAAATCACTCTGGGTGTGTGTGCGCATGTGTCCCCAAAAATCTCAAGAGTGACTGAAAGAGACAGGATTGCAGCATGGCCAAATCCCCTGGGGGATGAATTCTCATTTTTTTCTCTCTCCAGTGAGCAAACCTAATTCTTTTTTTTCTTTTTAAGGGACAATGCACATAAAACATTCAGCATGTTCCTGGCAATGCTGAATAAAATTTTAGCTTTGTTTTCCTTTCATAGGAAAACAAATATAAATATATATTTTATATGATATAAAAAAGGAAAACCTTGGGGACCAGCAGTTAGCAAAATGGCTATGTCGCTGGACTCCCATGTAGTCGACTGCCGTTTGAGTCCAGGACTGGTGGCTTAAACTCACGCTGGGCACGTGTGTGTGCGTGCCCAGGATCCCGAGAGGAGGATGGGGGAGGAGGGATTGGGGTGTGGCGACCTGGGGGGTGATTTCTCACTTTCTGTCTCTCTGTCTTTCTGGTGAGCGCATGTGCCCTATAGCAAAAAACCTCTCCATAAAAAAAAAAAAAGGGGGGGGGAAACTTTGATTTATTGCAGTTTAAACTGCTTGATTACATAGAATTTTACCTATAGTACTTGCTACACATTCATTTTCCAACTGAATTAAAAGTTGAGAAGAGCCATTGATCTTGTCATAGTTATAGTAATCTGTGGAAAATTTTTTGTTTTTACTCACTAGAATATCAGTTAATTAAAACTTGAAAAGCAGTTGAAAGCAATAGATTTTATTTTCTATATAAGGAAGTAATTTCAAAGTTAAGATACAGTAATGATTATATAACCTAATATTTATTATGTATTCTGGGCCAAGAAGTGTTCTAGTCCCTTATTATATATATTTTTAATCTTCAAAGCATCCCTGGTTGACCATTATTATTATCTCTTTTCAAATGAGGAAACATATAAGTTTCTTTTCCCAAAGTCATCTTCATAGTGAGTGGTTGATCCAGACCTAGCATACAGACTTGTAAGCTACAAAGCTTTTTGTTAAGCTGCAGTCAATGAAATTATAACCTTTTCTCTAGCTAAAAACATAATAATTTAAAAACAAATAAGATGAAAGTAGTGCCTGTAACCCCCTGTTTTGTGAAAATGAAAAAGATTAAGTTGGGATAAGGCATTTCTTTTCAAGTTGAAAATTTTAGGCCCACTTTTTCATATATGTATCTAAAGGCCAAGTATGTGTATGAAGATTATTTTTTTAAAAAAAAGATCGCTTCCTTCTCTCCCAGTATCCAAGCTTCATTCACAAGTGACATCTAAAGAGAAGGAAGAAAAAAGATTGATATGGAGATATTTTATGTTTCTTTCTTTTTCTTCTTCTTCTGTTTTTCCTTGGTAAGATGGGGATAACAAAAGGCAGAGGTTTCCAGAGAGAAAATGCTGCCAGTATCATAGGAGGTGCAGAAGATCTACAGTGACCTTGTTTTCTTTTTCTTTTCTTTTTTATTTATTTGCATTCATTCACTGTACATCATTATAGCATACAAAATGAGATTTTTCCATTCAGAATACACTGTGTATTGGCTCAATCAAGCACATCAACATATGTGTTATTGTCAACAAATCATTTTCCATTTCTTGTTTCCTGTATATTTTGCCTTTTTTCCCATCCTTGATTCCCTATCTCACCCTCTGCCATCTCCCACCCTCCTCCCATACTGTGTCTGGTATCTATTGTTGCTTTCTATGCCTCCCCCATTTTATTGTTTCACTAAATATCGTAATAAATCTGAATATTTTCAGTAGCAAGCACAGCTGATATATATATATTCATGGACACAAGTCTGACTTTAGGCATAAACCTCAGTGAATAGAATGAACATACTATAACTATATAGCACCTAGCTAGGGCTATATAGCTTACTGCAGTCATCAAATAGGTATTTTTAAAGCTTTTTTTCTGAAATTTTTTTATTATTAATTTACATTCATTCCCTGAACATCATCACAACATACTAAATGTGGTTTCCCATCTAGAATAAACTGCATTGTAGCTTAATCATGCATGTTATCATCCATAATATTCCATTTCTACTTTCATATATTTGTTTTTTACCCCATGTCTGACCCTCTGCCCGATTCCACTCTCTTATTACATTATCTCTGCTGTCTACAGTTGTCTTCAATTCCTTTTCCCCCAACATTTTGTTGGTCACACAATATCATAAGTAATCTAACTACTTTCAATAGCAAGTTCAGCTGATGGTTTCAAGAAAAGCAGTTTTGAACTGGTAAGGATATTTCTTTGAAACTTAAAGCCTAGAAACAGGTTAGTATTCTGTTCAAATAGTAGGAACATGAATCTATTGATAGCTGAAGACAGGACAAAAGTCCTTAAAACCAGACAACAAAGCTTAGAAGAAAAGCAGCAATATTTTAGTCAAGTCGTAGAATACTGTTTCATCAGTTCAGTCTCATGTACTTAATCTTTCTTCTGTATCTGTTGAGGTTCGATGTTCCAGATTGAAATCTGGGATGTAATACTCAACTCCAGCTTTTGGCCCTACAATTAAGTTGCCCATTTTCTTAGTTTCTGAACTCTTATTTCTGTGTGTCTGCATTTAATTTTACTGACATAGCACTCCCTTAAGAACTTCTTGGAGATCCGGTCTGGTGCTGGTAAATTCTTTCAGGTTTTGTTTATCTGGGAAAGTTCGTGTCTTTTCTTCCCAAATGAACGATAACCTTGCTGGGTACAGAATTCTCGGTTGAAATTGCTTTTCCCTTAATACTTTGAATACATTTTCCCATTCTCTCCTCGCTC
Organism: Tupaia belangeri chinensis; assembly: GCF_000334495.1. Lineage (NCBI taxonomy): Eukaryota > Metazoa > Chordata > Mammalia > Scandentia > Tupaiidae > Tupaia > Tupaia belangeri. The sequence goes on along the minus strand of NW_006159555.1, from coordinate 4,580,622 downwards.
TCATTGTTTCCGATGAGAGGTCTGCCGTTAGTCTGATGGGATACCCTTTGTAGGTAACTTGCCTTTTTTCTCTTGCCAGTCTTAGTATCTTGTCTTTGTCTGTGGTTTTGGTCAATCTGGCTATAATGTGTCTTGGAGAAGAGAAATGTTCGGATGTTTAATTGTATCTAGTATTTCTCGTATATTATTCTCTAATTTTTGGGCCACTGGCTCAGTCTTCGTGGTAGATTTTTCTAGGCCAGCAATTTTCTCTTCTACTTCTGAGATTCTATTTTCTGTATGATCTAGTCTACTTTTAATACTTTCAAGGGAAATTTTGACTTCTTGTATTATAGCCTTCATCTCTAACAGTTCCATCTGATTCTTTTGTAAAGTGTGAAATTCCTCCTTTAGATCTTGCATGAATTTCCTCACCTCCTGGAACTCTTCAACACCTTTCTCCTTCCTCTTCAGCAGTTCCTTGTCTCTCTTCTCTTCCATCTCTGTTAGCTTTGCCATTATGAATGTTCTGAATTCTTTATCAGACATTTCCATGATTTCCATTGAACTGTGTGTGGATAAAGAGGAGCTATCCTTTTCCCTTGTGGGAGAGGTATTTTCCTGCTTCCCCATATTTCTTGTGGTCCTGCAGCGATTTCTAGTCATCTGGTGGATGGTCGGTTTCTTCCCAAACTTGGAAGTTCAATCACGCGAGTTTTGGATGCTGGAGGCCCAGTTATCAGTGGGACATCTTCCTTTCTCCCCAAATGGCTAGATCACAGGAGCCATGGAGCTGTCTGTCTCTTGAAGAAGGG